>NW_024884586.1:24410266-24417766 GCF_019232065.1 Centrocercus urophasianus
CCCGTACATCTTCCCTTCCAGAGCTGTATAGGTAACAGATTCAATTTAGTCTCTATGACAAGTTGACTTTAAGCATTTCTTACAAACCTAGGACAGAATGCATCTGCAATTTTATCAAGTCACTTTGAAAAGTGAGCTACACATGCAACATTTGCTAAGCCCTCTCTGCAATTAGGAAAAATAGAAAAAATGCTAAATATTTGCACTCAGCAATATGCAGTATTGTTTATGGAACTTCATAGATTTACTAGCATTTGCAAATTGAGGGAACAATCCAGCAACACATGTGAGACAGAGCTTCAGGACTGGAACCCTATATAATATTACCTGACTAATTTGCTGGACTTGCTAATAAATAACGAAGTTGCACAAGAAAGGTACAAGTGATTTGTAATCCTGCAATAATGGCTTCTAAATAGTTAAGATTACACTGAGAGATGAGAACCTTATTCCCCCCCGTATGCCATATACCAGCAGGGGACAAAAATCAATCTTGTGAAGGCTCTGATTACTTGCACTGCAAGTTTCTTGTCAGCAGATTCAAAATGTGCAGTGGAATGAATCTTCTGCAAGGTAGAGGTGCTGTCTATCAGCTGGGCATCCTTCCTCCATTCTCTCCCCCCCACTTCAACTTCCTGTGGAATATGTGGTTGTGATAAATTAGAGGAAGAAGAGAAAATACAAGATGCTTCAGCACAACCATTTTAATCCTCTACTGTCAATATGACACTGATTTTACTGTCTTCCACGTGATAAATGTATCCTTGAGGTGGGGGTAATGAGAAAGTTCAGGAACAAATGAAGGAATCATACTTGTCTAAAATACAGTGCAACTTGAGTGTACACAAAAAAAATCTGTTCAAGGGACAGTGTTTAAATCTATTAAGGTCTGTAATTTAGCCTAGAGAAAAGACAGTCAATAACATGCAAGCTGATACACAGCACTTTTTAGAAAATGCCTGAAAAAAAATATAGGACTAGTGCAACCATACCAGAAAGGTTGAAAAAAAAAAAAAAAACCAAATTATGTTCAGAACAGAGTATCAGACATATTTTATCTTTCTAGTTACCCAAGCCAAAGCCACATCTAGTCCTTGTCAAGTTTCTGAGTCTCTGCAGTAAGGATTTTGGGGGGTTTCTGATTGGGTTTTTAACCAATGGAACTTTTAAAAAAATAAAATTAAATTGGAAAAAAAAAAAAAAAACCAACCCTTTGCACTTTTAATAAAACCTAATTACTTCCAGTGAACAATGAAAGAAATTGTTTATTGAAAAGAAAAAAATTAATCATTTGCTTTAACCATGCTTTCTCTTAGTACTAAAGAAAAGGACATTGCACTACTGCTTCAGCGAGAAGGAGTGAGTGAATCCTTATAATCAGTTTTGATGCTCACAGAGCTAATTGCCAGGTCCACCCTGCAACTTATGGAATTACTGCTTCCTTCTGCCCATTTTCAGTACTCTTCATTAGCTTCAGAAATGAATTATGAGTTCACAATAAATATTCTCAGAGTAACACATTTTATCCCAGAGAACTTGAAGAAAAAATTTTGCCAAATGGAGAACTAAGCATTATTAAAATTGACTGCCCTAGGCCTGTTCTGGTCAGCACAGAATAATACTATGCAACAGCTACCAGGTTGAACATCCTGTGAGAGTACTAATTTATTCAGTCTCCTGATAATCACAACTAGACAGACAGGTTAATGAAGAAATATCATCTTCTCATCTTGCAGATGGAGAAAGAAATGGAGAAGAAATGGCCCAGCATGGAAAGGATGATGCTACTCCTAGCTTTCAGTTCCAAATTCTACCCATCGCATTTTTTCCCCCCATCTCTCAATATTCTTGCCTCCAGTATTATTCAAATGTATGAGCCAAAATTGCTGATTTTATAACTAGTAGCCTGAGATACTGTTTGAAGACAAAAAGTAAGGAAATACCTGGTTTTAACAGGTATGTAGCTGATAGATTAATTAGTTGTCGTAGTAGTTGATATTTTGTTGTGCATGCTAATCAGATTCACAAAGGCCAAAATTACTCCTAGCACTCATATTAACACTCACACTGCCTCTCACAATGGCACATATACCACTGTCAGGAGAAGTCAGAAATCATTTTGAGGGTGGATAGTGATAGGACAAGGGGAATGGTTATAAGCTGAGACAGGGGATGATTGGGTTAGATATTAGGAAGTTTCTCCACACAAAGGGTGGTGATGCACTGGAACAGGTTGCCCAAGGAGGTTGTGGAAGCCCCATCCCTGGAAACATTCAAGGCAAGGCTGAATGTGGCTGTGGGCATCATGGTCTGGTGGTTGGCAACCCAGCAAATAGCAGGGGGTTGAAACTAGATTGATCATTGTGGTCCTTTTCAACCCAGGCCATTCTATGATTCTCTAAAAGTTAGCAATCTTCAGAAATCAGCACTTGCAGCTTCAACTCCTTTCCTGCAGGAAGCCATACAGAAAGGGGAGGCAGACCACTGTGAACTTTAAAGGGCTTAGAACAGGCTAGTATGTCAATCCTTCAACTTGTGTTTGAGTTCTGTGGAGAGGAAGTGAGAGGAACTTTTTCATACTTTCCAGTGATCCTCTATAGGAGCACTATAGACAACACTGATTTCAGGCAAAAAAAAAAAAAAAAAAAAAAAAAAGATACTGCTACGTTTCTGTTTCTGTCACTAACAGCAACATAAATCATTTATTCCATGCTACCAAGTACTGAACCATGTACCACACATGCCTGTATCTAGCATAAGTAAAAATCATAATCTGGAATTTACTGTTTATTCAAATAAACTATAGCTTGAAACAAAATTGCCATCAAAAAATATAATACCTTTGAGACCATTTTCAATTCCCCATCCTCCACCAGCCTCTTGCTCTATTTCTCACAAGGCAGAGCTGAACTCAAGCATTGCTGTTCCACGCAGTGCTCATTATCTGAATGAATGAAAACCTTTATGAATGATTCCCAGTTGTCAAATACCATATTATCTCACACAGGAAACTACAGTGTTGATGAGGTGCCTTGTGGGCTTTAGGTTCAAGTGCATTGCTGAAGACCTGGGGGAAATTAAGGGAGTGGCATTTCAGTTACCTCCAATTCTGTCTGCTGTCACCAAGGTCCCACACGAACATCCAGGAAGGAAAGGATGGAGGAGCAGAGGCACCAGACTCTCTCCAACATGATATGCAGAAGTAGTAGTGGGGCCCTGACCAAATCACACAGGTGAATTTGGTAGTAGTACTGCTTTGACTGACGTTTCCCACACACATTACAGACAAAAAGTTAAAATATTCTCTTTACACTACTACCAAAGAAAAAGAGAGAGAGTACAGATTACAGTAAAGGGAGATTCAAAGTTGGCCATTGCATTTGAATTGCAAAGGAGCGATCAATTAGTTTATCATTAATCAGATAATTTTGGGGATAGTGAATAATATGAAATGAAAAGAAGAAATAACTAGCGGGATAATTTTCAGGAACCATCTCTCAGCTTTATAAACTAATCTTCCTCTAATGGCCCTTTTTAATGTAATTTATAGGTTCATCATTACCCTTTTTGTATTAGTAATTATTTCTAAAATACCAAAGAACCATCTTTTTTTCAAGGTCCTTCTATGTACCTGATTTACAGCTTGGTTCCTGCTGGACTCTGTCTTTCTGAGGTTTGACATTTCAAAATATTTATAGCTCTTTTACATTAATGCCTTTCTCATGAATCTGAAGGTGACCGTTATTTCTTTCATCTTGTTGTAATTAAATGGATCAACTGTGGCTTTATTATTTCTACTATTTATCTGAGCAGCACGTTAAAAACTTTCAGACAAGCAAGTGATATTGAACATTATGTGAATTATAACAAACAAATATTTCCTAAAACATAGGGTGCACTTGATGCATTGGCTAGGAAATTGTTCCAAGCGAAAGCACAAAATCTTTAATATTTTATTGATCAGATCTAAACCTTCTGCCCAAAGTGGCAATTAAATTTCAATTAAACTGACTGAAAGCATCATATTAAATTTCAGCACTTTACGAGCTATCAGATAATGCTGCAGGACAAATCTTTAGTATGATCACACTCTTTTCAAATTATATTATCCTGTTCATTCACAATAAAAGTGACAGTTTTAGGTATACTTTCAATATTTCTTGAATATAAACCCTCTAATGAACACATTTTATTGCCTTTAAATCAATTATTATTGGATATTTTAATAAAGTGAATTGAGCACTTTGTTTTACACACTGCTTAGAAGTTATTATATTTTGCAGTCAGCATAGCAAAGAACAGTAACAGTATGAAAGAAAGACCCAAATACCTAGCATACTATAAATTTAATCACCTATTTACAATGATGAATATGCTACATTCTGTTGCACTACAGCTACTAGTACAACACATTAATTAATATCTGATTAGATCTTCAGACATTGGGTCTCACTTCCTTCACCACCACAATTACATAAATGAGATAAGCTTAAGATAACACAATCAGAATTACAAGCACTGAAAGTGCTTTTAGAGTATTGCAACATACAAAGACAAATATCTTACTGTTCCTTCTCCCTTTGTTCCACTTGTTCTGTGTGAATGCTGATGCTTAGAATGACCAAAAAGCACCTGGATACAGATAAATTTGCTTAAAGCAGAGGTGATTACCATTCAAGTCTCCTTTTGAGTTACACACATACACATGTTTAAGCGTAAATAACATTAACCAGTTTTTTTTTTTTTTTCATGAAATATAGATGAGGCATCAGGCAAATCTAACACATGACTGCAAGTAGTCAAATTTCATTTCACTTAGCAGGTGTTTGGGCATGTTGAACTGAATACATTTGCTGCCTGTTGTAAATAGGAATCTATATTGATGTTAGAAGTTTACTGTGTTTTTATGGGTGAACACACAAAAATAATTATTCAAAAAAGAAACATTATTTCCTAGATGGACTTTTACAGTACTGTACTGTCATTATGAAGAGAAATGCCTATATTCTATACCCTCAGAATTCCCTCCTTCTGCAGATTCTGCTTTCAAAGAGAAACAGGTAACACAGTTGTTTTAGGACACTGCTTTCTGTCAATGATTCACTACCACTGAATGGTCGCCTATGTAGCATCTTAAGTCCTTAAAGGTAATCATCATTTTCGGGCTTTAGGAATTGCAGAATAACACACCAAAAGAAAAAGTCCATATCTCCTAAGAATAATGTGCTGTTGCACTGCTTTTATTTTAATATCATACCAGTTCTCCAAAGAGAAGAAAAATGTAACATTCTGTTGCATTTGGAGTAAAACAAACATCAAAGGAAGTAAACACAAAGGGGGCAAAAGCCCACTTTTTTAGAGCAATGTGTTGGGTTTTTTTTGTACAGAGTTAAACTAAGAAATATATTTTGCAATACAAAGAACAATATTCTAGAGATTGCACAATTCCGTATGACTAAGTATAATTTGTTTGTTTATACACCTTTCTCATTCTGCTATTCTTCTCCCTTGGGAGCAAAGAATTAGGCGTGCAAGGAAACAGGGGAGAGAGGGAAAAAAAAAAAAAAAAAAAAAAAAGCATTAGTTTGTAACCAGGACTCTTCATTTTTCAGTATACGTGAAGGTAAGAGAAGTCCTGCAGAGGGTAAAAACAGTACACAAGTAACTAAGTAAAGGAATTGGCCTCCAGAGCAGATGTTCATGCTGTCTCAGCAGGCAAGGACAGTACATGCAGCATCAAACACAGCTCTCAGCACGTGCTTGCACCTCCCCTGACCCCTACACTTCCTGGCTTCGCTACCATGAAAGCACCACAAGAAAGGAGGTGTGTCTGAAGGCAGCATGGATGGATCTTTTTTAATACAAACAAGCAGCAGTGTTTTGTTGTTTTAGGTTTTGTTTTTAATTAGGATCTTAAACTGCCTGTTTAAGCCCCTTGCCCATCTCCCAGCAATGCCCCTAGGAGCTGGCTGGTTACTGTGACTGCCATCAGCAACAGAGCACACATCAGCATATGGTTTCCAAGCTGCTTCCTTGTCTGCTCAACCTGGGGGTTGTGTAATATTTCCTGAGGTTCTGTCCCTGTCCACAACTCTCCTTAGTACTAAAGGACACAACATTGCTAGGCATGCACATACCAAGTAAATGGAAGTAAACAGATACAGCTTACCTAAGAGGAGAGGCTGAGAAAGCAGGGAGTAAGAGAAGAAGAGGCGTGGCTTCAGTGGTGCCCAGGACAAGAGGCAGTGGGCACAGGGTGGAACACTGGTGGTTTCCTCAGAACACCAGGTACCACTCCTATGCTGTGTGACAAAGCACTGGCACAGGCTGCCTAGAGAGACTGTGGAGTCTCCTCCTTGAAGATCTCCAAAGGCTACGCAGACATGAGCCTGGGCATCCCTCTCTCCTTCTTTAGATATCCCTATTTGAGGGATAAGGCAGCAGGCAGCTAAATACCACACAGTTGTTTGCTCACTCTCCACCCCTATGTAATATGAGGGAGAGAACTGGTAACAAAGTAGAACTCCCGGGTTGAGATAAAGCTCTGCATGGCTTTTTGCAGGGGTTGGAACAATGGCAGGACCTGCTGTTATCATCACCAGATCCAATTATCTCTTTGCTTTTAGGGTGCTGAAGAACTGAACAGAGTTCAGTAGACACAGGCCAGACCCCAGCACATTGGAGTGATCTGCACATTTCTAGAGTTGCCAGCACACCTGTTCCAATTACTTTTTTTTTTTTTTTTTTTTCTAGATTCTGCAGTTATTCAGGGATGAACTTGCAAATCATTAGGGGTGCCCATTGTTCTGAGTACTTGCCCATACCATCCTATGTTCCCCAGCATTCAACTATCCAGCCTCAGGACAGATCCCTGGGGCATATTTGCAAATGATTATTTAACCTTAAACGAAATCTGAAACATGTTCAGGTAATACCACAATAGTAACATGCTGATTTGCACATTCCCATTTGTCTTTCTCATAGCCTAGCTCCCTAAGGAGACAAAGTGCAGTTACAAATAGTTTTTAATATGTGGTTCTCAAAGTATGAGGATAACTGCAATATTAAATACAAAAACCAGATTAGCTTCCTGGCCAGTACAGAAAAATGATAGCATTAATCTAGCCCTTGGAAATGAGGAACAAGGTAACACAGATCACATACAGCAAGTAAGGCATTAAAAAGTGGAGTTCTATGGAGGAAAAAAAAAAAAAAAAACTCAGAAATATCTCCAGACACACAATAAAGAAAGCAACACCATGCCCAACAACAGCTAAACTACTATAGGAAAAATTTTAACACACTCTACCCTGACACATTGTTAACACTTTGAGCTGCATATTGGGCACCAAAAAGGTGGCTACAGTTTAACCTACCAGTAACAGTAACTTTAACTTAGCAGCAGCTCAGCACAACACAGCTGTTCACTTACTCCCCCACCTCAGCAAGATGAGAGAGAGAACTGGAAACAAAACAGAATTTGCAAGATAAAAGCTATTC
>NW_024884586.1:24422766-24456597 GCF_019232065.1 Centrocercus urophasianus
CCTGGCATCTGTCATTAAGGGACTGTCAACATAAAATATATTTCTTAAAGGCAGACTGGAAGCTTTCATCAATGTTTGTGAATATGAATTATGAGCTGACTAGGTAATTTTGCTCTTTCCCCAAAACATATTGATTTTTTATGTCATTATGATCCTTTTAATTTACTCTGGGGAAAGGAAGAGGAAAGGCCTTATTCAAATGAAAATTTTATGTTACATATGTAAGAGTCAGAAAATACTGATGAGTAGGGCCCACAGCTGTTATAACTTGATTAGTTCCGATATTTATGACACTATGAGTTTAAAGCAGTAAGGAGGTCTCTTGTTTAAAGAAATTGACTGGTCAACTTATGAGTAATTGACTAAACAGCTTTTAGGCATACAAAATGTAAACTTGAGAATTCATGTACCGGAGTGGGGATCCGTGATGCACACATCTTGAGAGAGACTCATTTCCAAGCAGAAGGAAAAATGTTGACCTTCTGATAGTCAATGTATTAAATAAAACAGTTTTGTTTTTTTTTCCTGTGGGAGTGACTAGATTTTTTATGAAAATTTTAAGCATTCTACTTTCTTTTCACTATAAACATTTCCAGCAATTTTTTGCATCTCTTTTCACCACCACCACTTTGAAAGTCTGAATCATTACTTGACTTGAATTTCCTGACTACCTCTACTTCAGTCAAAATTTTCCTGACTTTTATGAAGGTAAACTCTCTAATTTTTAATGTTCTGTAAAATTATAGCTCCCTCTAAAAAGTCCATTCAACTTCAAGAAATTGAAGTGTAGCCCTAAAGATGAATATGGTGTTTCTGGAGGCTGATCTCTTCCTCTGTATTCTCTGATATATATATCTATATGTACAATGCTCAAGTCTTATAATGCATAATTTGAAGATGTATTTATTCAAATACATCTCTATCCTGTACATTTTTCACTTGGACACCAAAGAGCAATCCTACAATCTTGCTTATTGAAAGTATCTACATATTTTCTGGACAACAGACGAAGGCATTGCACATGCTAGTTGACTTTTTTATTGTCTTATCTACTTCACTGGCTTCTTTGACTGTGAATGCTTAAAATTAATCCACTACCTGAACTGCCTTAAACTTTCATCATATTCTGGATGTTTGCTCTCAAGCCAATCATAATGCTACTAGAAAGTCAACTTTCTAGTGCCATTCACCTAAGAACAGTAGCTTCTGAAGGTTAACATAGATTAATTTCTCATATAATTACAAAAACATCTTTGAGGGAAGTGATGGTGATATAATCTTGCTAGCTTTGTATATTCTGATTACTTGAAAATGAAGTAGAAAATCTCCACTAAATAATAATTTTGAATGCAGATGGAAAGAATGTAAAATAACTTGCTATTATATTTCCTGCTTTTACAATAACACAAAGTAAATTCAGTTTTTGATCAAAAGAGCAAAATAACCTTTACTCTCCTTAATTACTGCAAGGAGATAGAATTTTAAGTAGTTAGAAATTCTGAGAAAATGAAAGTAGATTGTCAGTAGCAGATAATAATGTCACAAGCCTCATTTTCATTTTGTCCAGTCAACTGCATGAGAAAAAATGGTCACTATCCATCCTGAAAACTAAGCCACACAGCCTGGTCCCTATTCGTCTGGTTGAGATTTTCAGAGGAACTGGAGGAATTTAACAAAAAGTTAAAGCGTGCTGAATTCTAGTGGGATTTTGACACTTCATTCCATCTTTGAATATATCATCCCACAGATCAGTTTTTTAGCTAGAAACTAGGAAGCCCCTGCAGTCAGAGAAAATTAGGCAAAGGGTTGCTCTCAGAGAGATTCCAGTATTTTGCAGGCTGCTACTTCAAATTAAGACAAAGAGACGCTTGCTATATGACATACTGCAGAAACCAGAAAAAAAAGCCTAGAGTAACTATATCCATGGCAGGTAGAAATGGATGTCATCTCTTAAGCAAAGTAAAGGCAAAGAAAGAATCCATGGACAAGGATGTTATTTGACTAAAGAACAGCTACTTGGAATCCAGTCATTCTGCTTCCACATGAACTGAATGGCAGACGATAGTCCTCATTACAAAATTCCTATCACTTTCCCATTTTGTTGATTTTGCTTCTTTCTCTACTGCATTGTAGCCAGCTCTCCTCCCTTTACAAAATCTGCTTGCATACTCAGTAGCCTGAGCAAGGACAGCGTTGCATCTGACCTTTCTAGGGCTACAGGGTGTGCAAGTAGATTTCACCAGGCTGAAATTTCAACTGTCTTTGCTTCCTAGGAAGTGGTTAAACAAAATGAGAGCCCCTGGAAGTCTACGTCATGGCCCTGAAGGAAAGAACAATCAAAACAATCACAGAATCACAGAATTGTAGGGGTTGGAAGGGACCTCCAGAGATCATCGAGTCCAACCCCAACAATATCTTCATTAGGCTTCAATACTCAGTAAGGAAATAATGGAGCCATGCCACAAACACCAAAACTGATTCTGAGAGATCTTTAGAAAGAGACAAAAATCTCCTGACTAATGTCTGAAAAGCAGCTGAAAGATCTAACTGTGCTGACATGGATGCATCCAATTCTTTGCTACTGCTACCGGTGTTATATGACTTTTCTGTGTAATTACTTTCAAAAGGAGCAGAACATGTTTTTTACATATCAGAAAATATTTGAAGTACAACTAGGCTATCATCGTTAGTATACTTTTGGAAGAAAAGTTACATCCTTTTTACCAAAGAGGAACCTTTAATTCTGTGATTTCAAAATCATCTTGATTTATCATATTTTCTTTACTTACATTTCTCTTTATGTTCATCTAACTTAGGCTGGAAGATCAGAACAATATAGATGGCAAATACAGATTATTTAAGAGAGCTTAGAGAGTTCTGCAAAGAGCAATGTAAAAGCTGAATATAAAATCAGACAGAGACTAGAAGCCTGTTAGCAGAGTATGCAAAGATTATATGTGCTTGTTATCATACTGGTGGAAGAACAAATCAAGGACATCTTGTAGACTATGAAATAGCTGCAGTGGCTGTGCGCCAATCATGTCATAAACATGAACCTATAGAACCTGAACTGTCATTTATTTTATGTCAATTCAGATTCTTATTTATTTTCCAGACACAAATACAGTGGAAACAATAAAAGGAAGACTCAACTACCAGAGGTCTCACCTCTATTTTGTATAATTTGCTGCTTAAAAGCTTACAGAGTAAAACATGTAAATATATGCAGACCTGAGAGTAAGACCTCAGTAAGGAAATTACAGAGTATGGCTGAGGAAACTATGGGCCATAAACAAGAAAAGCACTATGGCTGCTAAGCACCTAGGAACCTGCTATAAATTGTTGCAGAGGTTCTGCTTCAGTGGATTTAGTATTCTGGGAGAGGTTGGCTTTTGGCTGCATGGTGGTGGGGAATTTACTGGGGCAAGAGATCACCAGGATTCTGACTGCCCCAGTCCAGCTGCAGCTCTCAGTGCCATGAATGAGGGAATCTGTAAGAGTTATTACTCAGTCCTGGCATGCATCTTTTCCTTTAAGGCAGCACAACTTGAAGAGAGAGATACTAGAAATCTCATAATGATGCTGCTGCTTGTAAGATTTCCACTCCAGTGTTTCCAGTGCTGAACTATTTCAGATAAGGCATGTAATCATTTCAAGTCAAATCCTCTGTTGATGTAAATTAGCCTAGGTCCAATGGAGTCAATTAAGATACCTTAGTTTTAAAGGATTTCTTTCTCCCTTAGCCTTGAGGTGTTTATTCACACCTTACTTCTGAGATTCAGAATATTTTAATTTAAATTTTGTATTAGTCCCTCTCATTAACATAGTTGGGATAAAATAAGGAATTGTGCATGCCTGTGTGTTTGTTGTTGCTTATTGTATGTTGTTTTGAAGGATGGAAAAACAAAGGTAAAGAAGCTTAAAAGTCAAACAAAATGTACAGAACAAAGGAGAGAAATATAGAGTCAGATGTTTGACAGAGCTTGGAATCTATTCAGATATCTACACTTAGTGGCCAGATTTTCAGACACCCAGAAGAGCCAGTGATGGGACACATTCTTAAAAATTTGTTTCAATCAAAGTTGAAGCTGAAGAAATTAGGAAGGCATATTCCAGCCTGGGTCTGGAGGAAAACAGGCATAAATACCTTTTCACCTTAAATTTTTAAGATTTTCTAGAATAATTCTAATTCTAATTGTAATTCTAATTCTTTGTTACTGAACTCTATCACAGTTACCCATAGTTCCATTTCCAAGATGATGAAAAAATTTTTTTAAGCTGACTCAGCATTCTTGTGCTGCACATCTCTATTTATAGCAGAGATAGCTATGGTCCTTTTTTTGACCAGGAGATAACTCTTTTCTTTGCAGCCTCTGGTGATACTTTTATGTCTTGCCATGCTTGTTTCTGTGTATTTCATCACAGGAAGGCATAACTATTTTTAATTCATAAAAGAAGGTTCCAACAAATATGCTCCAATTTACCATAGCTGTGCTATGTTGAACCCACAGAAGGAATAGCCCTCAACTTAGCATCTCTTCCTACTCCTTCAAGCAAAATATAGGAGAATCTGGACTCTGTCAGCTCACAAAAAACAGGTAAAATGATACATTTATGTTAAACTTTCAAGAATATTTAATTTTGGTGGTTGCCAACCTTTGCAAAAATATAACAATAAGCTATCAATTATGATTTGTAAATAGTTCCAATGATATCTTACCACCATCTGAGACAATAGCTCTCAGAGATGTGTGTAATGGTATACTAATCAAAACATCATGCTACATCTACAATCCAGTGATATTATAAAAGATAACAGCATTATTTGTTTAATGCTTAAAGAGAAAAGAGTGGCTTGCTTTGAAGATACAAACAACTAATAATTAGTAAGCCAAATTTGGGAGTACACAAAGCACTTTTCCTAGGAACAGTATTTCTGAGGTGCACCTGATCCAACTCTTTACAATTTTGGGTTTTTATACACTGGACTAAGCCTTTGTCAGTTCTCTTTGTGAGGTCATGAAAACTGGCTGATTGGAAATCCCTTGTCCTGAACAAAATCTCCCTGAACAGCCTGTTGAAGAAAAGGGAAAAACAAGTGCTATTTGGTCAACCCATTGAGAACTAACATAAATTCTGACATGATGTCTAAGGTAGCATAAAGACTCCTGTGGATGCCTTGCACATGTACATATTTATCTTCCCTGTTTGCATCTTCTATAAAAGGGACAAGGGGAAACGGCCATAAACTGGAGTGTAGGCAGTTCGACACCCATATGCAAAGGAACTTCTTCACAATAAGGGTGATGAAGCACTGGAATAGGTTGCCCAGGGAGGCAGTAGATTCTCCTTCTGTGGAAATATTCAAAACCCACCTGGACGCCTACCTGTGCAGCCTGCTGTAGGGGACCTGCTTTGCAGGGGGGCTGGACTCAATCATCTCTAGAGGTTCCTTAGAACCCCTAAAAGTTTGTGATTCTATGAAAAGGCTCTAGACCTCTCATCTTGAAGAAAAATTATTGCAATTCACAATGAAACAGAGGTGCAGCTACCTAAGCAACCAGGATCAACAGATTCACTTAACTGAAGGATAAAACCTAAAGAAAAGTATATTTTGGAAGATTCCTTCTACAAAGAAATAAACTTGCTATTCCTTTTTACTTAGAGGTTCAAGCAGAATATAATCAGTTATAAAAAAAAAAAATCAGATCTGAAGTTCTGGACTAGAACTGTGAAAATTCAGCTTAACCTATCCCATGTCTTAATGTGGAGAGAATGGCAGAGACAGTACTCTGCTGAAGTGAAACCACATGGAGAATGCTTTGTGCAAAAAGTAGTATGGGCCACTAGTTGGTAACATTGGGAGTGACTCCACGAAGTGTTCAGCTTTATATACTCCCATGAAATCATTTGCAGCTACTCCATGTCAGGGTCTCATACTTCTTGCAAAGCAGTGCCTATGTTTGTCATCACAGAATCACAGAAGTCACTTGCACACATTTGTGCGGAAATTCCTATGCTTCAGTTTGAGGCCATTTCCCCTTGTCCTATCACCATGCACTGCTGAAAAGAGTCTGGCCTTGTCACTTTGCCTCCCACACCTTAGATATTTACAGACACTGATCAAATCCCCTCTCAGTCTTCTTTTCTCAAGACTGAACAGACCCAGGTCACTCCACCTTTGACAGGTGCTCTCCAGGCCCTCTATCATCTTTGTAGCACTCTGCTGAACTCTTTCCAGGAGATTCCTGTCTTTTTTACACTAAAGGGCCCAGAACTGGACACAATACTCCAGGTGTCATAAGTAACATCATAACTAACACAGATTTTTTATTTAAATATACAGCACAAATGTAAGGTATAATTACCTTATAACATAGGTGAACTTATAAAATGCCTGAAAGCAGCAACTTATGACCAAATGTGAGGAAGAGCAGTCCATTGGATGACACAGTTAACAATCCTGATGAGCTTTACCATTAATATGCAGACAAAATACTATTAACATAAGTATGATGTTGCCTATATGGGATAATGACAATTTTTTTCTTTCTATTAAAGATGGAGTAAGGTTATAGACTGTTCTTTTATAACTCACTTTTGTTCTATAGATGTTTTACATTTCATGCAATAAAAATGTGACTCATAAATTGCTTTGGTTTCAGTCACAGAAATGGAGAGAACACGATGTAATCAGCTGTGATTTATTTATTTCTCCTGAAATGGATTCTCTGAAATCTAGAATATATTATAAAGATCCAAGGTTTTTGCAGAAAGTATTCCGTTTTTCTAAGGGGTCTGGATTCTCAGTGGACCAAAATGCAAGCCAATCAGACATTATACCAGGCATAAAATTATAGGATGTGTCCGAACAAAATCCTGCAAATCCCACCATGCATTATACAGGACTCCCGCTTATCTGAAATTCACTGTTTCCTGAACCACCTACCTAATGTAATCACAGCATTGTACAATGCGTGGGTGCGCAGTGTTCAGCCTGCTGAGATCTATTTCATGACTCCCAGTGCGTACCAGATGCCTGACTGGTCGATTACTATATCTGTGTTCCCTTGCCTGTCACAGTGAATAAGGGATTAATATATAGTTGTAGAATTTATGCTTGATTTTTTATCCTTTTTAGAGAAGGAAAAAGCAGAAAGTAAACTCTGTTCACTCTCGAACTATGATGTCATAACTATTTCCCTTTCAAAAAAAATTTTAATCATATGCTTATGCACCTATTCACAAGAATCAGAAATAATTTTCCTTATTTATTGTAAGGAGAAAAACATCTTACATAGAATATGAAATTTAAAGTACTGAACCCATGTAGATAGTTTGTAATCACCTTCTGCAGTGTATCTCAGTTTATATAGTCCAGGACCTTTTGTTTAACATACATATACAACAATGGCAAGAGAATATTCTAGCCGAAAAGTCAAAATCTTCAGTAAGAGAAAAATTAAAATTAGTAAGGCAAAGTATGCTATGCTAATTTGTCTCCCTTGCATACACTAAGATAAAGTCTTTAATAATAGGATGCCATCATGTATTTCACCAGTACTGCTGCCTCGTTCAGTTCACAGAATGGACAGATACTCACTTAATGAGTAGTGATTCAATATAGTTTTCATTCTTATTACTCAGTGGATGGTCTCAATACTTATTTACTATATATTATTCAGATCAGCCCCAGAATGTTAGACTAAGCATCATAAAATGAGAAACACACAAGTAGTAGCCAGCTTTACAAAACCTGATTTTGGCAACAGAGACAGAAAGAGAAATTATTTGGATCAGTTGTCTTATTTTATTTTTATTTTTCATTTTCTTATTCATTACAAGATATACATACAGTAAATTAGCCATTCTGCAGAAAATAGGATCCTTAATATCTTAAACCTCAACCTCCCTAGAGTAGGGCGATCGACCACACTAAATTTTTCTGATTCTTTAGATTCCATCGAGGAGTACTTGTGCTGCCAAGTTTTTCTGCTGTATGATTTCTTGTATACTGTATGAAGAACTGCCTTTAGGGCATCTCTAGGGCATCCTCACCTTTTGGACTTCTAAACCCGTCCCTTCTTTGAGAGTAAAGCTTACCAGTACATTGCATGATACGCAGCCCCATGGAAACATAGTGGAAGACTTCACTGTTAATGACTGTATCATGAAACAGAAGCTTAATTGATTAATTATAATTGCATAACTGATTTTGGACATGTCAGCAGGAGTGAGTAGTTTCATGAGGGCAATTTTTATGAGGCTTCTGAGTACTTCATTAGATAACAGAAAAACAAATGTCATCATATCACATCATACTAATATCAACATTGGTCAGTTGGACAGCTTTCTACCTACTTATCTCTCTCATCAACTTCTAGTGCAATGGAGGACCATGCTCCAGTACCACAGAAAGTTATTCTGCTACTCTATTGTCCTCTTTTGCATGGCAGGTGTTTGGCATGCTTTGTTTATTATTCAATAAATATTTGCCATAAACAGAAAGCTGGTAAGAATTCTAGAATTCTGAATTCACTTCTACATTTTGGGAAATCACGGAGTCACAATCACAGATTTGTAAGTGTTGGAAGGGACCTCTGGAGATCACTTAGTCCAACCCTCTGTGAAAGTTCCCTACAATAGGTTACACAGGAAAGTGTCCAAGCAGGTTTTAAATATCTCCAGAGAGGGAGATTCCAGAATGCTTTAGGACTTGAACATTTCTATTTGTCTACCAAGCCTAATCTCTTTCTTGGTCTGTGTTTTCTCCTGTTTGTCACTGTGCCAGACATCTGCTTACCACTTCTTCATCATCCTAGTGTCATCATCCTAGTCTTATCACCTTCAGAAACCTTGGCTTTCAGCAGTTCCTGCATATTTTACATCAGTTCATCTTATTTATACATAAGCACCCAGGCACCCTTCCTTTCATATTCTTCAAGCTATTTGTTCCTGTATTCTCAACTAAATACAGGTTATTTTTTTTTAAATATAGTCAAACAACCCTCACTCAAACATAAAAACAACCAAGCTGGTCTTGCAAATCTTTTGGGGAAAAAAAAAAAAATTGTAAATCCAAGACTGCTTTCCAAGGAAAAGTTTACCCCAAGATATTAATGTTTTCGCACAGTTCTAAGCAACTGAAAAAAAAAAAATGATTGTTTAAGAAGAAGTGTTGCTTGTATTTCTACAGCCAAGACACTTTTCCATTTTGCAAATGGATCGATTTGTCTCTTCTGACTCAGCTCCTTGTGTCAGCTGCCACCAAAGGACCAGAAATTGGGCAAGCCTCCCCACTTGCAAAGTCCTCCAATGTAGGCTGGTACAGTGCCAGATCACCACCAGAGAAGAAGGCAATGGTTGCAGCACTGCTGCCTCTTGGCTATTGACAAACGTTCCCATAGGATCCAGTATAAACCAATGCAGTGACAAAAACATCCCTGGGGCTGCCTTCAAATACTTCAAGATAAATTTAAGGTGTCTATGAAGTAAAGGTACTGTCCTGGTTTTATCAGTATTCCATATCAGGGCAACATGCAACAGACTGTCTGATCTGTCTGATGCTTAAGCACAGTGCTGGTTGCGCTTCCTGCGTGCCGTGCTTTCTAGAAGACTCAGTTTTACACATGATTTCCAGTCTGGGAGACATGATCTTCTGATCCCAGATGAGGAGGAAGTTCTCTGATCTTTCCCGGGAGGCCAGCCATGTGCAGAGCATGCTGATAAAGGCTCAGACTGACTCTCTCTCCTCTAATTTATTCTTTGTTTGAGTTATTATTCTTAATTATTCTGTATTATCTCATATTTCTTTTAATAAATCAGCTTCTATCTCAATCAGGTTTCTTCCTTTTGGGATAAAGAGGCTTTACTGTGAGACACAGATTCCAGAGATGCTGAAATAAAGATAGTGGAAAATTTAGCCTGTGCCTTTTGATGGTACTAGGATACCTGTGAACCAGAAGGAGAGACTGCTGGTAGTTTGCATAGATGAGTAGTAACAACTTTTCCACTGAAAGAAGCACACACTGTAAGTTCTACTACTGAAAATTCAATCAAACACTTCATAAGGGTCCGAAAGTATTGAATTCATACTACTTCACCAGTATTTTCACTTCTCCACTTGCTTCTTTAGATGGTTTTTCTCTGTACTGTGTATTTCCCTTCTGCTGTACCTATCCCATGAAGTAGTTTTCCAAGTGATCAGAAGGGGTGGAACGAGGATCCACCCCTTGCCAGACTTCGTTTAAGGATTGGCAATGGAGGCAAGGGTATCTCTCTGGAGATCTCTGCATATGTGAGGCCTTCTGGAGAGAAGTAGTTTTTTTTTCCCTTATTTCTGTGCCCACAGCTGTTGCTTTTGAGCAAATCCTCACTTGCTGCAGCCTGGGATCTTGCTATTCTGCTGTCAGTGTTGTGCTTCCCATTGTGTTACACCATTGCATTTAGACAATAGTTTCTCCTGTTGCTCATTAGATATGGGTCTGAGACCCACATACTCAGTGCAACAGTGGACTTTCAAGGCCTCACTGCACAAGCTGGAGGACTAGATTTTAATTTGTTGCTATGGATAGAGGTCAGTTTTGCATTTTATTTAAAGATGTGATACTGCTTGTGATACATAGATTGAGCCTTAAATATGTCTATTAGGGAAGTGAATCTGGACAGTTGGAAAGATACCAGTGGCACCATCTGAACTTTCCTTTACTGCAATACAGGAAGACTCTGAACTCAAGCAGATGACACAGAGATAACATTTCCTAGATACAGAGTTGTTCGAGGTAGGGTGCGTTCTGAAAAATGTAACACAGAGGATATGATGCTGCAGAAACTGTGCTCCTTATTAGGTTCTAAACTCCTTCCTTTGAAATACCTCTGTCTCCTTTGAACATATTTCTCGCATAGTTACTTTTATAGAATCATAGAATCATAGAATCACCAAGGTTGGAAAAGACCTAAAAGATCACCCAGTCCAACCGTTCACCTATTCCCAATAGCTCCTACTAAACCATGTCCCTCAACACAACATCCAGTCTTTCCTTGAACACCCCCAGGGTCGGTGATTCCACCACCTCCCTGGGCAGTCCGTTCCAGTGCCTGACCACCCTTTCTGAAAAGTAATACTTCCTAATGTCCAGCCTGAATCTCCCCTGCTGTAGCTTGAAGCCATTCCCCCTGGTCCTATCACTAATGACACGAGAGAAGAGGCCGACCCCCAGCTCACTACAACCTCCCTTCAGGAAGTTATAGAGAGCAATGAGGTCTCCCCTGAGCCTCCTCTTCTCCAGGCTGAACATTCCCAGCTCCTTCAGCCTCTCCTCATATGGCCTGTGTTCCAGACCCCTCACCAGCTTTGTTGCCCTCCTTTGAACACGTTCCAGGGCCTCAATATCTTTCTTGCAGTGAGGGGCCCAAAACTGGACACAGTACTCGAGGTGCGGCCTCACCAGTGCTGAATACAAGGGAACAATCACCTCTCTGCTCCTGCTTGCAACACTGTTTCTGATGCAAGCCAGGATGCCATTGGCCTTCTTGGCCACCTGGGCACACTGTCGGCTCATATTCAGCCGAGCATCAATCAATACCCCCAGGTCCATTTCCTCTATGCAGTCCTCCAGCCACACCGCCCCAAGCCTGTAGCGTCGCCTGGGGTTGTTGTGGCCGAAGTGCAGGACCCGGCATTTGGCCTTGTTGAAACTCATCCCATTGGCTTCAGCCCAGCTCTCCAGCCTGTCCAGATCCCTCTGTAGGGCCTCGCTACCCCCAGGCAGATCCACACTTCCAGCCAATTTGGTGTCATCTGCAAACTTACTGAGGGTGCACTCGATGCCCTCATCGAGGTCATCAATAAAGATATTGAAGAGGACAGGCCCCAGCACCGACCCCTGGGGAACACCACTCACAACCGGTCGCCAGCTGGATTTGACTCCATTTACCACCACTCTCTGTGCCCGGCCCTCCAACCAGCTCCTTACCCAGCCAAGAGTGTACCCATCCAAGCCTCTGGATGCCAGCTTCTGCAGGAGAATGCTGTGGGAGACAGTGTCAAAGGCTTTGCTGAAGTCTAGGTAGACCACATCAACAGCCTTTCCCTCATCCACCAGATGGGTCACTAGATCATAGAAGGAGATCAGGTTGGTCAAACAGGACCTGCCCTTCATGAACCCATGCTGGCTAGGCCTGATCCCCCGGTCACCCTGCACATGCCGCATGATCTCCCTCAAGACGATCTGCTCCATAACCTTCCCTGGCACCGAGGTCAGGCTAACAGGCCTGTAGTTCCCCGGATCCTCCTTACGACCTTTCTTATAAATGGGAGTCACATTGGCAAGCCTCCAGTCATCTGGGACCTCACCGGTCAACAAGGAGCGTTGACAGATGATGGAAAGCGGCTCGGCTA
Source organism: Centrocercus urophasianus (assembly GCF_019232065.1). NCBI lineage: Eukaryota > Metazoa > Chordata > Aves > Galliformes > Phasianidae > Centrocercus > Centrocercus urophasianus. The sequence goes on from NW_024884586.1 coordinate 24,435,167, forward strand.
TCACCTCCGCCAGTTCCCTCAGCACTCTCGGGTGGATCTCATCTGGCCCCATCGACTTGTGGCAGTCCAGTTGGAGCAGTAGGTCTCTGACTGTTTCCTCCAGAATCACAGGGGGGTTAGTGTGCTCCCCAGCCGAGATTACCAGGTCAGAGAGAGGAGTATCCTGAGGATAACTGGTCTGACTTTTAAAGACAGACGTAAAGAAGGCATTCAGAACCTCTGCCTTTTCCTTATCCTCAGTAGTCACATTCCCAGCCTCATCCAGCAAAGAGTGGATATTCTCCTTTGTCCTCCTCTTACTGTTAATGTATTTATAAAAGAGTTTTTTATTCCTTTTCACGCCAGTGGCTAGGTTAAATTCAAGCTGGGCTTTTGCCTTTCTGATTTCACCTCTACACATCCTAACAACTTCCTTGTATTCATTTTGAGTGGCCTGTCCCTCTTTCCACAGGCGGTAGATTCTCTTTTTCTCCCGGAGCCTCAGGAATAGTTCCCTATTCATCCACGCCGGTCTTCTTCCCCGCCGGCTCATTTTGCAGCTCAGGGGGACTGCCTGCTCCTGCGCCCTTAAGACTTCCTTCTTGAAGAGCAACCAGCTCTCTTGGACCCCTTTACTCGCTAAGACTGAATGCCAGGGGACTCCCCTTATTAGTCCCTTGAACAATTCAAAGTCCGCCCTCCTGAAGTCCAAGGTAGCAGTTTTACTATTCCCCCTCCAGGCTCCACCATGAATCACGAAGTCTATCATTTCATGATCACTCTGCCCAAGACAGCCTCCAACCTCCACATCTCCCACCAAACCTTCCCTGTTTGTGAACAGCAGGTCTAGTGGGGCAGTTCCTCTCGTGGGCTCTCTGACCAGCTGTATCAGGAAGTTGTCCTCTACGCATTCCAGAAACCTCCTAGACTGCTTCCTCTGTGCTGTGCTGTACTCCCAGCATATGTCAGGGAAGTTAAAGTCCCCCATGAGGACAAGGGCAGGCGATTGTGCAGCTTGTGCCAGCTGCTTATAGAATACCTCATCTGTCTCTTCATCCTGATTTGGAGGTCTATAACAGACGCCCACCAGGGTGCCTGTCTTGTCAGCCCTTCCTCTGATCTTTATCCATAGGGATTCAACGTTATCGTCCCCAGTCATAACCTCAGTAGCATAAAAGCATTCCCTAACATAGAGAGCCACACCGCCACCCCGCCTTCCTTGCCTATCTTTCCTGAAGAGTTTGTAGCCATCCATTGCAGCACTCCAATCATGGGAACAATCCCACCACGTTTCCGTTATGGCAACTAGGTCATAGTTTGCCTGCTGCACAATGGCTTCCAACTCTTCTTGTTTGTTGCCCATGCTGCGTGCATTAGTGTAGACGCACCTCAGCTGAGCCCCTTGCCTCTCACCTAATCCCAATACCACTTCCCCAGGCTGCTCTCTAGCAGGCCTGGCTTTATCCCCCTCCCCCTTCCTATCTAGTTTAAAGCCCTCTCTACAAGTCCCGCCAGCTCCTGGGCAAGTATCCGTCTCCCTTTTGGAGACAGACAATTCCCATCAGCAGACCTGAAGTATATGAAGTATATACAGATAAAGTGAACTTAAGTACATACGTGTGCTTGAGATGCCAAGGATTACTTCACCTGTCATTTCAGAAATGCATATCTTTGATACATCCTGTGCCAAATCTGTCAGTCCCGTGGGGATGATATAAAATGTCACTCAGAACTTGTGCTGAAGGAACCAATACCTACTCCAGCTCTCCTGTTTTGAATGTCTTGTTTACTCGAGTCAGGATGTGCATCATTGTGGAGGACAGTATATTTAGAAGAAAAATCTGTCTCAAAAAGTTGGATACAAATGGCAATCTCTTTTAGCAGTATGCAACCCTAAAAAAATGTGTAAAGCCAAACTGTCATTTAATGCTCCTGGAAATAGGAATACTGATGTTATGTTTTGCTCTTTGGCTAATTTTTATTCAGTAATCTGAAGAAGTAAATAAATAGTAGCTCTTTTAAAGGATCTAAGTCTCATATCTCATTTCCAAGGAGATTGAGTAAACTGTTGAATAGATCCTAACTTAAACAAATTAAGACTACTTCCTGTGACATACCGTGCTGCATTTGTGTAGTCCTGCTTGACTGAACCAGCTGTTAAAATCACAGATGCTTTCCAAATTGCTTAGTTAAAGCTAATTCCAGCAATCTCTGCTTTCTACTGCTGTTGTACCCTGGAGCTATGCTATCAGAGCTCAGCTTTCTGGAGCTTCATGGGCTCTTATTTATCGTCTTCTCTATCCTCCTCCTCCATGGCTGTCCATCCAGTTGAGCAGAAACAGTACTCCTTAGCCCTGCTTTGGTATTCCTTGTCCTCATTCTGGTAATCAGATGATATTTAAAATTCAGCAGGACCTTGCTGCAGAAACTACATTAATCACAGTGTCCTGACTACTGATTATTATATAGGTGTATTTGTTTACTTGTTTGATTTTAATATACAGCCAATAAATTTTACTGTCAACTGTAAACAACCAGTGACAATTGTGATGGGCAAAGAACCAAGGCATTTCAGTCTGAAGTCAGCAACCTTAAGTTTCTTGAAAGAGAAGCTGAGTGTCCTGTCTTTACCAAGTCTTATTCATGGAATCCATGATAGAATCACAGAATCACCAAGGTTGGAAAAGACCATTAAGATCATCCAGTCCAACTGTCCACCTGTTATCAGTATTTCCCTCTAAACCATGACCCTCAGTACCTTTGATCTATAGTAGGCTCCTTTGACTTAGCTATTTATTATATATAATAATGTGGCTACAGCCACATACCAGGGATCTGTAAATACTGATTACACCGTTTATTCTCATGTATTGCACAGAAATGAATTAGGAGCTTGCTTTACAGAGGGGATGAGAATCACAGAATCACACAGAATCACAGAATTGTAGGGGTTGGAAGGGACCTCCAGAGATCATCGAGTCCAACCCCCTGCCAAAGCAGGTTCCCTACACCAGGTCGCACAGGGAGGCATCCAGGCAGGTCTTGAACATCTCCAGAGAAGGAGACTCCACCACCTCCCTGGGCAGCCTGTTCCAGTGCTCCGTCACCTCACTGTAAAGAAGTTCTTGTGCACATTTGTGCGAAACTTCCTATGCTGCAGTTTCCAGTCGTTTCCCCTTGTCCTGTCTCCACTCACCACTGAAAACAGTCCGGCCTTGCCATTCTGCCCCCCACACCTTAGATATTTATAGACCTGGATCAGGTCCCCTCTCAGTCTTCTTTTCTCAAGGCTGAACAAACCCAGTTCACTCAGCCTTTCCTCATAGGAGAGATGCTCGAGGCCCTTCACCGTCTTGCCAATCCTCTCCCTTGAAAATCTTTCTGCAGCAATTAGCCTCTGAAAGCCTGATCCTGAAAGATGCAAAATTGCTTTGCTCAGAAAAAAATTTTCAAGGGATGTTTAAAGTTAAGCATATAGTTGCAACCAGTGAAAGTCAATTTGGTGTTCATCTTAAACATATACATTCTTATTTTGGCTTGTTGTGCTGGAGATCTTGCCGTTTATATGAATGAATTGCCTTGAGTAAATAAACATGCCTTGAGTAAAGTTGAAAAAGTGAGAAACAAGGACCCTGATGATTAAAATGAACTCCAGGTCTTCTTCCATTCTTTTTTCACCTAGGAGAACATATCCTAGTATTGTCTCTATCCTCCTCACTGCAGTTTCCTAAACAAACAAGAAAAAAAAAAAAAAAAAAAAAGCAAAACAAAACGAAACAAAAAGCCTTACCTATTTTGCGTAATTTAAAATACTTCAATAGCTGTTCTTCCACGTCTCCTGTCTATTCAGTGCAAGTGAAAACCGTAAAATGAAGTTGAGTAATTCTGGCACTCAAAGAAAGTGCAAGGAGACACTTTTGAACAGCCAGAGGACACAAAAGCACTGCTATATTATACTCTTTGTCATTCCAAGTTTAACAATAAGTATATTAATCACCAGCACCACCGAAGTTTTGTGTGCAATTAGCATTTCAACGCTCTCTCCCTTTTTCTGGGGTGGAGTGGTTTGCCTCCATTGTAAGCTGCTGCTAATTGTGGTGCAGGAATGGGCAGTTCTATGATTGTGTTTTGGAAACTGGTGGTGGTTTAGTCGTTAGAGGCAAGCTCAAGTTTCTTTGTTTGTTTGTTTATTTGTTCCTGTGCTTGTACTTCTGCTGTGTTAACTCATGGAAATTGCTCAGGGACAGATTTAAATCAAAACAGACAGTTTCCATTTCTGCTCTGTAACTAGTAAGATTTGTTTAAAATGTGCTGCTGCTGGAACATAAGGCATGTCTGGAATGTTTGTTTATTTGCTGTTCTGAGCAAAGTGCCCTTTTGTGAAGAGACAGGACTTTCTGCAGGGCAAATCTCCAGCGCCTGTGGCTGAGACCCTTTAAATAATTATAATTGTGGATTGGGATGAGTTATTCTATTTTTAAGTAATTTTTCCTGGTCTTTTAAAGACCTCCACAAATAACACAAGCACACATGTATTATGCCTCAGAAATTGAAAATGTTTGTATTTCTTCTGTGCTAGGTATGTTTTGCTTAGCCAGGCAGACAAGTCCTTTCTGGTTAATCCTACCCAGTTTTGTGACTTCCCCATCCCATGAGGATTTGGTGCATGGAGGTTATTTGTTCTATTAATCAGGAGGTTCCTAAATTCTAATCCTTGGTAAAGCACTGGATTGCCATCTGACCTTGGCAAGTCACTTGACCTCCTTTTGCTTCAGTCAATCCAGCTGGAAAATTGGGTAAAAAGCAGGACTTTATTGAAAAACAGATGCTGCATCTGAGATGAGATTCCTTTTGCAAATAATAAAGCAAATCAAGACAGACAGAAGAGGGAACATTTGCAAAATGCAACTTTCTGGACTTTTTACTTATATTAGTTACATTTTACACTTTCATAAGAGGTTCATCAAAATGCCTAGTTTGACGAAATAGTGTATACTGGTGGATGAATGGCTGATGCAACGTCTATGCAAGGAGTTTTGAACTTGAAAGACCACATATTTTTCATTTCATAATTTACATTGGCTTCTTCTTGATGTAGGAGGAATGAGGTAATGAAGGAACTTGACATGGATATTATATCTGACTGAGCCAGCAGCACACCACAGACCTCATTCTCTGGCCTACTCCACTCCGCTTTACCATTCCTGTGGGAAAACAAAACAAAACAAAACAAAAAGAAGAAAAAGCAACTAGCTCTTCTCTTCTATTTGGGGAGTCAAAAATGCATATTTCTGAACTGTGGACCCTGGGATGAAAGGGAAAATCTATGCTTCTAAATTCTTCTGTTACTCTATTGTTTGTTTTTTGGTCTGTACAACTGGTAAGCAGTTTACTAATGATGTAATTGGTGCTATTTACACAAATTTACACAGATACATTAAATTTCTTTGGGGACTTGGGTGTCAAATGTCCTTCTTACAAATGTAGGAGAATTCTGACATTTTATATAGACAATCAAATTCAGCTCAATACAAATGCTTTTACTTGAAAATGCAGTAAATGGGCAATGGAGACTAAAGTTGGGGTTTGACTGGAAGTGACATCCCAGTGGAGAATAAGAGGTAATAGATAAGTAAGGAGTCATGATTAACTGATCATTTGCTCCTGCATATATTTAATACACTCCAAAAAAACTTCATATGTTCATTTCAGTGCATTATAACAATTCTTTATGCTCTTATTTGATTTGTTCTTGTTCGCCTTTACAAAATCGTTTAATAACTTACAGCTCTACATGTTTTCATTGAGTTTATCATTACTATCAGCAATGTTTTTTAAGTCACAATACCTATTTCAATGGCTAATGTGGGCTTAGAACTTGCTTATACGGTGGTGTTTTTTGAAAATGAGATTCTCTACATCTTCAGAGTCATTTAGACTTGCAAAATGGAATTCAAATACTGGACACTCACTCTAAATGAAGTTAGAATAAAACGTTTGCACGCTTTGAAAATCAGAGGTACCAAATTTCACAAAAATAACTGAGAAGAAATTCTCTTAGGTGAAAGAAGAAAATAATAACTTAAGGAGACAATCCAATGTTTAAGTGATTTGGGGATGTTTTGTTTTCTTTTTGCCATTTCTTCTATTGGTCCTTTAATCTTGGTAGCAAAGTCTCATATTTCTTCTTACTAATTCTCTCTGACAATAAGTTGGCAACCTTTCCTCTGAAAATATATTGGTGGAGTTTTAGGTCGACTTACCCTTAGGGAGAAAAGTGGCATGGTAGGATACTTTGTTTTTTGTCATAAAAAAATCAGAGAGGCATTTCTTTTCTTTCATTCTGTAGGTAAAAATTTCTATTTATTTTGCACAGCACACATTACACAAATTACACTGTGACTGCAGGTACCAGGTAATCTTTAATTGGTAAATGGGTGGTATACTATGGCTTTAAATGGCATCTCCCATATCACCTTCACATAAAGCCCCACTGAGTAAATACAAAAAAAAGAATTTCTGTCAGCTATCAGCATATACATGAAAGCATTAATGTAGATCAATAATCACCTAGACATTTTGGAAATAAATCTTTAATGGACTTAGGTTTTCTGATGAGATAGCAGGTTCCAAAAATATAAAGCTTGTTTTATCTCAAGACAATAATAAAAATGAATGAATGAATGAAATATCTGTTTGTGCAGTTATTAATATTATCTTATAAAACTGAGTATTTCCAGTTTTTAAGAAGTAAGTTCCAGAATATAAATTCTGAATGAAATGTGTCATTATAAAGCTTTCCTAACACAATCTTTAATTACATTAGCAATAATTCTGTGGAAAACTATTATCTGTATCAGATATCTGGGTAAGATGTGTTGTGTACTACACCAGAGCAAAGACAGGAATGATCTCTGCTTTTCTGAAGAATTTACATTCTAAAAAAAGAGAGCAGATAGGGAGGGGAACAGATGCATCTTTATTCCTTCCTCTGTCCCTTCCGATCCCTACCCATACCACTCTGCTCTGCCCAAATCTGCTTCCCTATTCAGCATTTCTCCCCTGCTCTCAATTCTAAACCCACTTGCAAGTCATTCTGTGATTTCAGTTCCAGTCAGACTCCCCACGACTGGATGACTGATATGCACAGAATTACCACCATCTCACTGAAAGTTGGCTTATTAAAGGCTTTCACATATGTATGGTGTTCTGGTGCTGAATTTGTTGTACATAGAAACCATACAGATAGAAATCATGCCTTTCAACATCCTCCTATCTGTTCTCTGCCTCTTGTCTTCTTGCTCTAGTGCACTACTTGTGGCTCTTCTATGTTATTCAATTTGCCCAGTGTCACGTACAGAGTATATTTTCCCAGTGGGTACTTGAGCCATCTGTTTTCATGTGTTTACAATATTTTCCTTCTTTCTGCTAACACCTATTATTCATTTTTATCATCTCTCTTCATGACTGATGCTACTATTTTAAGAAGGGGAGGTAGGAATGAAGATGTGGGCATGAATGGTTATTCTGTCCATGAATAACATGAATGTTATCCATATGATGATTGGGAAATATTTTACATTTCTCAACTAAAATTCAAGACTCAGTCTTGCATCATTTTTAATTGATGCAGAAAGACCTAGAAATTGAATCACTGGGCAGGAAGTTTGGGCATGGGAAGATAAAGGGAAAGAGTTTTTGTTCACTGTCACCATGCTCACTTCACTACTATTTCTTTCAAATTTTATTTCTGAAATTTAGATAGCTGCTACTGATAATGTGTTCTAGTGAGCCAAATGAAAAACAGTTGAGGTTATTGTATTTAACCTGTACAGCAACTTTAAGAGAGAATGGAGAATGTTTGACCCTATCTAGGTCAGGCTCTAAGGAATTAACCAAGCAGAGAACTTTAATACCCAGCTTGCCTGTCTTCCTGATAACCTGACTGCATTCTCTGAGTAACTGCGGAGCATTCTGATAAAATTCACCTTGTACTCAGGACTAATCTCATAGGAGAAAAAAAATCTACCTTGTTTTTCTAGGGGAAATATTTTATATTTTTTTCTGTACACATGTAGAAAACAATGTTTTAGCAATATCACTTTATAAAGAAAAATATTTTCTGTAATTGGTATCAGAGTTATTTCATTGGGAAGCCCTCCAACTATTTTTTAAAATTAATTTTATCAGTAGTTAATATATACTTGATTATATGCATGTATAAAAACACATATGCATGCTTTTTTTTTTCTATCAGGCAGAGTTCTTTATGAGCAGTCTGTAAATCACATTGGGCTTCCTTTTTTCCTCATCTTTACTTCTTTTTCTTGATCAAGCAAATAGTATGTCAGCTCAGGGAAAATCTTACTGTCAGTTTAAGTTAGAATTCTTCCACGTGCCTCTTATACTGTCTCAGAGAGTTGATGGAGTTTGGGATCTTGTTCTGCCTCCTTTCCTTTTCCAGTACTGCCAGATAAAATGCCTGTATTTAGTGGCTCTGGCTCAAGCAGTTTCATCTCCTGTGAGGAAGATGAAGACTTCATATAAGAAACAAGTATATAATAGCTACCTTATGCCAGTCTCCTTTAAGGCTTAATTTTAGGACCTCGTACAGTTCTCAGAGGACTTATTGAGATAGCCATTAGATCAAGCATCTATACAAATATCTTTTTGAACAAATATTTGAACAAATACTGTTCAAAGCAAAAGGCTCATTCTTGTATTGTTGCTTTTATTAGGGTTATTGTTAGCATTCATATCCTTCTATTTAAAATCCCTTCTGCCGCATCCTGAGAGAGCTGGACAGAAATTGGTTTTGTCCAGCACCTCAAATCTATTTGGAGTCAAACTGTAATGATTTCTGTGGCAAAATCATGTACTAAATATTATAATGATTAGACTGACATGTCTTGGATATCATGCTTTTCCCAGTGCTCTGGAGCCTGTGTATTCCTGGCAGATCCCCTGTGCAGTAATAGTAGTTTCAGTGTTGATGGATACCATGAAGATTGTTCTGTCTTGCACAATCAACCTACCTGAGAGGAGAAAAGAAAAAAAAATGGATACCCTTTGCCTATGTAATGTTGTCAGTCAAGCCACACCTAAATACCAGTAGGAGACTGAAAGTTTGGGGAATTGTTGTTTTTGGCTGGCAGCTGCTAGGCAGCATATAGCCAGAGCCTGAGCTCACTGGCACACTCAAATCCAAAACTCATATGAAATGTTTTACCTCCTTCAGGTTTACACCAAACCAGTAACTGGAATGACCTAACTGCACATCTGAGCATCTAAGAAAATAAAAAGCACGCTAAAATTGTTTCCATAAGTTCACATGAAATTCTGAGGAGTACTGTCTGCTTTACATACTTTTCATTACTATTTACAACTATTTAAAGAAAGCTACCAGTGTTGTCAAAGCAAATTAGCTTGTTCTTTGAAAATCAGTCTTCCTTTTTTTTCAGGTGTATACTGTATATCCTTACATGTTTTTGCCACTGATGATTTGACACGTTTTTATCTCCATGAACAACAAAGCCATGTATAATTCCATGCAATTGTCTTTTAAGATATGAAGGGGAAAAAAAAACTAATTTACAACACAAATATATTAGGTTTTTATATAAAAAGCATCACATGTATTGATCAAAATGACTTTCTTTACAATATTTGATGCTCAAAAGAGAACTAATTGTATTACATGTTATAAGTATACATTATCCTATTCAAGCTGTGCCAAACAGAAAAATTGACAAGTAAGCATCTACACCGGAGTTACGTACCTTCATGTTGTAATCAGATAACAGAGTCTGTATGCTCAAGAAATATTATTCTAAAGGACCTTTTCAGAAGCCGCCTAAGAGGATTCTGGAAAATCTTTATTAATCTTTACGTAGATTAAAAATATCTTCCATGTATACCTTATGAATTTTTAGCTCTTAGTTTCCAAATGTATTTGTTAAGACTAGGAAGTCTTGGCACATAATGTAACTTACTCATATAATTCAAAAAACCTAAAGTAGGACAGTTAATCTAAAGCACATCCATACATACTTAAGAACAGGATGAAAACAAAATTGTCATGTATGCATACACAGCATATATATTCAGTAATAAACTCTTCCTAATCAGTTGTGCACTTTATAAAACAATGTAAGAGAAATGACAATGCTGTCATTTGTATATTCTCCCTCAGTTCTCTAATGGAAAGCTTTTTTTTTTCCTTGCCAACTCATTCCTGACAATGTTAATGATTCACTATAAAGCAGCTTCTGTGCTATGATTTGTGACATTCAGACTGGTTAGATGGGAGGACTAGGCAGGTTTCTGGGGAGTGTTTCGGATGCAGAAATGCCTTGAAGATAGCACTTTATTATATTGAGGACAAGTATGACATCCCACTTCAAGGAAAAGGCCCCTATACATATTGAGAAGGGATTTCTATGGTTTAAGTGGGGAGGAGAAGGTTAGTTTAAAAGAATGCCTCTGTGTTTTTTGAGACGACATAAAGATAGGAGGTAGAGAAATGGAGGCAGGAGGCAGAAGGATTATGGATAATGGAAGAATTTTGCCTGAGGGTATGTGCCTGCTTTGCCTATTCCTGTATAACTAGAATATTTATAATTCAAATACTTATCTTTAATAATTAAAAACCGAGGAATATTAAAGACAAAAGGTAGAGAATATTATGTACACATATGTAGGCATCATGCATTAAATCCCTACAGTTGAAAAATATAGCAAGAGGTAGATTTAAAGGAGGTTAAAAAAGTGAATATTTTAAATTGTCTTGAAAAAAGAATTTCTAATTCACTCCAGTTCTGCCAGAAGTGATACCCCTTACTTCTTATTTCTACACATAACTAGTCATGGGGACAGCTACTAAAAATACACTGCATGGTGACTTGACATCAGCACATCAACAATTAAAAAGTGGATACAAATATTTCAGGTTTTCACAACCTTAAAAGTTTTCTTCATGATTTATGAAAACATTGGATTTGCTAGGGCAATCGCATTTTGCTTTTGCAGGATGCTTAGTTACAAAGCTTAAGTAAACTGCTAGTTGCAACAGAATACAATATTCTACCACATTCGGTAACACTCTCTGATCTGCTTTCCACAGACAGCAAAGAAACAAAGAATAACAGCCATTGCTGTGGATGGAGAAGAGTGTTTGAAAAGAGAAAGAGACCTCAAATATGCCCCTAGGTATTATAAAGCTGTCAATTACAAGCAGAAAAACAATACAAAGCCTGCAACAAATAATTTATAAAATGAAAACTATGCAAACAAATAATAACAAATATTAATCCGTTAAATTTTAACAATTCCAGAGATGCCATTTCCAACACTAAAATTTGTGCTGTAGTCAAAAATATTTCAGAAACAGAATGCTTGGAAACAAAAACATGAGTAAATCAAAGATTCAAACCAAATTGTTCACTAAGGGCAAAGTAGCTCTATTTTAAAGCTTTATGAAAGTGAATTTATAGATGATAGCTTAAAATAATGCTTGAAAATCAGAGGTGTTAATATTTACACCTTTGCTCATTATGGCAAGGAGAAGATTAATAGAGAATTAAACATTCACGTCTCTTTGCTTCTACATCAAACAGCGTAATCCCTGGCTGAACATTAACTCAACCTGACAATAATAAGAAACTCCTCCTCTATGTATATACAGACATCTATGTATATTATATTATACATAATATTAGCTTTAAAACAGATGTTAAAACATCTGATTACAAATTATGCTGATATCAAACTACAAATAGTGAGTAAAACCAGTGAAATCATTGATCTAAATTGAGGAACCTGTTTGTAATCTAAAAATATATCAGAAAAAGTAATGAAACGCTATTGTTGAAATATAAGTGCATCCTATATAATTTATTTCACTGTCCCCTGCAGGTTTACATTGGCCATAATATTGAATTGTGGCTTTTAATAGATGCCTGAAATATTACAGATCAAACAAAGACCCACAAAGGTCGCTGCTTTCAAAGTACAGGCGTCCAAACAACTTTTTTTTTTTCCTTTTTTTTTCCAAAAGATGTCAATTGTTTTCTCTTAGGACATGAACTGCAACCTATGTGAGTCAATGAAGGGCTCTCATTGACTTAACTCAGTTTTTGTTTTGGCTCATGGGAGAGAGAACAAGGAGAAATATTTCTATATTGTGGCCACTGAAACAGCAAGATTTTCACCTAAAAGACTGTAAGTCCTGAAGTTGTCTGGAAAAAGCCTTTGTATCTAATAAGGTAATATATTGTCATCTTCTTTATCTGTTCAGCCCCAAAGTGGCAAAGTTCTTCTACGTATTTGTGACCTGCTATGCAGCATGCACTGTTAATGAAGTTAATTTAATGGCAACTAGCCCTCCATGGGCTGGACCCAGGAGAGTGAGTTTGTAGTGCAGTACAGGTAACCTGCACGCATCCCGTCTCCACCTGGCATCCACTGGCTCAAGGCAAGCAAAGGATAGATTGGCTGCTTCTCTCTATGCCCACATCCTGTCAACATAGGCTGACGATGATGAGCAATAGATGGGAAAGATATGTAACGCTTAGTTAATTATGTTTGACTGCTGCACTCATCTTTTTAAGCTTATTTTTGCTGTATACAATTTAAGGTTTTGGTAATTATTGTCTTTTATTTCTGGGGAGTGCTTATGTAAAGAGGACCTGCTGAAAACAGTTTTATGCTAGTTTATCCAAATGCAGTTACTGCCTGTTTATGGTCTGTTTATATTAAGGGAGTGGTGTGCTTAGAGATTTTCACTTTAAATTAAACTCTATTTCTTAACATATGCATGTCAGTTCATCTGAAAGGCTATTATTACTATGGAAAGGAAAAAGAAATGTGACAAATTGATACAGATCAATATAACAGCTCTATGAGAACACAGATGAAAAGCTGTTAGACCTCAACCTTCCACCCAAACACCCAAACAGAGTCCTGTTCTCTTTCCTGAATTTGTATCTGCCTATGTAATATTTTCATGCGTCTTTTTGTGCTTCATGCTACCTCTTTCTTCAGCCCACAGTATTAGATCTACTTCTTCTTCTTTCCTGGTGCTTTTGCCATTATGTCATCTTCCAAATAAATGTCAATTCTCAGACTCATCTCCATGGTCACTCCAACATGCATCTACCAATTCAAGAAAAGAGAATTTAAGAAATGTTCAGATAAAAAGAAGGTTAAACTCACTCTTCCCAGTGTAAAAAACTGTCTCAGTTGGCTTTTTTGTCACTGTTGTTTTAGCTAGACTAAATATTAGGTTCTCGATGAGAGTAGAAGGTACAGAATGAAAAAACAAAAGAAACTGAACCTACATCAGCATACATGTGGCAGGTATGCAAAAGATGGAGCAGTGTATTAGTGACCAAAGTAGATATATAGGTTACCAACCAGCTGATGAGACTGATCTGTTTGGATGCTTAAAAATCATTGCTGTCCAGAACAAGAAAAAGAGAAACTCTGAGAAACTGCTTAGCCAGACAGACAGTATAGAACAAGTTGAATTTAGCAGATCCACATAGGATTTCAGGGAAATGACAGGTCAGGAAGTTGAGTAAGGCACTGTGATGTCTATGGACTTCAGCACAGACTCCATGGTTTACATTCTGAATAATTTCAAACTTTGATAGCAAGATTATTGCTATTCACAAAATTCTGTATTTTTCCTGCTAGACTCACCACCATGTGCAGTATTTTCCTCTACAAATCTTTTTCCATACTTGATAACCTCTTTGTAACATATATTTAAAATAGACAAGAAAAAGATAAGTTATTTGTAAAAATCAATTGCATGTCTTCTGCTTGAAGACCAACACTTAAATATCTTTTATCATAGTAAATAGAAAACATCTTTAAAATTAGATTATTATAGGTGTACTAATTGCCTGCCTATGTGAATTCTCCCAGCTACAAGTGCTCTGACAGACTCATCCAATATAACTTCTAGATAACCCAAAGCAGGAGGCTGACCCTATGAAGATATGAACAAGCCTGTGCTAAGCTGGCTGCAGTCCATTCCCAGAATTCCTCTTCGGAATTATCCCATCTTTTTCTGCATATCACTCAACTGCGTATGGAACAGGTGACAGGTATAGCGAGCTCTTTGTCAAGGCATAATCAGGTATGTCAGGAAACAGACATCCTGAAATAGACAGGTAAGCAAACAGAGTGCACAGGCTTGGTGACTGCACACACAGGTAGGCTGCTGAACACTGGAGCTGCATCCTCAGTTTCACAGTATTGCTGCTGCTAATGTTTGATCTACACAGTTTAGTCCAGTAGTGGGCTAAATGCCACCAGTTGCTTTCATGTGGCCTAGCAATAGTCTAAATTTTTATGCTAAATCATACTTATATGAATAACCCCTCCAGGAATGAAGAAGAATTCTGGTATGCTGCTCTGGTAATCCAACTGCAAGGGAGAAGAGAATCTTGGGTTTGGCAGAGAAAACATAAATGTACTATGTCTGTACTTGAACACTGTTCATGAGAACTGAAAGATTAAATGGGAATCAGGGAGCAAATACTATGTCTATAGAATTCTGGAAAATAAGAAAGTAGGGAGTTAGCAAGTAGAATGTACAAGAAAAGGTAACTAAACAAATCATTACTAATCACCTATTTAATGTTACTAAGCTCTTCCTAGCAAACTTAATTCAAGCTGCAAAATGAATGTAATTCATCCATACTTTCAGGGATCTGGTCTGTTCAGACTTAGTGTATATTACTGGGGTATGTATAAAAGTACATGATAGAAGGATATGGATTCTATGTATATGTAGACAGACCCTCAGTTCATACACCCAATGTTATGCCAGAAACCACTGATGTCTAGAATGAAAATGAAGGAAATTGGCAGGACATCATGGATTCCAAGATATTTATAAACTTGGAAAGCTTTAACAATGTAAAGCTGTCTTAAGATGGAGCCAACTACTGAGAATGCTGGCAGCCTGGAAGCTAAAAAGCTCTGTATGTTCATCTATAGATATGTTTGAGCATGTTTCAACATATTTGTGCTTCTCATGTAATATACTAAAATTCTGAGCATATCCCTCAACCTTTCAAGAGCCAAGTCCATTATTGCCTATTGGAGTATTAGATTTCTATTTGTCCTTTTCATCACCCCACCCCCAACCTCTTTATTATTGCTGTGCTTTTTGTGTAGAAATTGAAATGACTTAAATGAAAATCTGTGTGTTGACCAAGAGAACGTAATTATTGCATAACTTCTTTATGACTTTTTCTTGGTAAAAAGAAAAAAACTCTGAGCTTTTAAAGAATTTTTTTTAATGTTATCATGTTCTATGTTGCATTTAATCTAACTTCTAAAAATAACATGGAAGAAGACAACTTGGTAATTGTGGAAGCCCATCCAACAGATATCATACAGACATGTTTGTGGTCTTCAGTATTGAGGCAAACCAGTTGAAAAAGCTGGGAAGGCTTCACATTAGTATCCAAAGGGATGTTGCCCACAGCTAGAACACTGTGTATATACTCAGACATGTAACTTACATTCAAAACAGTACGTGTGTAAAGAAATAAGGCACCAAATGTAAAAAAATTAAAATACTTAGTTGCCTGATTGCCGATGTAAATCTGAGTAACAAACAAAATATTTTAGATATATTAACACATAAAGAGGAATTATGTGTGATTGATACAATATCCAATAGAATGGTTCGTATCCCTGAAATGTTAAAACCACTGTCTATACCCTGCAAGGAAAGAAAGGGAGACTAAAGGACAGGCAGTGTATACTGTACACTAAAGATAGCATTATATGCTCTAAAATTATTGACAAAGTAGAAAAAAAGGAACTTCAAATACTTATTGATCAACATATTAAATGATAAATCACGAGATGGAGCAGTGGTGCAGGAGTCAGCAATAGGCTACCAGATTTAATTTAGGAAGAAAATGAACAGCTGTTTAAAAATCTATCTGAGATGGCTAGGTAGAAAAATTGCATTGTGCAGGATGCTAATCAGGAGTTATGTGCAGGAAGTTTTACCCTGTAAAATATCCTTGGAGTTTCTGAAATCTCTGGGTAACTTTCTAATTAGGAAATTATTTAAAGAAATTCACAAAAGTTTTAGAAGAGGCTTTGTTCTTCTGATTTGCTGGCAGCTATGAAGGTAGTTGTGGATGCAATTTAACTTCATTTTTATGTGCAAACAAACTATGGTCCCATCCGGTAGTCAAACAGCCAGCAGCCTTTCAGGAGTGATATATCAGCCTGTATTTTCATTTTCATCTTGTCTTGTCTCTGTTTGAGTTAGGAGCTCCCAGCTCATAGGATTTCAGAACTCAGTAGGAGCTAAGAATTGAGAAACACTACCTTTCTTGAGATCTCATGGCTCATCGCTCATGGCACAGGACCAGCCCTGCTATGTGACATTCAAACCCTCTCCATTTATTACTCATGCTGAGGGAGGGTGACCCCTGGTGCACTAGATATATACAGATATACAGCCAAAAACAGTTTTGAGCATTTTGAGAGGAATATAGCATTTAAAAAACAGATTTAAGTGATATTTGGGAACTACTTATTGGTGCCTTTTAGATTACTAGGGGAAAAAAAGAAGATGTTTAGCCACAAAACAAAACTGAAGCCTTGTTTCAAAACAGATGCTGTCCTAATCAGAAGCAAATATTTTGAAATGAGCAAATAAGGGGAAAAAATGAGCCACTGATTATTGTGAATAAAAACCATCAACAGAAGAATGCAAATAACTGCAAGATCTAAAAATATAGTGTTCAGAAAAATAAAATAGTACCTATCAATGGCAGAAGTCTACTATGTAACAAATGTAAAATTATTAGTCTGCAGCAGAAGAAGCTTTCAAAAACATTCGTGTTCTAGAAAGATGATACATTCATATTTCACAGAAAAGACAAAATATTTTCCACTGGTAACAAGTAGGGGAGAAGTTAAATAGCTATTAAATATTTCTAGATGCGTAGAAATTGATACGTTTATGCCAAAAAATGTTGGCCAAGAGACTCCTTGAGACAATATTGTTGACTTTTAACAAATCTTGTAAAGTTAATAATGTGCCAACATTTTATAAGAAAAAGTCTTCATGGTTCTAGCCTATCCAGCTGACATGGATCATGAACTATTAATAGTAATAATGTGATATAATAAATGAAAAATTGAAGATGACTGCATAATGTAAAGAAATGTGCTTGTGTGAAAAACAATCAATCCTCATCTTGATTTGTGATGGTATCAAGATGTGATTGTTAAATATACCTGCACCTCTTTTAGTCAGAATAAAAATGAATCTATCTGTTTGCTTAGTGAAGATAAAATATAACAGATAACCAGGTTACAGTCTTCAAGGGACGACATGAAGAGGATATACTTAATAGTGGCATTGCATGAACAATTGGAATTGATATCGTACAAACTTCTACTGGAAATATGTTTCAAAAGCTATGCAAATTGAACAGAGTGAGTATTTATTAGGAGATGGAGAATTTTTACTAGTTACAATCTTCAAAACAAAAATGTATTTTCCCCAAAGGCACTGCAGCTTAAACAGAAATTATGAGCGTATGGCAAAAGTTAGACAGTACTTTTGTTGGTTATAACACAGCCCTAAAATCTATAAAATTTTCGATTAAATCAAAAGAAATTTTGTCATTGGTTTCAATAGGAATAGTTCTCATGTATATGAATTCTCTCAGAGAAGAACTGAGGATAATAATGTAAGATTATATGACGTAGAGGTAAATGGCCAAAGGTAAGTTGCTTTGATTTTGAAATCCAGTTTTTAATTTCAGAAATTAAATTATCTCCTTATTTGCATATTATTGTTATCATTATCATCATCATTATGTTTTTATTTAGACAATACAAACTTCTCAGCAGTAAGGAATATTAATAGAAGTAAAAACATATTTTAAAGACAGACAAAAAGCAGCTCCAGAGCTCAGAAAATTTAAAACCACACTGAATAGAGCACTAGGAAATATATGACAAAGCATAATCCTGAACCAGCATCAGGGAACATGCAATACATCTGCTAAACAAGGAGCCAAGGTGTCTGCATCAGTGCAGATCAGCACTGGTGTCTGACACTACCTTTACTACTATCCTCAGACAGGCCAAGAGATCTAGTCAATGAAATTGACTCCAAATATATAATTTGACAGATATTGTCTCCCTGTGTGTTCCCCAAGTTTATCAAACGTTTGATGAGGCATCTCGACACCAACAGCTCTGTAACTTTAGAATTTAGTACTGACACTGGATTGCAGATTGGGTTATAAGGTCATCCCCACCAAACAAAGAAAAAAATCTTTCATTCCTGTCTTCAACCAGATGCTAAAAACTCTGTTGTATTTTTGTAACGCATGAAGAAGTGACAACTTTAACTAACATTTTTTTACTTTCTTTTAATAAATAGTCATGGAAGAAGTAGTTTCTCTGTGCCAAATTACAGACCACAGTTTGAATGAAATCTCTCTACCTAGGGATTCTTTCCACCTCTTCATATATTTGCATTTATCTTCCAAATCTATTTTAATGAGCTCTATATAAAAATGAGAGTTCATACTTCTCGAGCCTGATGAACAGGTAATTACTGTTTTGATTCCCATGAGATGCCTTTGAAAACCCATCTTGTCATGGAAGTTAAGGTCATGTTTTAATTGCAGGGAGGAGAGTGCTGGGATAGTGCTTGAGCTGAATGTCCTATCACGTAACCATGTCCAAAATACCTTTACACAAATGACCTATGATTTGTGATACAGCTTTCACCTTTGTGTTAAAGAGGTTAGATTTTTCTGCCGGGATAATTCCCTCTCTTCTAAACTAAGAGCAGTTTTCGTCTGTAATCTGAAGGAAGGTAGTGTGTTCAACAGATCATAATTTAGGATCATATGTAATTGATTACCTTTTGTCAATTAACAGGAGCACCTGTATTAATAAAAACAGTAGAGAATGTCTCATTTCATATACAATCTTAGAATGGCTTGGGTTGGAAGAGACATTAAAGATATCTAGTTCCAACATTACTGCCATGGGCAGGTTTGCTACACATAGATAAGGCTGCCCAGGACCCTATCCAACATAGTCTTGAACAACTCCAGGGATGGAGAATCCAAGTTTCTCTGGGCAGCCTGTGCCAGTGACCCTAAGCAAAGAATTTTTGTATGAAAAGATATCAGTCCCAGAAACCTTTCCCCTACAACAGATGAGGCAGCGGACTCACCTGTGAATAAAGGATGCTGCAAACTCTCACTGCCCTGGGGCACCATGACTGCAAACAGCTCTGAAGTGGGACAATTCTGAATACCTACTGCAGTAGCAGTTAAATAGAGTTCAAATTTTCTATGGAGACTCAGCCTGGGAGAAGTTTACCACTAGACCATGTATATATGACATAACTCCTCAAAGAACAGCTGTTAATTTCTAACTATCAGTTTGGGAACTGACAGTTTTAACGTCCAGTTTTCCTAGATCAAATTGAATCATCATGCAGATTAAATGTGAAAAAAAAGAAAAAAAAATGAGAATTTAGGTCAAATTCATGGCTTCTGTTTAAGTGCCAAAATGAAAAAGGTTATTCCATCTAAGCGTTTCCTAGAGTAAAGTGGCTGTTTAAAAAAAAAAAAAAAAAAAAAAAAAAAAAAATCCAATTCATTCCAAAATGCATCCATTTTTAGGAAAAAAAAACCCAAATCTTTAAAGAAAAATGTCTTTCCTCAAATTGATAGAAACACTTCGACTAATCCAAAATGAATGTTTTCCAGTTTGCATTTCAGAAAAAAAAAAAAAAAAATTAAAAAAAAATTGGTTTGGGGTTGAATCAGAAAGATTTTTTTAAGGTTTTTTTAAACATCAAACAGCAACAAAAAGAAGTCACTTTATTTGCCCAGCCCTCTACAAAGATACAAATGGAGACTCAGGAGAGACAGGTGCTCAGCATCTTTGAAAATCAGGCCATTAAAGTAATGATTTTAGCCTATTGATCTTAAAGAAAAAGGAAATTGTACAATGAATATATTTAGAGATGATACCAAAATAGGAAGGACTGGAAATAACAAACATCAGAGGAGCTTAGAAAGCATTAAAATGAATACGATTTAATGTGGATAAATGTAAAATAATACATGTGGAGGAAAATACTATCTGGCATAAAATCAAAGGAACATTCTGTAGAAAGAACAATAATGTGGAAAAGATTTGGGTTGGGAGATAAGAACGTATTGAACATGAGGTTTCAATTTAATGACGTTGCACAAGTAGTAGAACTATTCACAAGAACAGAGAGAGATGAATTAAGATTTTGATTTGTTTACTGATAATGATTGATCCAGTATTATATTCCTTATCATTAGCCAAATTCTGTGCTGTTTGGAGAAGTCAATCCTTCATTTTCCTGTTGTTACATTACCTTTCTGCAAATAACTGTATTTGCAGCACACTAATATTAGTGCACACTGCAAGTGTCCCAAAAAGAATCCAGGAAATGATGACAGAAACAAGTATTACAAGGTGTGATCTATTTCGTGAAGGGCTAAGGGTACTCCATGGTTAGAGCATAAGGAAAAGAAGCTATGATAGCATTCTGTAAACATTTAAATGGCAATAGTCCAAAAAGAGGGGAAGATGATTAGCTAAGGTTGGAAATAGCATCTTAAGGAAAAATAACATTAAAGGGGAAAGAAATGTGTATATAAAAATTAGAAACTAAATGTCAGTCCAAAGGAAAGTGAAATGAAGTGAAAAATTACCCTAAAGGTAATTTGAGCTACATGTGCTTCAAAGGAGGATGGATAAAACACTGAGGGCATTTACAGAAGATAAGCTTTCGTGTAGGGCATTGGATGATTCTATCTACATGATCTTTTTCACTTGTTCCAGACTCAAAATGGTTCCTGTTTTGCTTTGTTTCTTCTTATTTTTTTTTATGTTTCTAATTATTTTTTATATTTGCAAGTCTAGCAAGATGGTGGGTATGCTTTCACTTAATGTTCTTCATGTTCAAGCTGATGAGGCTTAACCCGGAACTATTGGGTCAGTCAGATTTGCTATTTTTGCAGTGATGCTCAGGTACATCCTTGACCAAGCACAACAGGCAAGTGCCTAAAAGCCCCAAGGCCAAGACTGATGGTAGAAGAACTTAGACTTTTTTTGTTAACTGAAATCTAAGTTCTATACAAAGAAAATGTTCCAGAGCTTCATCAGACCCAAGAATTCAACTCAGAACCAATTAGCTTCCATTTGACAGCTTCAAGGATTTGTCTGCAAGTTTACAATTTTTAATCTCCAAAATAATATTAAGATTTTAGAGAGCAAAATGGTAGTCTGAAATTTTTTTCAAAGAAAAGAAAAGAAGAGAAGAGAAGAGAAGAGAAGAGAAGAGAAGAGAAGAGAAGAGAAGAGAAGAGAAGAGAAGAGAAGAGAAGAGA
>NW_024884586.1:24456697-24457556 GCF_019232065.1 Centrocercus urophasianus
AGAAAAGAAAAGAAAAGAAAAGAAAAGAAAAGAAAAGAAAAGAAAAGAAAAGAAAAGAAAAGAAAAGAAAAGAAGAAAGACAAATTCTCCAGGTCCCTTCCCCAGCATACCCCTGCTCAATCCAAGCATTGCCTGCAGGGATTTTAAGATGGAAATCACATGGCTAACATTAAAATCTTGTTAAAGGATTAGGGGCCACGTCCTGAGCCAGGTTAAATTGAATGCAGCTCCATTGACTTCAGTAGAGTTTTACCCTTTCACTGCAATTGAGGATCTGACAGTAAAAACGTATTGGGCTGTTTTATTGCAGGAATCAATAAGTGTGTTCATATTTTATTTCTGACTCCAGGTTTTCTTAACTATTCATAGTTATCTACTTCTTGATAAACTAAAATAAAAAATGGCATGCAGAGTCAAATGCTACCTTGCGAGAAAGGAAATGTGAGGATATTTGCCTGTGCAACAATGGGTTGTTACGTTTTCAGGTAATATGACATACATTTGAATTGTGTGTGCATATGTACATTTTTTCACAAAGCTATTGCTCCACTTTGCATATTGTTTGGAATGAGGCTCCTATTCTATATTTCTTCTTATCTTTTTCACTCTATGTGTGGATCCCAGCCTAATTTACAATCTTGCCATCCAAACCCAACATAAAATACACAAATTATTCATTTCTTCATGAGCTTTTCCATAGTGCCTCATTAATTATTTTTATAACTTCTTATGAGAAAAATATTATAATTCCCTTTTTACAAATGAGAGAACTGAGAAAAATAAAAGAAGGAAAGTGATCTTTCTTTTCTTTTCTTTTCTTTTCTTTTCTTTTCTTTTCTTTTCTTTTCTTTTCTTTTCT
>NW_024884586.1:24457656-24479283 GCF_019232065.1 Centrocercus urophasianus
TTCCCTTCCCTTCCCTTCCCTTCCCTTCCCTTCCCTTCCCTTCCCTTCCCTTCCCTTTTCTTTTCTTTTTTTGCCACAAGGTGAATTGGTGGCAGATCCTGTATTTATTTCTTCCCAAAAGCAGACAACTAGCTGTTCTCACAGCTTCCAGAAAATGGACCAGCAGTCATGAAAGCAATTCCAAAATATAGGACAAAAATTCTACAGTGGGTGCACTCAACTAATGAGGAAAACAGTGGTCTCCTATGAAATATTATCTTAACTTTAAATGCAGAATTTCTAACACAGTAATAAATGCAATTGATTTTTCTGGCTCTACAACTTAACCACTTGATCATCCACTGAGATTCTGAAATGTCCTTATATTTTGTACTTTGTGTCTCTCTCTTCACAATATGATGTGAATCTTGCAGTAACAGGCCACCTTGCAGCATGAGAAGTCTTTGACAAGTACCTAGTTTTGTTATGTTTGAAACCTGGAAATAATGTAGATTTGTCATCACTGATGAAATGTGCATTTTAATTACCTTAAAATTACATCTGGTTTGTCAGATTCTCTGAACTGTACTACTATCTTGCCAAAAGTATGAAGTAATTTGTAAGCAACCTTGCATATATATTCTAGAACCTCATGCTCTTGTAGATATGCAAGTTCCATCTTGCTTCATTAATAATGTGCAGTAATAACATAAAACACAAAAGGAAGGCTTCAGGATAGTTGATTTCATAATCTGACAGACATATATCTCAAAGAAATGTTATATTTGCTACTGAAAACTGCTTAAGAAATCATATATCTACAACATTTGCATTATTATTACTACTGTGGGATTACTACGCAGCTAAATTAAAACTTATGGAAATGTTATTTATAAATTTCCTTTCATGTCAGTATTCTATTTTTGTTATCTTTGTCTTAGTAAACATTGCACTGTTAAGTACACAACCTGGTAACCTGGGAAGGTCATCTGCTTGCTATAGTCTCTTGATATGGTGCATTATAAGGTATTGGTACTTCTCTGTGGTAGAGATTGAAGAGTTTCCTTGTAAGAGTATCTAGAGGACCTGCTCACTTATTGCTTGCTCTTGTGTTGGATACACCAGCCAACAGTCTTATCTTCCTATTCAGAGTTTTTGTAAGCCACTAAAAGAAACAGAGATGTATTCAAATATAAATATTCAGCTTTTTTTTTAAACTAGAGAACACGATCTTTCCCATGTTAGAAGCATTAGAGTGCTAAACATCAGGAGAAAGGCTGTCTTTACAGTACTTCTGGCTGAAACTAGAAATGGAAATGTCAGAAGATCCAAGAAAAAGCATGTGCTTGGGAATTTTTTTAATCTAAAGGTACAGAAAAGCTTCTGGACTTTTTCCAAAAAGCTTCTGAGTAAGCAGATGAGCTTTGAATATTTGAATGCCACATTAGGGAAGTCTAAAGACAACAGGAAACTAGTTTATAGCCTTTGTTCAAATTGATCTCACCAGGACAGGGAGATGAATCTGAAGTTAGCTGTTGTACGGAAATGCAGTTTCGCAAGTTACTTTTCAGCAATGAGTTTCTCCCAGTATTATGTTTTCAAAGTGGGTATTTGGGAGTTTTCCAAACACCTGTGCACTGCATGGACAGAAATCTTTTAATCTACTGCATCACAATCCAGACTTTTTTTAAAAATATCCTAAACCCTTTGAAATGAAGTCCACATCAGACAGAGAAGATATTGTACCCTTCAGGATGAGTATACAAGGCATAGTGTCCACCTTAGGAGAGACACCAGGCAGATGGATGGAAATATACTTCTACAAATACCTGCTAACATAACTCTGCTAATCTAAAGGTCAGAAAGCAAATAGCAATCCAGAACATCAACTTGGTTGTGGATACTCCTCCCCAGAGGACATGTCTTTCAATACTTTGTGAAATCAGGTTGGCAGCTTATGAAGGATGTAATCTTGCTCCCACATGTCTCATGAAAAATCACAGGAAATAGCATTCATGTTTCTCACACCAGAACTCAAGACACACATAATCAAGTGTCATATAGTCAGTATAAAGTGTAGTCAGGAGGATTTGGCTTGTTATCTGTGGTCAAATAATATGTGTGAGGGAACGTAAATTGTAGTTTTGTTCACCTGTGAAGTTATTTCTCGTCATTACAATCATGGAGGTGTTTTTACAATTTGTCCTTCGGCTAGCTACTTTTCCTGACACATTTTGCTTTCTGATGGTTAGCATGGACATTGCAATCATTCTACATAGGTGTTTAATGGCAAAATGGGATATGTAGTACCTCTTAGTGCCTATCCGTTGTTTTTTTGTTGTTTTTTTTTTGCCACTTCATACTTTACTTACACCAGTATAAATTCACCAAAATGTGGAAGCAGATTCTGATCAGAACCCATTCTTCAATGGGCAATTTACATTCTTGCTTCTGCAACTGCTATATTTAGCAATTGCTAGAGAAAATAAGAAAAACGAAATTGCTGAACAAAAATGATTGAAGTCTTATTACAGCAAAAGCTAGATTATTGTGCTGGGCTTATTTTTTAGAATATGTACCCCTTTCAAATTCTAAAAATGTATATCTATTTTAGACATTTGTAAGGCATTTGGCAAGCACTGCTTAGAAGATGATAGTGAAATTTAATTTTTACATTTGAAAAGCTTAGTTTAGGTCAGAAATTGAAGCCTATTTGAAAAGCTCAGCCTCTACTGTAAAGGGCATATTAGAGAATCATGCAGTCAACAGGAATGAAATTATGGTACTTTCCACTAATGAGAACATAGACATACAAATTACTTGTCTAAACCAAAGCCTGAAATCCAGTTTAGTTGACTAAATCCATTGCATGACAGTTTTGGATATAACCAGCCCAGAAAACATCAGTCCTAACAGGAGGTATTCATGCTTCAAATTCAGCATTACTTTGGGTATTGTCATCATCTTCCCACTTCTGTATCCAAAAATCTATAATCCTTGATATACTTCCAAGGGTGAAAGAATCTACACGGCGAGATCATGGTTCTTCCTTCTTTCTATCATTCTTTGCATCATCCCTCTTTCTCAGTACTCCCTGTGAGCATTCTGCAAATCTGAGAACTCCTGAAATGAAAGTTAAGAAAGCAAGCAATTGGAAGGTACAAAGCATGAAATGCATCTTCTCCACATCCATCCACCGTTACTATAGAATATGTGAATCCCAGGATCTAGCTGCTGGCTGGGGAAGCTTGAGAAGTGAATATGGATGTAATAGCATTGCCAAAGGATGGAGGGAGGTGCCAAGAGCCTAGAGCAAAGGTGAGCACACAAGGTGTATCTCCACAGTTGGCTTTGGAATCTGTAATGCAGCAAGTATGAGAGTCAATTCCACAGCTTGTTCTGGAACGGAGTAGTAAATGACAAGACTCACCAGCCCTGGAACAGTTCAGAAGCCATTTCCATACAGAAACCATTTGGGAAATATCTTCCTCTTAGCATCTTCCTTAGCATTTTTTTCTGCTAGAGGATATAATAAGGCCCAGCCGCATTACATACAGATTATCCATTTAATCTCATTTCAACAATTATTGATATCTTTTCTCTTACACTTGTTCCAAACACGAATGTATTCTGTTGACTGCTGCATAAAAGAATGTCTCTTTTCACTGTGTTAAAATCTAACCTTCAAAGTCATATTTTCCTTATAAAATAGAAGGGAAATACATTTGATATAGAAAATTGCAACTAAATTAAGATCAGCATTAGATAAACAAATTCATAGATGGCTCTTAGCTATTGATTTACTTTCTGAACTGATTTCTCTGGCTCAGAAACTCTTTCTCACATTTGGTGAGGAACACAGATTTAAATCCTAGGGTTTGGTCTACTCTAGGGAAATCTTTCCCAAATTGTCGGAGGGTTAAAAGTGATTTGCTAGTTCAATTTTAAAAGATATTGGAATTTTTGAAGTTTTCCTATATTGGAACCTAGTAAGAACAGTTTGAACTCTTTGGTACTTTATGTGTCCAAGGTCTTGAACAGGCTTGGCTTTTAAACAAGAGCTCAAGAACCCACATTAAGAAGTAATAGCACTTGTGGGTATTCTGAATGGCACCAAACCTCTGAGTTCACAGCCTTCTGCATCCTTCCCAGTTTTTGTGGGATTTTTATCATATTTCACTGAAAAAACAGCTTTTTGAAATGCTGCTCTTACATGCCAAGCACAGGCAACATTTGAAGGGTAAGATTTCAAGTGTTTTAGCATACTGCAGTTATTCACGAATCTGTGTTCCAATAGATAACTTCCGTAAGCAGTGTTAAAAATGTACATTCTGCCAGATTTTCTAGGTAGTGATATCAATACTATTGACAATGGTATTGCTCTGCATTAAGTTTTCAAGTAAATTTCTATTTAAGTATAACGTCTGTTAACACGCAGTCTTGAAACTTTAACTTTTAGCCACATTTCTTTTGGTGACTTTAATAACACATCCTGAGTAATTTTATACCACCAATAAAGACTATACACCAGGATCAAATAGTTGTTACTTTATGAAAATCTTTTACTGTAAACCCAGTAGAAGTATAGTATTAACATCTTATCTGTAAAGAAAAAGAAGTCTTATTTAGGATAGTACAAAAAGGACAGTCTTACAGTTTAACCATTATGAAAGCACTTACATAGCTGCATCTGGATAGGCACAATTACAAGATTTCTATTAAATAACAGCTGTATTTCCTGAAAGGAAGGCTGCTTTAATAGCAAAAAAAAAAGTTTGTAGAGTAGACATTTAGCTCTGCTTTCTCCAGTAGATGTCACTTGCAGTACATAATAATTCATGTAAAGAAGTCAGAGTATATAGAAATGTATTCCTTTCCTTGAAATACGCAAGCCAAATTGAAAAGCCATGCATGTGTTAAGTTTGGCATTTTGTTTATTTTAAAAGATTACATTAAAATAATAAAAGGTAACACATTTTGTTTCCAACTGATCAGCGAAGATTTTACCTCCATCTCCTGTAATTTGAAATAAAAGGAGATAAATTTACTTGTTGACACTTGTGAAGTCTGGATCATACATGTAATATTGTATTGGTGACTAGGATTTGGCAATTACCAGATTTACTTCAAAGAAAAAATGTATCATGCGATTATTTTTTTTAATTTCTGAATCATTAACATTTGGGATGAAATTTAATAGAGAATTGTTATAGGACACATTTAACCCAACAGCAGAACTGTTTTTTTACATAAGCAAGGGAGAAGTTGTTGAGAATAGTGTGCATTTAAAGGAAACTTGTGTTGTTGTCTTGTGTCGTAGGTAATTTAAAAAGAATGTGACCTTCTAGGAACTTTGTATGTGATTTTATTCATTTTTCCCCTTTCTTTTACATGATCATATACTAACACTGTCTTCAGTAGAATAACTGTGGATCTATATACATGCAAAAATCTCATCTTCGGGCCTGTAGTGCCTCGGGGATACATTGTGTCTCCATGATGCCAAGGTCACTACAGATGGTGAATTATCTGTAAAGGTTTGTCTTTTATAGCTCACATAGTTTCACTTGTCTCCACCTGACATGTCAGCTAAGCCTTTGCAATTTAGGATAAAGATGCTGCTGGTTCACTTGCTAGCTGATCAAAGAGTTTGATGTCTCCTCTTTAGAACCATCCCTCCTTCTCTGCTCAACTTAGCAGCTCTTTTTTTCACTAAGTACAAGTTAGGAATGCTGTATTCTTTCCATTCCACTCACTATTGTCTGGAAAAGTTAACGAGGATACCCAGTTTGGGATTTTTATTCTTCCTAGAAAAATCCCATCATGATTGCTGAGAGAAAGAGTTTCCCATAGTCGCTGCAGATTTGTTTAGAAAGGAGGATTAAAAAAATAGCTATGCTGTCTTCTCTTCTCATGCCCTCCTTTGGGAGGCCCCAGGGCAATAAAAATAACAATCTTGAAGTGTTTGGAAATGAAGCATCTACCAAGGAACCACAGAGATGTAGACAAAGCCCTACTATTCTGTCTCTCATCCCCAAAAATACTTTGTGTACGCTGTGATTAAAAGGAGAAATAGACTAGAAATAAAATAGAAATACATATATATTTCTCCAGAATGCAGCTGAAGGAGTAATACTGTGTGGGAACTCAAAAGCCAACAGCCACAAATTTGTTACTGGAGAGAGCTATCTGCTCTCCCTTTTACCTGACACAAGGGGAGAAAGGAAAGAGGTGGGCAAAGGTGACATTGTAGAAAAATAATACGGGCTCAGGAACTTTCTCATGAAAAAGAGAGCTTGCCCTCTTGCTTTCTTGAAGAAGTATACTTGGTATAAATTGAGATCACATACAGGGAACCAGGTCTCTATTTGACTTGGTGATTCATAACAAAGATGAGGGGGTTCAGGTGTTCTAATATGAGCTGCTCTGCATTGCCAGCTTCAGATCACATATATTAGGTTTGTGCAAGTTTATATCCTCAGCCACAGGCCAGAAATCAGTATCAGCAAACTTACAAGGGCTTACAAATGATTAGTAGAGGCAGTCTGTTGGAAATCTATAAAAAATTCCGCAGAGGACAGAGAAGAAAAAGAAATCTGGGAGTGAAATTAAAATAATAATAATAATAATAATAATAATAATAATAATAATAAATCTGACAAAATTCACTGAATTTCTGGGGACTGTAGGGATTCACGCTCTTTGGCTGCATTAATTTTTGATCATTTTCTTCTACTTTCTTCAAGAAAAGATAATTTGCCAAAAAAGAAAAATAACCCAAACCTTTGAAACTCTGACCTGTCACAGGCTCTTGGTATTCTGCTGAGCTGAAGGATGGTCTGTAACACCATCAGCTTATTTTCACAAGTAATGCAAGACCTACTCCAAGCTGAGCACATCCAGAAGGTGAAAGACGTTTATTTTAAACCACACTCAGATTTCGTGGTGGTGGGTGCAATATAAGTCTAAAAATCATAAAAGAAATTTTGTGTTTATTTTCTTTAGTAATAAATTCATGGTTACAGTTTTGACAGTATTTTTTAACATTAAGAAAAAAAAAAACAGTAAAGTTCTCTTTTAAAGTGATGAAGATGGAGTGCATTACTGAAGGTGCAAGAGGTTATATATAAACAAAGCCTACAGGATTAAATAATGTGGAGATAGAGATTTGAGTCTAGAGATGCTCTGGAACAGGGCTCTTAGGTTAATGTAATGGGCATATTTTGGTACAGCTTCATCAGAGGAGCTCATATTCTCTTATGAATTCCATTCCACAGTGCCACAAAGCTATGTACTGTGAGCTTCATTTTACGGACATGGAAGCGTATAATTCATCTCTGATAATTCTGGCCAGTCAGTGGGGGAGCTATGAGAAAATCTGAAACTGTTGATTTCAAGTGCTCTGCTACACCAGATAACTTTCTCTTCTGTTCCTTATAGAGGGAGATTCATTTATCTCTCCACTGGCTCTGAGGGTCGGAAGGAACATCCCTGAAATGGTAAGCTGGCCTTTTACATTCCTAAGTGGCTCTTTTTAACTTATCTATTGTTTATTCATGCTGAGGAATACTCAGATTTAAAGAATCTTTTCTGAAATCCACTCTGAATTCAACATGGCACAAACAGGTATCTTTTGATATCCTGATGGCATGAAAGACACATCAGCTTCTGACAAGCTCATCTAGGGGATTGGGGAGGACATGAGGTTATCCCTTTCCTAAGTTATTCGACATCTGGGTTTCTCCTTCTACAATGTTTTGACACGAGTTAATTGCCAGCTTCATTCATGTGAGTGGATGCTTTTAAACAGAGCACTGCAAGAAGTCATGTGCTTCTTCTTCTTAAAGAACCAGAGTACACTATACCATTTCCAAATTCACATCCCTGCTCAGTTTTGTTATCAGTATCTGTAAATATATATATTTAGCTTCACTTGACCCAGTGAAGCTTCATCTGTCATACCAGAAAGTAAGAATATCACACTGGATGTAAAGGACACTGAAGAAAGGGAAAAAAATACACTGGAATTTTAAAAGACCACATTACTTCTGGCAGCTTTGCCTTTTGACTCTCATCAACTTTTTACCAGTCCATTTCAAATATCCACAGAACTCACAAATAAGACAAGAGAACCAACACTTTATTGATGCTTACAGCCAGGGAAAATAAAAGGTTCTAATTTATATGGTGCTGGCCAACCTTTTAAATTGCCATCCTCCAGCAATCCGCTTTGAGACCTGCAGCTCCTCTGAGAACTTCTGAAGACAAAATCCTCCAAAACAAGTAGATAACCTCTGCCAGCCATGATTGTATGAAAACACTCTGATTAGCCAGTGCTCCTTCCACCAAACTGAGATAAGTATTAATTTTTTGTTATGGGATTCTTCTACAGGTATTGTAGACAACTAAATTTTTTGTCATGCTAGGCAACAGAACACAGGAGATTGGATATACTCAAAGGAAACTATAACTCTATTGGGAAAAAAAGATTTTAAATGATGTCTGGTCACTTTATACATGGCACATCTCCAAGTACATGCTGAATTGCAAAACTGTAACACATTCAGAGAGAATATTTATGTGTCCCCTCTTCACTACATGCGCAGTATTTTTCTCCCATGTCTCAAAAACTGTAGCCACAATTTCCAAGTATATGCACGATCAAATTTCTATTGATTTAGCAATGCCTTTCTATGATGTCCCTTGCCTTAACCTCATTTATAAAGCTGTTTTGCATTATTTCAAACTGTCAATGATTTGTGACTCATGAATATTCAAATCTAATTTGCACTTACCTTTTTTGCATGCATGCTTACTTGTAATATGTCTCATTTGCCCTTTGTTTTGTGTTTATTTGCAGATTGTTTAGTGAAGTAAACTCTGTTTTTAAAGTAATAGCATCTATTTAAACACAAGTGGACCAATTCTCACCTTAGTACTGTTTTATATCACTGTAATTCCATTAACTTCAATGGAGTTTCTCCTGCTTAAGTGAAGAGAAAATGAGGTCCATGAACTCATTTTGGCTGTTTTTTCTCCGCCCCTAATCTTACGTTAAGGTTTTTTTAGCATGTTCCACTGGAATGGCAAAAGTTGTATTTTATTCAAAAGGAAATATCGAGACTGAACTCTCAATATTTCAAGCTCACTAACACTGTTCAGGTCTTCCAATTTGAGTAAAAATTAAGAATTCTTTACGCTGACTTATTAGTATTCATTCATAGCACAGTATTTTATTATCAGAGAAATATTTTTTTTGTGGCTATAGTAAATCTAATAGAATAATTCAACAACTTAGGAATACTAATAATATATCCTTTCCAGGGGGGGGTGTGGGACATAGATCGAGAAGAGTACTTCAGTGCTTCTCACAACACAATTGGCCCTGAATCTGGCTCTTTCTGTGCTTGTTTACCTAAAAGGAATGTCTGTTGAACTGCTAGACGCTGAAGGAAAACAGGGCCTAGATCTTTATACTGGTTTATTCACATTTGTGGGGGATTATATAATTAAACCAGTGCCTCTCTCAACTATTAAGAATCTTGCTAGACGTTTATTTCAGGAACAGTTACCATGAATGTATTGGGTGCAGACTGGACATTTTTCAGTGAATGAAATCTGGGAACAATAGGAAAAAAGAAATTTTCTTTTGAATCAAACAGTCGGTTCTTACTTCAGTGCCCAGAGCCATTTGTTAGAGGAAGCAATCCAAGGTTCAGCTGGGGGAGGGGAAGAAAGGTGATCGATTATTTCCAATAATGTTTGAAAGCTGAAATTAACCTATAGCGACAAAATTGGTTGTGTTCCTTGGCTGCTACTGCAACTCTATTCAAAAAGCAGTCTAGGGGTTTCAGATCAGGAGTCTTGTTCTGATCATGGCCATACAACCGAAAATTAAAGCAAGGATTTTCCCTTAACAAGCATTAGGTAAATCTATTTTCTTTATGGATTAAATCCTACTATATTAAATTGAATGGAGGCAAAATCAGGCTTTCTATGAATAACTGCACAGAACAAAAGCATGCATACACAGACAAGCATATGTGTTGTGAACTTTTATTATTTGTTTAGTCTCTTTTTAAAATAATTTCATTCAACCTATTGGGAAATAGAGCAAGTGTGATAGGTGACCAGTGACACATCAAGAATAACAAAACAAAAAGCCCAAATGAACACGTCATGGATGAGTTTTAGGCTGGAAACTGTTTGCCTAAGCTATTCCTGATGAATATTTTGAGGTATAGAGCCCTTTTTCTCTGAAGATTCAATGTACTTCCCAGATTTGATGTGAAGTTCCCAACTGGGTACAAGAGATCTGAGCCTAGAAAATAACGCTGCATTCATCCAAGAGTTTACTTCAAATGAAGGCTTTTATCAGCTGTTCCATAAAAGAGAAAAATATTTCAGATGCTTATTTTTAGCTCTTCACATGAATAATAGAAGTGAAATGACTTCAGTATTAAATGTGAGGCAATTTTTTAAAAAATCTCACATGTAGGTTAACAATGATATACGTGAGTACAGTATGTGAGGGTTTTCAGTAATGCCAGACTCGTGTTTTTAAATGGCATGTCTCTTTTGTGAAGCTTTTGTGAAGTCCAAGGTAAAGTCATACGCCTCAAACGCCCAAGAAACAGCATTATCTGGTGTGACACATGCCGAGATATGTCTGATTGTGATTGTAATATAGCCTTAAGGTAAGAGACCAGGACAACCACTTGTATGCTATTTTTTTCAATGTTGTTTGCATTTCTCTACATCAAAAGAAAGCCTTCTGCTAGAGATATTTATTTGCATATCAGTGGCAATATTTTTGATTGTCTATAAATGTATATGAAGTATTATAAGATTAATTTGATAATTAGCACGTACTTTTAAAATGGAATATAGTAAATGATCATGTTTCATCCCTGAAAAGTCTGCTGATTTTGAAAAACACTTTGAAGAAGAATGTACCACTATAACATGAGAAATATCTAAATATGACAAACGAAAAACTTGGCTGCAAATCCCTGAAATATGAATTAAAGAACTGATGCTTCCTGTGCTGAGGGCTTACTTCAAGGCTGGTGCTTATCCACATGTGCCATCAGGAGGAGCAGGAAGACTGAGCACTTGCACGGGGACAGTGGCACTTTTCAAATTCAGCATGCAGAGCCCTGTGTTCTCCATTCATGTAGTTTTCAGACAATGGAACTTGGGCCTGAGGATACTTGAAAGCTATCAGTTTTTAAAACGTTGTCTGCAGAGATTCGCTGGCTTGAGGAGATTTTCTCTGAGCTTTTGTTTCCTCTGTGGGTGAGACCTATGGGCTGATTGGCAGCCCTTCTGATGAGTGAGGTTTACAATCACTAATGTCTTTGTTTTGGATGTTTGGACCTTTGGACATTAGTTGTAGTCACACATCGCAGCACGATTTCCTCCCTAAGTTATCAGCATTAAAGTCAGTAGGGATACTGCCCAGATGAGTTTCACTCTTTGACTTTATTGGCTAACTTCAGTGGTGGAAAATGTGGTGAATGGAAGCATGTAAACACAGCAAGGTGGTTAGACATTTCAGTTATAGGAATTAAGAGAGTTTCTGCCCTTTAATGCCAAGGTAGGGATAATATCCCATCTAGTTCACTGCAACTGCAGACATCCAGATTATTTTATTCTGACATGAAAAACCTGTCTGAGAAATTGTTAAGCCTGCACACTGTCCCTCTTCTTCCTCTTTATGGATCCTTTGGGACCATTCTGTCCTGCAAGAACTGGATCCTCCATTCTCTCGGTGTTGCTGTGACTCATCCTGCTCAACCTGCAGAGATTCAGGTGGAAGAATAAGTTTCTCAAAATGATGAACAACTGAGGAAAAAGTAAAATCAGAACAATCCCAGAGTGTTCACCTTCATAAAATAATACGTATTAACTAATGTATGTTTCCTCGCTTACCTTATACCTGTGTTTCATTCCCTTGCATTAGTGAAGTAATTAATTTCACAGGAGAGATGAAAGGAGCCAAAGAGATGACAGCAGGCATGTGTGAGAAAGGAGTCAAATGTAGGTCTGCGATGGTGGGCAGCTGAAAAGTGTTTCTGACATGCATTTCGTGAATGTGAAGAGAGTGTCAAGAAGTGCACACAGAGGAGCTGAAGGTGTGTTGTGTTTTCTGCTGTCTCGAGCAGGACTGTATGCTGTGTATCTTCTGATAGATCATACACGGGGAGAGTGATGTTGAGCGTGGTGTAACAGTTCTGATCTTCTCACATAGCTTTGGTCATTTACAGTGAGGGGTTAAACTGAATTCCCTAAGAAATAAATGTTTCCTGCTTTGCTTTGCTTGGAAATATATATATATATATATGTACGTGTATACTATTTTTTAGTCTTAAGGTTTCTTAGGGGAAATGCTGTTTCCAAGGGTTGTTTCATGAGCTGGGAGAACTGTTCTAAACCTCTGGGGCAAATGTTTTCATTGAATTGTCGAAAGAGCCTGAGATTGGCAACACCACCCTGCCCCTGGCTAATGAGCCTTCCCCGAGAGAATATCAAGTGCAATTACCTTTCAGGGAATAACAACATTCCAAAGAACCATGGACCCTGCAGAGAAAAACGAAACATACATTTGTAGGTAGAAACAGCTATGAATCAGCATTAATTATCCAATAGAGGAAGAAGGGTTGCAGTAAGTCTCAGTTCCTGACTTACACCATAGATCACAGCAAAAGTGAGCTACTTATAGAAAATATATAGAGAGAGAGTTCAACATACCCCAGCCCCCAGCCCCGGCACTCACACTTTGTCTTGGACAGGAGCTGCGCTTCTGAGGTGAGTGTCCCGACCTCCGCTTCGGAGATGGCTGCAGGAGGCGAAGAGAGCTGCTGCTGGCGAGGGAGCCCCAGACGGCAGCGGGATAGTTAATGTAGCTCAAAGGCTCATTCGGGGTCTCCCACGTGCAGGCGTGGCCGAGGCCGCCTGGTGTCCCATAGCAGCTCGGCTTCAGAGCCGGGAGGACCTTGTCCCCCCGCGGCTTCGTGTCCAGCAGATGCAGAAAGGAGGAGAGTCCCAGGCGATTAGGTTTTATTACGCACATTCCTAGAAAGAAGGAGGGGGGTGGGAAAGGAAGACACCATATATTTTGGGTTGAGCGATTGGAAAAACATGTGAAATTCAAGGGACTTCTGGATGTCACCGAGGCTCCCTGAGCTTGTCCGCTTGCGCTAAGCCTCCCTCCGAGGCGCGGCTCTCCGTTGCCCGCTTCATCCCGCGTAGCCTCCCCAGGGAGCCGGGAAACCCCGCCGCAAACTCTTCGGACGTGAAAAAGCCGCGGAGAAGGATAGGCTGCTTTGCTGAAACAAGGCACACATATATTGAGTTTGTCAGGGATCATAAAATGTGAATTGATTATTCAAACAGCCATTGATTATAAAAGAATGCTTACTGCAGCAATGGGAAAGGTTAAAAGGAAATTGACCCTCCGCGTACGTGACATAAAGTCATTACGTAAATGAGATATTCATACAGGGTATAATCAAGGTCACGCTAATTTTATTTGCGGTATTCCACTCAAATCTCGGGCTTCGTTTGGAGGCAGCGAATTGTCCCCGAGGGACCTAAAACACCAGGTAGACCGCAGGTGCCGCTAAAATATGTACACACCCACGTCAATACAACCCGAGGAAGGTTGCGCGTTACCGCGGGGACCCGCGGGCGCTGCGGGCCCCAGCCCCGTGCGGTGCCGGCGGCCGCGGAGCCCCCGGAGGCTGTTGGCACCGCGCCGCTGCGGGGGCCGCCTCCCCCGGGCCGGGAGCGCGGGCGGTGCGGGCGCTGCCGAAGAGCCGCGCCTTTCCCAGCCGGGATGGGAACGTGTCAAAAAATTAGATGTATTTATGCACATATTTATCCCCTCTAATTATAGAAATTAATCCTCTTACTTATTACTAAAAGGTAACGTCTGAGGCGTCCCTTTGATGTTTAACAGCATCGTCTGTGGCTAACATTCCAACTGATTAAGGAATAATTGTTGTTAAATGCTTTACAAGCGGATAGTGTTTAATTGAGAGGCATTTATAATTCTACGGCTTACCGCAAAATGAAACGTAATTAAAAACGCAGGAATTTCCAACCGATTTTATTCCAATTACGTTTATTGTTCCGACTAATTATGGCAGAAGGGGCGCGTTCCCCGGCCTTGACCGGCACGCGGTCCCACACGCACTGGGCGGGTTCCCCTCCCCAGGTGCCCCTTCACCCTCCCCGCTTCCACCCCTCATGAGGCGCTCCGGCCCTTTGCTTCTCCCCTCTTCGCAACACCTGGGAATGCGCGAAAGTGCTGGCAGCACTCTTTCCTCGGAGTCACCGTAGAAAGGCTGATAGATTTCTCGAAGAAGCACTTGCCACACACTGCGGCAACCATCTCCTAGCAGGATCTTACAAACCAAAGTAAACAAAGCACCCCAGGGGCGATTTCCTCCTTTTGCGCAGCTCACTTCTCAATTTACCTCCGAAGCGATCGTAAACACGCACAAGAATTACAGCAGAAATCACAGTTGGTCTGAGGAAGACGTTCCGGATGGAAAAGGCAGAGACTGAACGCGTTCAAAGGAACGGTCACTGAAATACCTGCTGGCTGCCTCTCTACGGGCCAGCCTTCCTTCTCCCCGGGAACTCGGGCTCGCTCCAGCGGCTCTTCAACCGTACATCTCCCTGGGAAAGGGGAGAAGAGGGAGGGAAAAAAAAAAAAAAAAAAAAAAAAAAAAAAAAGGAAACAAACAAACAAAAAAAGATATACCACCACCTCCCCCTACCCCCGCACATCGGGTCTGTCTCCCTAGCCCGTGAAGCAGCGTCAGCCTCAGAACGGGTGGAGTGGGAGGAGAAGTGACCCGCTGATCGCAGTGTTTGCTCGATAGAAGGGAGTGATGTGGCAGTGGATTGATTTATTGCTGAGTTTGGCCGCGTCCCGGCTGGGCGCGGGAGGAAAAGGAGAGAGGGGTGCCTGGCACCGAGCTAACACCAACTCAGGGCTCACGGCTAAAAGAATCATCAGTTCAGACTCTGCTGCATGGGGGCTGCGGGACAGGGGACACATAACATCCATGCTGCTCCCGCTCTGCTTTCCTTAGGGCTTTAACCAGCTAAGGAAGGATTCCCTATGGTCATCCCTCCCTTTGTTACCCACTGCTACCAGCACCCGGCCCTACACGGATGGGTCGGGGACGCTCTGCTCGGAGGGCTCCGAACTCCCAGGTGGGCTCCGGCTCGCCGTTCTCTCCGTGCAAGTTCTCGGAGCTCCTAAAGGGTTTAACCGAGGTGTGAGAGAAGAAAAGCGTTTAAATCTTACTAGGGAGATAAAAGGGTGGGAGGATTCCCTCTGATGGCAAGTTAGAAATAGCCCGAGCTTTCCAGAGGGACGTTCGAAATGGACTTAACGGAGCCATACTTCTACTTCTTTTGCCTCAGCTGTGGGTCCCGGATCCTTTCAGCATTGACAGAGATTTTCAGAGAGGGGAGAAGGGGGGGTACCCGGGGTGGCCATTTTATGTAAATGAGCAAATCCGAAATGTATTACAAATCTGGTGTAATAAAACTGACAGTTTTGACAGTATTGACAACATAAATATATGTTGGAACACAGCACTTTCAGACACTTAACCGATGAAGCAATAAAAAGATTCGACTACAATATTTCAAATAATCGACATTGATGTTTTGATACATCATTTTTATACCTCGAATCGATCTATCACTCCGTGACCGGTCAATTTTAAGTAAAAATCTGCTGCAATTATTTACGCTATTGCCAATGACGACCTAATAACTGTTTTCAATTAATTACAACAAAACTAAGCATTATGAGGACCAATCGGCCGTATATCCCGTCGTACAGTCCCTCTCGTTGTTTGTGCGGAAAGCAAACACATATATGCATATTGCATTCTCTTTGTGGGATCAAAAGACAGGCGTACAAAGGCCATCCCAATCTTCGAAGAAAGAAAGAGAGAAAGAGAGAAGAGTGAAAGAAAAGCACCACCACCTCTCTTTCAGTAGCACACCACAGGCTCTCAGCACGCACTTCGAGGAAACATTATAATATTTTGTCAGCTCATTCCCCATGCAACACCAAGCCGGCTGCTGTGATTTTTTCCCCCTTTTCTCTGTGGACTGCAACCCACTTCAGACAATGGCCCGTGCGGCTCCTTCCGAGCGGGGCGCTCCGCGCCAGAGCTACCGCTTGTACGGAGGCTGGCGCAGCGTTCCGAGGAGGGGAGTGGGGGGTGGGAGCACATTGTTCTCCCGGACTGAGAGCTCCGGCGTGAAACGCGAGCGGGTCCTCTTCCGAAGTGCCAAGGGCAACTGGGGAACAACAGTGAGTGTTCTGAGTGAACGAAAGCAGAGCCTGGCGGAGTTGGGAGCTCCTCAGCTGCTCTGATGTTGCGCTACGCTGACGAGCTTGTCCTCACTGTCCCTTCTGTTACGATATCATAGTGCAAAGAGGGATTTTTATTTGTTTACTTATGTGTATTATGTTTTGGGCTCCTTCGAAGAAATGTAATATAGATTTTGAACTACTCTGGTAGAAGCAGCTTTACTGGGCAGCCCAAACCGGTATTTTTGTCCCTCTGGTTTACGCTGGAAATATGCATGGCGCTGCTTACAGACTTCCCTGTACACCCCTGCCAGTCCACGGCATACACATCTCGCCGCTCACTTCACGCTGGTGCTTCCCACGCACCCAAGCATGGGCTCAGTCGCTCGGAGAAGGGGCGGGAGCCCCTTAGGTCCCCCCTTCTCACCGCGGCCGCCGTGCGGAGCTGCAGGTAGGGGCGAGTCTGGCGAGCGTCCACGGCCACGCAAGAGAGTTCCTCTCCTCGGCCCCGCTGCGGGCTCCGCGCCGCTGGCGCCGGGCTGCGGGCCCTGCGAGGACTGCGCGGCGCGACGGGAGCACGCTGGAGCCCCGCCAGATAGCGCTAGAGGGCCGCCGATGGCACCGCCGCGCCGCGGCCGCGGGGACACGGCCTGGGGGGGCGGCCCGCGGGGCCCGGGCAGGTCTCGGCAGTCTCGGGGGGACTGTGGGGGCTCGAGAGAGGTGAAGGAGCCACATCGCTCTAGGAAGTGGAGGTTGCGTTGGGGTTTTGTAAAAAGAGGGGGAGGGGTGGAAGCAAGAGTTGAAAGGGAAGTTAACAGGTAAGCAATGAACCTCCTCCTAATCCAGCTCCCAAAGACCGCAGCCATACCGCAGCTGAGGTCAAGAAAAGTTCACCGCGATGGGCTACCATTGACTTTCTGTGCTGGAAAGGTTTTCTCAAAAGAATAGATCACTGCAAAGAGGAGAGCGCTGCGGGCAGGAGGGGGGTCGGGGTGAGGAGCTCCATGAATCCGGCGATCCGAGGAGCTCAGACTTGCGGCGTTCCGCCGGGGCGGCCTGGACAGGACCTGGGAGCCGGGCGGCTGCGGAAGCCCGGGAAGGGAGGTCAGAGGGCCGAGGTGGGCTGAGAGAGACAGAAGTGGCCATAAGAGTCAAGCAGGGAGAGTGTGCAAAGGGCGATTTCAGAGGTGGGAGTCTGAGCTGGAGAATAATCCTGACTCCAAAACCGCAGAGGTGCTATCTGCACCCCACGCGTTGTCTTGGGAGAGAAGCACAAAGAACAAATCCCGTGGATTTTGCACAGGAGCCTGGTTATGCTGGAAGCCCGAAGACGCATTAACACATAGACTGCTTTCTTCATTAACTCTGACACGTTTCCTAGAACGATGGTTCGGGATAAAATGCTACTTCCAATATTCGGAATTACTCGTTCCGCTCTGCTCTGCCCTCAGCCCATCCATTCCGGCTCTGTCTCTAAATGTACGCGGTATACTCCCGAATGCAATGGCATCGCCCCAAATACTCGAACTCCGCGCACAAACAAACAAACATTGAATAAAGTTACAAACGAGATTACGGCCAGAGTTATTTGTCCCTGCAGCAAGGCGTCAATTGTTCTAACTGATGTAGGGGCGCTAAGAGGATTTAAACCACGCGAATTTAATAAACCAGATTAGCAATAGGTGCTTCCCCCAGATGCTGGGAACCGCACGGCACATCCACTCCGCGTTATCTATCAGAGCCCAGCGCTTCTTGAGAGGGCTGCGGGACATTTCGGAAGGATACAAGCGGGTTTCATACAAGCACAGTTTGTCCCCTCGAAAAAAAACTTCCTATCCGCACTGAAGCTCCCGCTGCACGCCCACGGGCACACACACAGCAGTGGCTCAAACACACTGGGGGACACATTCCGGGATGTTACCTGTTGTGGTGCCATCGCTCCGCAGCGCTGTGCCGAAAGGGAGAGGGGAGCGGGTGAGGGCGGCGCGGGGCCCGGCGCACCTCGGGGCGGTGATTGGAAGCAGACCCGGCCGGGCTGCAGCGGATTTTCCCTCCCTCCGAAGGCTAAGAAGCCGATTTGGGAGTTTGAAGGGAATAGGTTTCAGCGTCCATATTTGTTCTGGTGCACTTGTAAAATGCGATTTGAAGAGGATCTTTAGCTCTCTGATTGTCTTTGTATTGTTTTTCTTGAAACGGATCTTTTGCCCTTAATGAATCCCCACACAGCTGGACAGCTCCTTCTCGGACACTGAGAGCGCTAACCCCAAACTGACCCCAATTTGACACCACAAGATGAAATTTTACCGCCTGTTAAAACCATTTCCAGCCCCTGCCAAAGGAGCTGGCTGTTGACTGAGATGCACTTCCACACCGGACACCTCATTTCTCTTTGGACTTTGGGGCCGATCTGAAAAGAAAAAAAAAAAGAAAAAAAGAAAAAAGAAAAAAAAAGAAGAAAAAGAAAGAAAGAAAGAAAGAAAGAAAGAAAGAAAAAACAATAATAAAACAAGCCCAGCACACACCGCATCACCTCACCACTCACACTTGTCCTGGGAACAGCCTCTGCCGTGAAAGTGATGCACGAGAAATGGAAATTGGCCAATTTAATTTTCCCGAATTACTGTGTTTTAAAAGAAGTATGTCACAACGCTGAAAATAATAATAATAATAATAATAATTAAAAAGCAAATTTAAAATGACCTGAGGACGTAGAAGCCCCCCAGCCCTGGGTGCACGGATCCCATTTCCCTCTGAGCTCCCCAAAGCATCTTTGTTAGAGCTGCGTACTTTCACTGAAGGGTGCTACATTGACATTCTCTTTTAATGGTCAAACTGTAGCGCTTTATAACCGCATTCTCTGCGTGCCTTAATCCACTGGGATAGTGCAGAGGAAAAAGGCTTCGACTCAAGAAAAAAAAAAGGCGTAAGAGCAAGAGGAACATGAAAGCCCTCCGTTTGCCAGATGAAATTGCACTTTCTCTCGAGTTAAAATCATTTTGAAAAGTTGGTCCCTGTCCCACACACAAGCGGTCGAGATAGCGCGGGGGGGGTCATTGGTTTGGGGGAAAAAAAAAAAACAAAAGCAAAACTGAGCAAATGAAAGGAGCTGCACAGAACAGAAGAAAAAAAATATTTTTGGCTGCTTTTTTTTTTTTTTTTTTTTTTTACATCTTGGATTTTAGATTGCTCTCTAACAATTCCCTGCTCCGAAGAATCGGGACTTAAAGGAGCTCCTGTGAAAAACAGAATAATTAAAAAAAGAAGTCTAAAATGATATCCTAAACAACGACGTGCCTTCTGCTATGGGAGCAAAGTTGTGAAAAAACTTCTCTTTGAGAAGAAGAGTGGTGAAGTTCTCCCCAGTCTGAGATCTGAGCAAACACGGAGCCCTCAGAGGGAACGGATTACTGTTGCACGGCCGCGCGCCAGGGACAGAGCCCTTCTCTGTGCCACCGACCCTTTCGGAGCGAGGCGCACTCGGGCACAGCAGGGGGCACGGCTGCAAAATCCGTTTGGGAGCTGCAAATATTTACAACGCGTCCCTGAGCTTCCCGCATGGGCTGCGTCGCCATGAAGGGATGCCTCGGCAGTTTGGAAATCGGGCATCCTAGTGGCGGGGTGGGGGGTTGGGTAGTGGGGGGAAGAGAGAAGGAAATTAAAAAAATCATAAAAAACAAATAGCATTCACCGCTGAGCAGATCTCTTAAAAATCTGTTCGAAATGTACAGCTGTAAAAGTAGGAAAAGATTTGCATAACCTCCTGCTCTGTAGGTCTCCGCGCACCCAAAGGATTAGTCGAGCATTCATTACCATGAATATCCTGAATTACGTTCCCGATTTATACGACAGAGTATAAAATACTGCACGAGCGTCCCCTCTTTTCCCTGCGAAACGCAACGACTTCACCACTGCTCAAAAGAGATCTCCATACTGAGGGCTTTCTACTCACCTCTCCTCCCAGTCCCGGGAAAGCCAGGCGCAGCCATTCGGTTGCTCTTAGGATTTAGCTTTAATCTCGGAGGAGATCCTCTCAGAAAAGCACTGCGGGGTCGAGCCCGGCTCCGGGCAGCGAACGAGGGCAGCTCCGGCCGACACCGGGGCCGACATCGGGGCCACTTCTCCCCTTCTCCAGCCCGCAGCCGCCGGGCCGGGTGCTGCTGGAGCTCGGGGGATGCCCACTGGCGTCCGTCAGCCCCACGCTATCTTTCTTTATATGTGAGGGCTGATTTCCCGCAGACATCATTGTTATGATGGCTCATTTAATCAAACTGTTTAATTGCTCCGGTAATCACTATCATCATCACAGGTACTCAATCATTCATCATTTTGGAGGGGTTTATTGACCTCTGGAGCTCATTCCCCGCGCCTATTAAAATCAGGCCAAATATCTGCAACTGCCCCCGAGTCATTTTCTTAAAGTTAAAAAAAAAAAAAAAGAAAAAAAAGAAAAAAAGAAAAAAGTTAAAATCGTCACTCTCATCCTGAAAAGCAACGCAAAACACGCCAACCCCTACCCGAATAAATCACATAGTTCTTATTTTTTTCTGCCGTGTATTTCTAAAAGCCACCTATGTACGAGGCCACATTCACCACCGGGTACACAATCATTGATAAATCCCGCTATTAACGGGATAGTCTGGTTTAGATTTTATGTGCAGGGGACCGTGAACGAGGCTGGGGGCTGGGGAGGACAAAACTGCAGCGATCGATAGTCGGAGGCTCGCTCCTCCCCTCACTGGAGGCGCCCCGTGATTGATGAGCCCGGGGAGCGCCGGTAATTGACTGCGCTAGGGTAAGGCATGCTCGGGCTGAGCGCGGCGATTGGCCGAGGGAGCATACCAAAATTACCGCGTGTGTGCGTGTGTGTTTGGAAAAGTTCATCTGGTGCTCGGGGCTGGGGGTGCATCCTCTCACTTCATTTGCCAAATCGTCCTCCTGTAATTAGCGCTCCCGTTAGAGGCATTACCGGGATCACACCCCGGCGCGCATCCCGTCGAGGTACGGCAAAGTCTACGGACGCGTCCACGCGAGTACGCCGCTGCCCGCCGGCTCCGCTCGGAGGGAACGCGTACAGCGGCCGCGGCACATCTGGGTCTCTCCCGGCAGAGCCGAACTGACCTCCGTTCCGAGCCCCTCTCCCACGCTCCATTCGCAGCCCAGAAAGGGATTCCCCTTCCCTCCGCTCCCTCCCCCTCCCGAGCCATCCTCAGCTCTTGAGAGTTGCGATCACCCCACGCGGAGCGGTGCCCAACGCGCTCTCCCCGTGCCCGGACCGTTCATTCGTAGCCACGCTCAGC
>NW_024884586.1:24479857-24587357 GCF_019232065.1 Centrocercus urophasianus
CGCCGCCGCCGCCGCGCCCCGCTCCCGCCGCCGCCGCTCCCCGCCGCCGCCGCCGCCGCCGCCGCGCTGCAGGACTGGCTATGGCCACCGCCACTTCCGGGTTCCGTCACTTCATTCTCCCGCCGATCAGCGCTGCAAAACTGAGCCTCTTCTATAAGGCAGCCGGCAGCCAACCTGCCAGCACTCACTGACACTCGCTCATCTCCGAGCGCGGGGAGAGAGGGAGACAAAATACCTACCGGGAAAAAAGGAGAGAGGGGGCAGTCCGCGCTTTGCAAACTATTCCATTTTTCTTCGCATCTTTCCCCACCCCCCTTCACAGTACTTAAAAAAAAAACCAAAAAAAAAACCCAACCCTGTAGCGATCCTAAAAGGCAAAACCCGAGCGCGGAGTTACTGGAAGAAGAAACCGGGGTTAAAAAGATTCCTCCTCTCTTCTTCATCATCATCAACCATCACTCATTCACTACCTTGACATTCCCTGGCTTTGATTGACAGCTGGAGTGGCAAAAAGCCATGAGACACGACAGTTCGGTTCCATGTGGGCTGCTGACGGGCCGATCGTAACCCGCACGGTGGGGGCTTGACCGTGTGTGTGGTTTTTTTTTTTTTTTTTTTTTTTTTTTTTTTTGTTTGTTTGGTACGTAGAGAAAGAAAAAAGGAAAAAGAGAAAGAAAAAGGAAAGAGAGAGAAAAAAGAAGAAATA
Organism: Centrocercus urophasianus; assembly: GCF_019232065.1. NCBI lineage: Eukaryota > Metazoa > Chordata > Aves > Galliformes > Phasianidae > Centrocercus > Centrocercus urophasianus. Next base: position 24,480,564 of record NW_024884586.1, read on the forward strand.
CACAGAAACTCATCGTGTTTGCTGGCTGTTTTTTGTGCGTTCTCGTTGCTGGTGGTGGTGGTGGTGGTATTTCCCCGTACCGGAGGATAGGAGAAGTCTGTAAGTGGGTGGCAAAAAAAAAAAAAAAAAAAAAAAAAAAAAAAAAAAAAAAAGACTCTTCTTCACTCTAAATCACTTTCTTTGCTGGACTGGGACACTGGGATATTAAATATACGGCACATCCAGGAGTTTATTGGAGCGCAGACTGATGGCGCAAAGGGTAGGTTTAAATCTCCAACCCTTACCTATAGATAAATCCTCCCTAAGAGGGGCCTGTCCGATTTGCTCTCCGCCGGTGCTGCTGCTGATGGCGGCCCCTGTTAGCCAGCAGAGCCCGGGTGATCCCCGCGCTTGCCGTGCGTGTGCGTGAGTGCTGTGCGTGTGCCTCTCCTCGCGGTTGTTCCACGCTCGCTCGTCGCAGCCGTTCCCCGCAGCGCCGCTCCGCTCCCGGCTCGCTGCCTCGGGAAGCGCTGCGGCCGGGTGTGCACATATACGGGCGTGGATATATGTGTGCATATAGAGCGGCTGCTTTTTTTTTTTTTTTTTTTTTTTTTTTTTTTTTTTTTTTTTTTTTTTCTCTGGCTTTGACAAGACAAGGGGAATTGCTGCTAAATAATGTTTCTGGTAACTTTCCGATTATTTCCCCCTTTACCTCCCGCCCCCTCCGATGCACCCTACCTCTGCTCTCCCCTTCCCGGCGCTGATTTATTTCTCGAGCCGCTTCGGATTCTGCTTCTTTATTCCTTCATATGGTTTTTTTTTTCTCCTTCCTTCCTAACGCGGAGCAGCTCTGGCTTCTCCCCTCGCTTCCTTCCTTCCCCGCGACCCGGCCGGGCTGCCCCGCCGCGGGCGGCCCCGCACCCCGCACCCCAGCGCTCTCCCCTCTCTCTCCTTCTCGCACTCCGCGCCCCGCTCAGCCCCCCCGGCTCCGCTCCGGGCCGATCCCTCCGCACGTTCCCGTCTCTCCGTTACGGCTGTTCCCGGGTTGTTGTGCTCTGCTGGCGCCTGGCCGGGTGCTCCACTCTCTTCTGACTTTTGTTGTTGTTGTTTGTTTGTTTTTTTTTTATCCCCCCCTCCTCCCCCCCTCCCTTCCCCTCTTTCTCCCTCTCTCTTTCTTCCGGCCCGCGCTGACAGTACGATGAGCTACCCCACTACGGCGGGATGGACGGCGTAGGGGTGCCGGCGTCCATGTACGGGGACCCGCACGCCCCCCGGCCGATCCCCCCGGTGCACCACCTCAACCATGGGCCGCCGCTACATGCCGGACAGCACTACGGCGCCCACGCCCCGCACCCCAACGTCATGCCGGCCAGCATGGGCTCCGCTGTCAACGACGCTCTGAAGCGGGACAAGGATGCGATCTACGGGTAGGCACAGCAGGGCCCGGGCCGGCAGAGGGAGGGCAGCGCGGAGCGGCGCCGGGGGAGCGCCCCGGGACCGGAGTGGCGCGGAGGGGGGCGCGGAGCCGGGGCCCGGCTGCGGTGGCAGCGCCCCGGGAGGTAGCTGCGGGGCACCGCGCGAGGAAGGCCCCGGGGGTGCTGCCCTGGTTGATTTTTTTTTTTTTTTTTTTTTTTCCCCCTGCTTTGTTTTTTCTTTCTCTTCTTCTCTTTTCTTTCTTTTTCTTTCTTTTTTCTTTTTTTTTTTTTCTTTTTTGTGAGGTTTTTTTTGTCTCGCTCCGAAGGCCAGGGCAGCACTTCAGGCTCGCGGTGTTCTGAGTTTGGGTGGAAGAAGTGTAGTGTTGGTGCTTTACTCCGTGCCACAATACTGTGCTGTAAATAAAGGGCTGCTCTGATCACGGGCGAAACAGGAGGGATTCGCTGCCCACGAGCTGTTCTTTCCCGAGAAGGGAGCAGTGAGCATTGGTGGCAGCGTGGAGCTCTGTGTGGAGCAGAGAAAGGGTGCGGGAAGGAAGAGCAGTGCGGCCTCGTGCGCTGCCGGGGGGCACCGAGTACTCCCTTTTTAAAAGAAACCCCCAATTATCCCGAAGGAGTGAGTGCGGTGCGCGGTGGAGTGTGGGCCTTGCTCAGACCCAAACAAGAGAGCACACCAGCAGAGTCCTCATGCTCAGCACGCAGATCAGATATTTTTTCCTGACTGCACCAACTATGGGAAAATATTCGGCGAAGCGCTGCCGCCCCCTGCCCCCTCCCCACGCCCTGCTCGGACACTGCTGTTTGGCCCCGGGTGCTGCGAGGCCAGGGAACTTTAGTGCAGTGCTACTAGCAGGCCCCTTGTGAAAATAAAATCCCGTTCCGAGCGGTTCGCAGTTTGCCTGCCCGCGGTGCGCCCTGTAGGTCATAGCTGGAGAGGAGGGCTGGGAACTCCGCGTTTCGCGTTATTTTAAACCGCGGTGCAGAGAGGAGGTTCCCGGGAGAGGATAGGGCGCTGGGCCGGGCACTCTGTCCGCGGCTGCGGGGGCTGCACAGGGGATGCGTTGGGGCTTTCGCGGTTGCCGAAAGAAACAAGACCCCAAACCCGCAAAAACCACGTTTTTATTTCAAAATGGGCTTCTGCCCCGCTCCTCCCGAAGCGATATTGGGAGTCTGCAGAGCGTGTCCGCGTGTCCGTGCGTGTCCGTGCGTTTCCAAATTACTTGTTGATCAGAGCTCTTCTTCCCCCCTCTCCCCCACCCCCCTCCCGCCCTTTGTGTGCCACTGCCCGGTAGGCACCCGCTGTTTCCCCTCCTCGCCCTGGTCTTTGAGAAGTGCGAGCTGGCGACCTGCACGCCCCGGGAGCCCGGCGTGGCCGGCGGGGACGTCTGCTCCTCCGACTCCTTCAACGAGGACATCGCCGTCTTCGCCAAGCAGGTCCGGCACCGCTCCCCCCGGGGCCCCCCTCGGTGGGGGCGGGAGGGGGCGGCGGGTGCCCTCCGGGCCGGGTCCTCACCCCGTGCCCGATGGAAGGGGCCGTGGATGAGGATCGGGGGGAGGCTGCAAAGAGGGGATCCCTAGGGCTGGAGGAAGAAGCCACAACCCACGCCGCTTTTCCTTCTTCTCGTAGGTCCGCGCTGAAAAACCACTTTTTTCTTCAAACCCAGAGTTGGACAATTTGGTAAGGCCTCACCCCTGCGCCCGCCGTCCTCCGCCCGCCCCTAGTCCCGGACAGCGCCCACCGAGCGGGACAGGAGGCGGCCGGGCCGGGAGGGCTTCCCGCCTCCCTGAGGGGTTCCGAGGGCCGCGCTCGGGGCGAGCCGGGGCAAACGCTCCGGCCCTGGCGTGCCGCGAAGCGGGCTTAGAAGCCGCGGGAAGCCAAAGTGAAGGAAATAACTGCTTAAGAAGAGGGAGCTGGAGATTTCTAGCGTTAATTCTTTTGCTAATGTGAACGATTTCAATATTCAAAGTGCCTAAATCCTCTTGTAAAGAAGACGCCAAACTATTCATCTCCCTCCTCCCCTTTCTTCCCCGGGCGGTGGGGGGGGTGAGAGCGTGTGTTCGGCCCTCCACGGCCCCTCCTAGAGCAGAGGAAGAGTCTGCTTCACCCCTCACCCCGAATCAATCTGATAGAAACCGAGTACTCGGGATAAAGCTGATTCATATCGCTCAGGCGTGACGGAGGGGTTGAGATCCATGGGAATGACCACCGCCCTGACAACTCCCCCAACACCTTTGGGGTCGCACCCCCGAGCTCCTCTCTCCCACCTAACCCCTGCTCCAACTCTCTTGCAGATGATCCAAGCAATACAAGTACTAAGGTTCCACCTCCTGGAGTTAGAGAAGGTAAGAGGCACTGGGATTGGTGCAGGCCGCCCCTGTCCCTGCCCTGGACCGAGCGGGCACACGGCCGGGAGTGAGGGAGCGCTGGGTGACACCATAACCTGTGCCACCGGAGCATGTGACACCGGCAGCCATGCCCAGCCCGGCCCGGCATTTTTTTGTTCTGTGTAATTTCAACCGAGTCATTAAATCTATACATTATTAAACCCGTGACATCCTCCTTACCCCTTCTCTCGGCAGAAGCTCTTTTCCTGACTCGGAAACGCTATGTTTAACCAAAAGAGAAATGCAAGCCCTCCCGCTTCCCTCCCGCTCCGCCAGGCGCATTAACCCCAAACGAGCAGTAAATGTTTGGAGGAGGCAGGGGGCCCTGCATGGTGCGGGAGGGGCTGCGCCCGCGCCGGGAGCGCCTTTCCCTGAACCTCGCCAGCTCTCCCCGGACTGACCGGGCCCATTCCCGAGCCCCACGGTCCTGAGCTCGTAGCTGGCCCGGCCCGGAATTACCGCCGGACTGCGGCTCCTTCCGCTGGGGGAGCGGCACATCGGGTTTGCCCCGCACGCCGGGCTGAGCACACTATCTCTCTCTCTGTAACTTGTTGCTGCTGCAAGTCTCAGGAGAATAATATGCGCTGCAACAATTTCTCTATTGTTTCCTTGCCTTCAACTATTGTGCCCCTTAATTAGAGTTACTCGTGGAGGAGCTCAGAGTGTGTTCTTGCTCCCAAAAAGAGCTGCAATCCGATAGCTTGCCCTTACTGATGCTATCACTCCTGTTGCTGCTTTCAGGTTCACGAATTGTGCGATAACTTCTGCCATCGGTACATTAGTTGTTTGAAAGGAAAAATGCCAATAGACCTCGTTATCGATGAAAGGGATGGCAGCTCCAAGTCAGACCATGAGGAACTCTCAGGATCTTCCACAAATTTAGCCGACCATGTAAGTCCTTCTGATTTCTTCATGGCACTTTCTGACACTTTCAAGTTGTTCAGAGAACCGGTCCCTGGTTTCATTGTCTGTGGCTGTTGTTTGTTGGTACTGTTTCCACCTTTAGTAAGGTTGGATCCCACCTTCAGGCCTTCCCTCTCGGTTTCTAAAGTTGTAAAAATGCGAAACTTGCCTTCTGTTTCCAACCGTGAGTTTGCAGTGGTTGGTAAAGTTTGCTGGTCCAGGCGACTCGGGAAGGCAGCAAACTGTTTGGTGTGGTGCTCGGTGCTTTTTGTCCTTCTTTGCCAACTCTGTAGTCTATGCAACAACACATGAAAACAGAGAGAAGAAAGTTAGGGAGAAAGTTTGCTGCTCTCCTCCCCCCTCCCCTCTGGCGGGGATGACAAGTGATGAGAATTATTGGCAATACTACATTGCATTAAAGAAGGGGGTTAGCATATGAGAGTTTCCAATGCTTGTGCTTTAGAGCAGCTTATTGTCAGAATATGGACTTATTGCCAAACGCCTGAAGCATCTTCATAATAAAAGACAGTAACCTTGATGAACCAATTATTAACAATGTATTACAGAAAGCTGGAGAGAACGATGATGGAGTAACTGTAGGTTAGTGGTTGATTTTAACACTTGCGGAATTGGTGAATTCATGCTATGTGTGTAGGACTGAAGTTGGTGTGCGTGGTGAGCAGAGAGCCTTTGTTTTTCCGGGATGGGAGCAGCTCTGGTGACACTCAGAAACATGGAGAGGAAGAGAGACCTCGGGATGTGCAGGGAAAGATTGCAGCTGGTACCGCAGAGAGGGAGTGGAGAGCTCTGGTTAAAAAGAGTGGGTGTGAACTCTGGTTTATTTATAGGAAACGCATCCCTAGGGGGGAAAGGGGGTTTACGCAGTTTTAGATTCAATTGAACTCATAATCTAAATGATACAGTCTAATATTTTAGCAGTTGAAATATTAATTTAACACCCGGTGTGAAGTTAACCATGCTCTGCACAGACGCCCGCCCTCATTTCCCTGCGCGTTAAGCAGAGCAGCTCTCAGCCCAGGGAGAAGCAGCTTTCCAGGAGCTTTTGTTTCCTTTGAAAACACGTTGTTTGTGTGTGTGTTTGGTAATTGCATTAGACCTGGACTGAAGCTGAATTGGGAGATGATCATAAATTCTCCTAAAAACCCCTCTCCTGGTATTGCTTAGTTCCAGAGCCCTGGAAATATTTTTGAAGCCAAGACTTAGCTTTCATTTTCTCATTTGCGTGAGGTAAACATTGCAGAACAAGATTTCTATGATGCTGTGCATTTGAAATCTATTATTTTGAGGGGAGAAATGTATACACAGTGGTCCCTGAAAGTTTCTCCGCTTGTCAGTTATCTCGCATGTAGATAATAAAGTCTATGAGGCATGACACTGTTTCAAAAATATTTGTTTTATGGCATTTTACAACCCTAAATGCGCGTGCATAAGTATTATGGAGGAGTAGGAGAAAAGAAATTAGAGTGAGTGGCACCCTGAAAGCTATAGGGTCATTGTGTATAATTCAGAGCAATAGAAGAAGAAAAAAAAAAACCTCCATGTTTTTCTAGTACGGTTTCTTTACAAGAGTGTGTTTCAAGTGGAAGTGTAGAAATGGAGCATGCTTATGTTTATATTGAGGAGATTAGATAAACTAGCCTGTTTAGGGTTCTGGCAGATGGCGAATGCTCAAGCCAATTTGCAGTGCTCCATTATAATATTTAAATTCACACACAATGATAGGACAGGGGTGGAGGGGGTTAGCATTTTGATAATTTGATAACCATTATCTTCCCTAAGAAGAATCTCCTTTTATTTTTTGTGGCCCAAAAAGCAAACTCAAATAAATATGACAACCCATTTATCTTACACCCGTTAGGGTTTACCACTTCATTGGGTATTATAATTTAAAGCCTTTTATTTCCTGGAGATTTGAGCTATAACATTTTTACTTTAGCCCCCTGCTATTTGTTTTGAAAGGAAGCAATAATTTGTGCAACCAGAACACCAACTGGGAAATGAAGAGTTGTATCACATAGTTACATTTTATTCATGCGTTTTGGGAAATGTGTCTCCTTACTGGATTTTTTTTTTTATTTTTTTATTTTTAATATATTAGCTTGTTTTCTCAACAAAACTTTAACACTGTTTTACAGCTTGGTCAAACTACTGTTTATGTACACATTGGTGTTTACATTGTACAAGGCTGCATCAGGAAGAAATCTTTTGTTTGTAAAGTAGGAAAAGCTTTAAAAATTGCTAATATAAACATGCATGACTATCAAAAAGCATGCTATCATTTGCAAGCATCTACCTGAAAATGTAATAGTTCAAGCATGCAAATTTGTCCAATTTGACTCTCCAGGTTTATTTTTTCATTTGCTTTGATATGCATATTTAATATATAGCCCCAGGCTAGATCTCATTTGGTGAAAGTTGGTGCAGGGGTGATGATGAGCCACTTCAGAGGGACAGAGACAGCATGTTGTTTCCTCTGTTTTATGTATTGGCCCACTATTCTGATCCAGGGGTCTTCCCCTCATGGTTTTATTTGCACATGAAATACCAGGAGCAGCTCCGCTGATTGGCTGTGAATAATGATAGCCAAAAAGCAGTGTAGTTGCATTTGTTGTGTGCCAAGGTTTCTCCTGTGGAGGTGACAGTTTGTGACAGCTGTTTGACACCCCAAAAATCCACACACCTCTGTTCTTATTAAGCGCTATAAAGCTACATCCTGTGTGTGTGTTTTCTGTGTGTGCAAGGGCTGGCAGCAGTGACAGTGGCAGAGTGGAACCGACACCTAATGCAGCTCTCGTTTTCGTTCCTTGGCTAGACCTGAAAATTGCCATAAGTAACAAAAAGAGTGATGGGATTAGCCAATATTTACCACAGCACTTCAACCTGGATGCTGAGATATAACGCTTCCCCTTTCAAAATCTGCTGCTGTATTATTTATATAACTTAGCTGGAAACCAAAAGCAAAATCAACAAAGGAATGAACTCTTCAGAGGTATACCTGTGCTGGAAAGAGGAGACATCTGTACGCGGTTGTGCTGTATGTGTTTGGCAATAAATGTGTACATCGAATTTTGTTTTAGTGCGCTATTAACTGTTATGTAATACAGTAAGTGTAAGGGGTCCGGGGACTTAGAAGATCAAATAGTGTAGCTCTGGCCACAAGAAGCTGAAACTTTTGTTATTACTCTGCTGTGTTTAGTAAATATAACAGCCCATAATTAGTGTTTGAATTTTTAACACCCTCGTATTTTTTTTATTGCTCTGAGGTATTAGCTGTAGATGGGAAGAAGGTAATTACAGCTATGCCCTGGCTGAACCAGATCAGTAAGGAAAGAAAAAATGGAAAGAAACCTTTCCAGCTGCAATTCGAGTCAAGTCTCCCAACATAGACAATTTATTATTGTTCAATATAAACACGCTGGGCCCTATCCCACATTCTGTGTTCAGCCTAAAAGATCTGTTGAGATTGCCAACAAATCTCATTTTTCTTTTCTTTCCAGCTATTCAAATCTGGAAAAAAAGTGATGCCTGTAAAATTTGGGGATTTAAAAAACTTTTTTTTTTTCCCGGCCCCCCCCCCCCCCCCCGCATAAATTATAGTTTGTACTTTAGTTCCATTTCTTTTGTACCTGATCTCACCTGATGCCATACAATTTTTCCTTTAGCACAGTCTACTTTGAAGCCTAGAAATTTTCATGTAGAAATTTATGGCTCTCCTTCCTCTGGCTTTCATGGGAGCAGGATTCGGGCCTCAGTCTTCTTGATATTTGTTTATAAGTTATAGTCAATTTGCAGCTGAGAGGTAATAATATACAGATCATCATTCATAAAATATAATTAAAAATGGATAGAAATATACATACGTCTCATTTTTTTATAAAGGACTGTTGACAGGTCAGAAATCTGATGCCTTAGCTGTAGAAGAGAAATATTAGTCAGAGTATTAAACCTTTCAGCTCTCACATGAGGAGATACGTATATTTTGTACTTTTGGACATACAGACATTTTGTGTTTCTTTCACATTTCTTATTGAAGAATGGCCTGTGCAAATTTCTGATGTCTGCTTGCAGACGAGAAAAAATAAAAATCAGTTCCAGCTATATAATTAAACCTTTTGGTAGGGTCTGACTGAGGAAATTGCTGCTGGGCTGGTGCTGCGCTCCTCAGGCACGCAGCCCTGGCGGACCTGGGTGGGAATGCTGAGCAGACCCCAGAGGTGCCCTTCCTGTCTGTAGTGGGTCAGAAGGGAAACCAGGGAGCTCACTGCAAAGAAGAAAAAGGACAAACTTTTTTCTTTCGTAACCAAATTTCTCAGTGCGTGGTTTAGGACTTAGGATGTCACTTAGGCCCCTTGGTCCTGAAAGACTGACGGGCATCAGGAAGTTTTCGAGACAACACAGAACATCATGTATTTGCTCTTTTTGATGGGCACTGCTGAGACAAGTTACCAGGCATCTCACAATCGAATATTTTAATTTTAATTCGGGTTCTCTCTATTTGAAATGACATTGTAGTTCATCATCTGTTTGATACCGGTGTACCCTCTTTGGTTTGAGTTGTCTATCATTCCAGATGAAGTGTAGCCACACAGAACGATGTAGAAGGACAATTAAAAAAACAACAAAAACCTGATTTTTCAAGTCTCACTTCTTTACTGACAGGTGGATTATATGTCTGATTTCAATCTGAACTGAAAAATACAAAACATGTAGTTTTAAGAGCGTTGCCACATTCTAGGAGTGCCAAAAATTCCTCTAGACAACTTTACTCAAATGCGAAGCCAAGGGACAAGAATGTCAAAATTAAAAATTGTACATGTGTAGATATGTACAGAAATATCTGATGGAACACAATACATTCTGTTTTGTTTCACTTGTGCAATTCACGTACAATTTAGTTATTAAATCACACTGAATATGCACCTGTAGGAAAACATACCTTGGTAATATCAGGAGAAGCCTTAAAAAAAAAAAAAAAACAACGCAATTTTCCACAGCTCATTTACTTATTGAGAGTTCCTTTATGTAATAAGTTTATTTTTGCCTCGTTCCACAGCAGCCTCTAAGATATCATCCTGTACATCTGAAACACACACACAAGTGAACACGCACAAACGCGCATGCATGTATGCATAGGGGTTCTTATGCCTGGCGTAGCATGCCATCTTTTGATACACTGTGGTACAGAGGGATAGATTTTTGTGGTATTGGTCACACCAGTAATTCCACCGTTGTTTACAGGCGTTGCTTGTAAGAAGAAAGTGGGCAGGATTTGGCTTGTATTTAGTGAGGAGAATGCCACCGATGTCAGTAGTTCTGTTCAGGTTTGTGTTTGAAAAATTAATTTACAAAAGCAACCTCCAGACCTTCGATTCCACCCCTGTTAACAGAGAGTCCTACAGATATTGCAGTTTCTTTCAGGAAAGCAAGTCATGCTTTATTTGTTCACACAAGATAAATGGTTTTGTCCATTTCATCTGATAAAATTTAAGGCCCTGATCCCGTCATGGCTGTGTACTCCAAATGCTGGTTAACGTCTGTGAGCCAATTTCTGCTCAACGTACTCACATGGATATCAGCTGGCCTGATTGATCTGACTTCCAGTTACAAATAAGAAGCAAATTCCTTATGGTTAATTGAGTCTTTAATATCGCCATAAAAAACACTGTGAGATCAGAATCAGCTGCAGAGGGACCGTGTACACTCCCAAAAATTTTGCCAGACTTTGCCCAGTGGTGATTCTGGGCATCCAAAGTAACAATTGCAATTTGGCTGAAGGTTGTCCTCTATCAAATCTCTCTGTTACAACACCTCTGTTCAAGAAATCCTGCAGCAATTAAAAAACTCTTACAGTTTCCACCAGATCTGCAGAATTAACTAAAGTGTAATGCAGCAGACTGCTCTGTATACCAAGACACTCTTGTCCTTTCTGCTGCTCTTTTCTAGATTTAGCAAAATTCAGCGATGGTGATAAATCAATTTTATTTTATTTATTTATTTTTTTTAACTTCCAAGGGAAAAAACACTGGTAAAATTATGTTTTCTAGGGAAAGCTGTGTGTGTAAATGAGAAACAGTGGATAGCAGTAGAGTGATCTCCTGTGGCCCTGCTAGTACAAGCTTTCCCCATATTGTCTCCTGCTTTTATATTAATTACAACTTGCATTATCAGCTGTGAGTCTGTAGCCCAGCAAATAGAAAATACTGCCCCTGGAGACCTAGCTTCTTGTATCTATTTTCCATCTCTTTCTATTGTACTCTGCTCAGTATTCACTGCTTTTCTCTTGATAACACTGCTCTTTAACACAATTAGGTAAGAGCAAGAGGAGCATCATATTTGACTCCCAGTTATTAAAACTATTGGGAATAGACATGCGTGCTGTTTACCTTCTGTGGTACAAGTCATTAGTTTAGGTCATATGTGCGTGAACATTTCATCGTGTACAGGCAAACACAAAACAGGTGATTGTATTTTAGCAAGTATCATCCATGCTCTTTGGCATGTTTCTGTAAAGCATATTACTAAACCTTGCAGAAAGATATGAGAAGCTATGCAAATAGTTTGTATAATTCATGTTATCTATTTGCTTTTCTCTTTTTTACAACACAATAACTTAATACAAATTTCATGGGAAAAATGAAATAGAAAATTAGAATTATTACTGAAGGGCTTTGTATCAGGATGGATTTCTCCAAATTATACTGATAAAACGTATCTAGTGAAGCACACTTTAGGTCTGTCATTGTCTTTTTGTTTCGTTTTCTTGATGATGAAGATGTACATATAAATACTTGTAATCAGGCATTTGGCAAGGAAGTTTTCTTGAGGGATGAAAAGTTGGAAACATTTTAGGGCAAGAAAGACACTGCACAATGATTCTAGTCCAATGAAAAAGAATTCTGTCATTTTTATGAGGCTGTAAACTCCACCCCGAGAGTTATTCATCATTTTAAAAATAATATTAGAGCGTAGCTGCTTCCCTTGCTTTTAGACTCTTCCAAAATTCTACCGTTGTCTCTTGTAAATACTCCAGCTAACTACTTCTATTTTTCAAGAAGATTCTGCCAAATTGCTTCCTCGAGAAAACTATGTTGCAAAAAATATATTAAATTTCCAATCAGTCCACCCTGTCTTTCCAAAACCGAATGTACAAACTGAGGTCAGGAACAACTCAGCCTGGTAGGGACAGCAAGTTTTCAGCTGCAGGAAGTCTTATTTATTGAGCCTTTCCAAATCAGCACGTTTCTGAAACATAAAGGCTGGTCTAAGATTTTGAAATACTCTATGATAGGTTTTGGATGGCATTTGCCTTAAAACATAACTGAGGTGTTACCAGTTAATTATTGTAATTTTCTTATGTGTGATAAGGAGCTCCAACAGCAGCCAGCTTAAGAGAGCCTGCAGTGCATAAAATTAACATAACTCACTGTGTTCCCTGAAAAGTTTAGCCTAGGTGAACATGTTGCAATTATTACATTTTCTAAAAGAAGGTTCCAGCCTGGTGTTGTTGGAGAGCTAAACTCATGCTATGCTATTGTTTCTTTTCTTTTTCATGTATTTCTTCTAGCTCTTTATCTGATTACCATCCGGCAAACAGCTGACGCTAAGAGGCTGCAGAGGGCTGAAGAGCTCCTGTCTGCTGTTTGCCTTCAGCTTGAAGCTATTTGAGTGGCTTCCTAACTCAGAGATAAAAAGAGAAGCTCATAGGCACAACTGTGTTTTAATCGAGGCTGTAAAGAGACTTACTCAGTTTTTGCATTTTATTTCCATCTGAACTTTTTGGGAACCTTGTTTCAACTGTGATTTTTTAATTTTTTTTTTAATAACATCTGGGCTTCCTGAACTTTCAAGCCTTCTCACTGTTCTTTTTCTGCATCTTCCCACCTGATTCTGTAAAATGATGGTAAAGCTTTTGTATTTTCTGAAATGAAATTGTGGGGGCTTACAGCATTAATAGGAATTCCAGAGACCTAATTAATTTAACAACAACAAGGAATATAAAATTTCATTGTGGTTATTACTATTTTTCTCTTGTGGGTCTATGTGAGAGAAGGAGATTGGTCTCACAGGTTTTGAAAGGGTGGTGGTTTTATACCGTAAATGCTATTATGCTGTCAATTGTGCTGATAGGTGAAGTGAATTTAAGATTGTGGACTGTCATCTGATCTGCTTATATCTTCCTGCTCTGGAGCCCCATACGTGCGTGCATGTGTGTGTTTGTGTAAGGTGAAGGGGGATTTGGATCCTTCTCACCCTTTGGTCACCTGGAGCTTTATTCAGAGCCTTTTGAAGTCATAGGCTCTTCCCTTTGTCTCTGCTGTGATCTGGGTCAGGCCCATTAGATTTATGTTACTGGGTTTTGCTGCAAGACGTTCTTTGGCAGTTCTATTTTATGTTGCTATAGAGCATGTGGTACTAATCAGTACTAGGAGATTACTTTGAGATGTTTCATTATACATTTGGGGACCTGATTCCAATCACACTTACACTGAATTTTACAATGGGTAAATCAGATGATTTTGTTGAACTTATTCCTACTGCACATTGGGGTAGATGAGGTCAGAATTCGTCCCACTCAAATAATTTAACAAAACTTGTCAATTGCTGCTTTGGGGTTCTCCTTATGTTTTAATAGCCCAATGTTATTTCATAAGGCACAATTTGTATGCAGTCAGACTTAACAAACAATTTTTTTTTGATCGGAAGTTTGGGGGGGGGGGGGGGGAGAGGGTTAGCTTTTGGAGGTTGAGGGGGATTTGTTGTTTGCTTTGGTTTTGGATTATTATAACACGCTTGATTTAAGTTGTCACATGCAGGTGACAAGTAATGCAGGTCCAGCCCCTAGTCTGATCTGTTTCATGTGTTCTTGTTCTCCTTTTCTGCCAGAGGAAATTCCATCTCTTGCCTGCCTTCATGTGGTGCTGATAAAGCTCTTCCTGTACAGTAGAATTCCTGTTTTCCTTTAAGCAACAGCAGGGTATTGGGAATGATCAGGAAAGGGGAGGAGGACAGGAGGAGAATACACTCAACAAAGTAGCGCTAAACTGTAACATTAACTTTTCCTCACTTATCCCTTTAAATAGCAGCTCCTCACTTCAGGAAAGCCAATACTCAATAAATTAGAAAGCTATCATGAATGATGTGAATAAAGTACAGTGGTTGAGGACTTACTTAGCCAAGTTTTACAAACTCTATATGTCTGTCTTCTGTATTCTCTTTTGTCGTGTTTTGTGCATAGTAATATGGAAAGAATTACATAAAAATCGCTATACGTGTTATTTTAGGTAATTACCTGGTGGTTATTCTTGACAATGCTTGTAAGCGAACTGTTAGAGTGATACAGCTAGGAAATATTTGAAATGTGTCACATCAACGTGGTGGTTGGGAGTAAGGAAACATCTTCATGTTATAATGCATTTCAGAAGCAGCTTGCTTTTTTTCCTGCGTCTTTGTATTTGCCTCAACTTTTTTCCACTGCACAGATCAGTGAGAGGATAGGGTGGGAGGGCACGTCCCTCTTTCATACGCATTCTCTACTTCTTGAAAACAGTTTCCCTCCTCTTCCTCTCTCCTCCCATCTCTCATCAGTCTGGAAAAACAAAGTGTGGAGAGAGAGTTTACATGACTACTGCCCTGATGTGAGCACCCAGTACCATAAACTGTGTAGGTTGGTTGGTGTTCTTCTCCAAGACCCCCTGTAGCTTATTAAGGAACATACATATAAATGTGTATATGTTACTATTTTATTTCTACTTTTTTAAACGTGTCCTTTATTTTACTAAATGAATCCTTGTACCTCCTCTGTTTGTCTTTGCTGAAGAATTATTACACTGTGCAAACAGTATCAGTATTTGGCACATTTCACAAATGCTAATGTGTATACTTTTCCCCCCTCTCCTCCCCTCTTTTCCTGGTTTTCTTTCTGTTCTTCATTTGCTGTTGGAATGGGAACTGTGGAAAAAATTCCTTGGCACTCTGACACCAGAATCCTTCATCTTGGAGAGACCACGATGATGCAACCTCAACGCACTCAGCAGGCACACCGGGGCCCTCCAGTGGGGGCCATGCTTCCCAGAGTGGAGACAACAGCAGCGAGCAAGGTAAAAGGTCAAACTTTTTCCCTGTGCAAAGTAGGCATGACTAAAATAACTTCAGCTTTTTTATTATATCAGTACATCTGCCTTAGAGTAAACATGGAGTGGCAGACTTGCAGTATAATCAGCTGTAACTTAGGGAGACGGTATTTCCTTTTCTTAACCCACTTAGCTGCATTTTATTATTATTTCAAAGAAAAATATCTAATCTTCAAACAAGCTTTGTAATAACAATTGATTAGTTCTGCCAATTCCTTTACAAATTTGGTTATCTACAGTTTATTTTTGTGTGGTGTAAGTAAATATAATGACAGACATACTCCCCAGCTGTGTTGCAGTAGTTTGAGCTGGGCTATAGACAGAGAATTTAACCTATAGTTTTATATGGGGAAAAGTTGCCTGCATAATGTTATCAAACCGCTAATTTGAAGTAGGTACAAAACTCAAACAGGACAGAAAATGTTTCTTGCAATGTTTACTTGTACGGACTCGTGTCTGCTTCTGAAAATCTTGATTCTGAATAGTAAATGGAGATGTACCTGAACTACAAAACCTTTGTTGTGTTTGTGCAATGAATTCCTCTCCAGGGTTCTGGGGGTTTGATTATTATTTTAGGTGGTCTTGTTTTATTTCCTATTGCCTTGCACCTTGTGTGTGGTCATCTGCATCCATGCTGAGTAAGTGTCAAAAGCTGTCATCTTGATACGATAGTGTTTTACACTTGCCTGTTAGAAGCATTAGTGGCTCCAGCAGGTGTGAGTCTCAAGCCTCAAGAACTAAAGAGTGGGGTAAAGATGGGCTACTGCCACACATGGACTCTTGCTCAGAATGATGATCTTTAAGAGCAAAGCTTGTGGGATCCCCTCTTGTTTTTTTCTTTGTTGTTACACTAAGCCTCAGCTGACAAATATGGCACTACCCTTACAAGGCCTTATGACTCGCTCCCTCCACCTGCATCTGTCACATTTTGCCACTGCTGTTGCCCTCACTTGGTGGTCACGCATATACCATACAGCCAGGTGACAGATGTGTGATCCCGCTAGCTGTGTGGGAGGAGCAGAGTGGAGTGGCCTTCAAGGTTGCAGGCCTGATGTTGCAGGGGCTCCCATGTGGTTCATGCTGTGCCTGGATGGCTACACTGCTGCAGCATTTTACCTCTCTCATGAGGCTGCTTATGGCAGGGAGCTGCCCAATCTCCCTCACAACCAGTTGTCTCAAGTGCAACCTGTGATATTTGTCTCTCAGATGGCAGTTTGGGTTTGTCTCCTACGTGTACAACTTGTTTGTGCACTATTGGCGATAGAGGCAAAGGGTGTGATCTGTGTCCAATGCGAGTTGCTTAGGACATGTCCTGTGTGGCTGATCCAGAGCTGCACAAGGCCCAACATGAACTCGTGTTGTTCAGTGGCTTGTGCAAAGGACAGGTCACTGACTGCTGAGTGGCAAAATGGCATTATGCCTACAGGCTGGCCATAGTCTTTACTATTGGTGAAATGCTTAAGCTGTGTGTTGTTGTTGAGATATTTGAGACTGCAGAAATTGTAATGATAGGTAAGAAATTTGGTCACACCTGTATCTTCACTCTGTTGAGAAGCCCCTTATAAATGAGGAGTGCTTCTCTTAGCTATGCTTGATGTAAAGAGTTCCCCTTACTGACATCCAAAGATCTTGTATTTCACTAACAATCTGATTCCTCACCATGTAAAACAGGGTGCTGCAGAAATATTCCCAAGCGTGAGGGGAAAAAGTAGCTGGTTACAACTATGTGAGCTTTCTATTGAGAACGGACATTTCTAGCAGTATATGTGACTTAAGCAAACCTGTTACACTTACATCTGCAGAAGATGAACGGTTGCTGAAGGGCCAAATCCATCACCAGTGTTGCCTGGCCTAGCAAAGTGAAACATTGCTCATGCACTTCCCTTTGTACTCAGTTGGGCCTTTTAAAAGGAAGCAGTCGTCCAGTGGCAAATCAGCATTCCTCTCAGCTGCTGGCAGCTGAAAGATGTATGATCGTACAGTGCAGGAAAAATTCCCATTGGAGACAGCTTTGGATTGCTCTCTCCCCTGAACCCTGGGAAAGATTAGAAAGAAGGAGGTCTGGTGCAGAAATCTGCATTGAATTTTCTATATGCTGCTTTGAGGGGGCAGGGTCTGCTTTACCACTGAAATGGCAGTGAATCTGTCCCAACCACTTCTAAGTGTAGTGGAATGCCCTTTGGAGCTGTTCTGGCATAGCTACCTGTTTAGGTCAGCCTGGTTTCCCTGCAGTTTTGTTGAGACCTTCCTCAAATGTTGTATTTGACTTGTCCCAAAGGGCTTCTTGGGAAGCGAAGTTTTGTTACAGAGTCTTAGGTTACATTAGCAACCTTCGGGCTTTTCCACTGGTACCTGGTGGCAGCAGAAATTGATTCAGACTAGACCCAGTCTATTCTGGCTCCTGGGAGCTCTCCTTCCATGTGTCTCATCTTTTTCCTTAAGTTTATGATGTGCATGTAGCTTGTGATTTTTAGGAGATGGAAGTGAGATGGGTGAGTGATGACACTTTTTTTTTTTTTTTTTTTTTTTTTACAGACTTTCTCTGCATGAGGTAGTTGTATTTTTTTATGTAGTAAATATACTCATAATTCCCAAAGCTGGAACCAAAACAACTGTAGGCATTTTGGCTGTTTATAGAGGTCAACCTCTTGATCACAATGCACAGCTGCATTTTTGGCACCAAAAGGGTTAATCTAGCCAATGTTTGATATTAGATGCACAGGCATCAAAAGGGTTAAGGAAAGGGCCTTCGGGCAGTAAATGTTGAAAGATTATCCTAATTTTATTAGCGGCAAATGTCTATGTTGTTCTTAACATGTCACCTCACTTGTTCAACAGAAAACTAAGCTATATAACATATTGATCATCTAACAAACCTAAGTACTAGTGACCTGTAATCTACCAAGCATTTATTGACTTTATCCTGGTTCAGATCCACAAATGCAGATCAATGCCATCTAACACCATTTTAGAGATCAGTAATTATGTAGCAGGTCTGATTCTTTTTTCCTCCTGTCCTGGAAAGAGAGAGTTAAATAGACCAATAATAAAATAAAGTACTCTAAACATCTTACAAAGGAGAAAAAGGAGAAGCTGATTTAATGGTCTAATGAGGCCATCTTCCAGAGACTTGTTTTGTGTAGGGCTTGCTTTGACCTTTCGCTTTGCTCAGGAGCCCAACGCTTCATTTTTCACATTCTTGCAATTACGTTAACGCTTCAAGCATTTCTGACTCCAAGTCAGCTAGCAACACCAGGCATAACTCAACACTGTGAGTTTTTCTCCTCTCTGTAGATTCATTAACAGGTCACTGGGGTCCCAACTGAAATTTAAAACTGACTGGTTCTGTTGGGTTAGCTGAGTTATAGCAAGGGAGATGGCAGGAAAGGGGCTAAGAGAAGGGGAGAAGAGAGAGAAGACCCTTGGGTTTCTGTTGGGGAATACATGTGTGAAAACCCTAAGCAGAAGATTAAAAGGTGTGTGCAGCTTTATCATCCACCCTTTTATTTGGAGGGGAAGAAAACAGATCTGAAAGTCTTTCAGGGTGTTTTCTGGATTCTTTGGAGACAATTTTTTTTTTTTTTTTTTTTTAAAGCCACTGTCTTCACACACAAGGATAAATGACTTCTAGAGTTGTGCATCAGTTTGTACTACAGTGATGGATATGATGCTCCCACACTTTAATTCCTATTTAATCTCTTTATGAGATATTTCAAATAATGAATATGGCAGATTATGCATGGAAAGTGAGAAATAAATCTTTTGAAGGTTTAAAAACATGTGATCTACGGGAAAGCACCAGGGAACAGTTTCAGTTTTGTATTTTATTATACCAGGATTTTATACCTCATTTGTCACATTCTTAGTTTAGTCAATGAAAGGGCCTGATCCAGAGAAGTCAGATGAGAGGCTGTAGTTTTTCAGGACCTTTTGGGAAGTTCAGTGCCTTTTAGGATTAGGCCTGGGGTGATAAAATTGTCTTCTTACGGTCAAGGAGTTGTTTCTAGGTTTTGCAGAAGTAAAGGTAATAAATGGGCATCAACTTCAGTTTGCCTTATTCATTTGACGGCTTGGTTGTGTATTGTGGCTGCTTGTGCTGAAGGAAGAGGATGTGTCCCTCTGTATCTGAGGGTTACTCTCTAGGGCAATATCTTCAAGTAATTTTGAAAAATTGTTGTCCATGTTTCTGTGGCGAAGACTCAACATGTGGTCCTGGGCTAAGTCAACTGTTAGCTGATGTTAACTAAAATCATGTGTGTTGATCCTAGATTACACCTCTGGGTTGATGCAGGTTTGAAACATCAGGCAGCGTCGCTTTTAAATATCATCGTGCAATGAACAAATTTGTTTGTGAAAGTAGCTGATAGGCCTTTGGGCACTGTCTTTTTACTGAAACCACATAAAGCTTTGGACCAAGCTCTGATAGGGGAAAAAAAAAAAAACACAGGGATAGTAGTAACGATAATGAACAAATAATAATTTTAATAATAAAAAATTTTGTTCATGCCAAGTCTTCAAAGCTTAATATCCAAAGACAAATGCTGCAACTTTTTTTCCCCCTAGCACTGTGCATGTAAGTGAGCCTGCTGAGGCTAACTAGCATACGTGTTCCTTGTAAGGATTCAGAATATGTGTTTATTTCTTTTTATTTTTACACGTAAAGCTATAAAATTTAGTTTTACTGGAAAAGAGTTGTCTTTTTGTAAGAAAGAAATTTCCTGATAGAAAAGCCCAAATATCCAGATGTGAAAAATTAAACTTCCTAATAAATAATGCTCCACTGGAGAGGCATTATTTCATAAGGCACAGCTCTCATGAAGGTGAACTGTCTGAAGTATGAAAAACTCCTAAGGAACAATGACTTTTTTCAGCAGGGGAAGATACAGGAAGAGAGTAGCCCTTATTAATTCATCTTTTCCTTTCAAGTTTGAGGGGCCTGTCCTTGTGTTGATATGTATGAGTAATTCCCATTAATGGTGATGGGAGTTAGGCATGTGCACTGACAGAAGAATAGACCTCTTAGTGTTCAAAGCACATGAAATTTACATTTTTTCCATTGCTGTAATTGAGATGTTGACAAATTGGAGAATATTGATGAGCCTTTGTTTTAAGTATTTCTTGCCAAGTTTGTTTTATTTTTTCATGGTTTGAACAATGGTGTGGGTTCAGCAGCAATGAATAATCAGGGTAGAGTAAAGATAACTTTCTATTTCAATATTTTGATGTGCCAATATGAAATAAATTGTCTTAGGCAAATGGAATATGCTGTTTTAATCATTAGCTATGCATGAAAGAAAAATTGATGTTGACATCTTTGCTGTAAAATCGTTGTAATGGGGCCTTCCTTACAATTCATTTTTGTAAAATTCATTTTGTACATTTTGCAGCAATTGAACAATCCCTGCACTGTGAATAGGCAGAATTCCCAGAAATACTGAGACAGTTGGCCCAGTAACTGCTGAGCTCACACTGCACACCACATGCACATTAACCATAATGATGCCAGAACCTGCTTAGCTAAATATAGTCACACTTTAGTATCCTACCATCCTCTCTTTTCTTTCTTTCTATTGCGTGAACAAATAGAGCTTTTTGCAGTTCTTGTTTGACTGCTGGGTTGGGGGAACAATTATGTCCCTATCCACTATTCAATAAGTAGCAGTAAAATTTCATAGTGCATCTTTGCTTCATGTGCTGTTTTCTAATATTCAGGCAGATTCCTCACTGTTTATTAAATTAAAGCTCAGAATGTGCGGGATTTAAAATCTTACATTTGCATTTAATGTCCTTACCTCACTCTTAAGTTTAAATCCATCTTGTTATGTTTATGCATATATTAAGTCTATCAATAGATACGTCCTAGAAAACATTTATTTCCATATTTGAATGTGCTATGCAGGGGTTTCAAACACTGCCCAGGAAAACTCTGTCAATGGAATGTTTTCATAGTGGCAGTAATCTCTTTAAAATAACCCTAAATACAATATGACAGATGCCATCTGGAATAATCTTTTGCTAGTTGCTTTCAACTTTTATTTTTTCCTACAGCTAAGTTCATCTAAAACTGGTCACTTGCTGTTGTGGTAAACGTAGCAAACTCTTTCTTCCCTTGTGCACATGTACATTCAGAGTTTACTTAATTATACTTAAAAGATGTTTGCTTCTGCTTCTTGTTGCTTTTTCTTTTTAAGTGTGTGTGTGTGTGTATTTATATATTTGTATTTCAAAATGAAGAAGGTAGGATTCCTCCTTAGGCCATTCTTTTCATCTCAGATCTTACTCAGCCTAACCCAATTTGCCTCTGAATGTTAGATAACATCCCATTTGCTAAATTACAATTGTATGCTTGTTACAATATTAATGGTTTCATAATGCAGCGCATTCAAACATACAGTAGCAAGTGCTTAAATGTCTTCCTGTGTTGTTACAGACCGACTAATTTCTTCCTATATGTGCCAACTTATTTGAAAGATCTAGTGTTGGAATCTCTAGTTTTTTTTTTAACTTGGTCGTGTAAAGGGATGTCTCCTGATGCCTGTTAGAGTTTAATTTAGAGTAGTAATTAAACTTGAATACTGCCTCATAAACAAAAGATAAACAATAAACCAGCCACGTTCCCTGCTGTTTCATAGCTTTCTTTCCCAGATGTTTTAGCCTGATAATTTTTACATAGTGAACTACCTAGCAAAGAGTGCTACGGACAGAGGTCAAAGCCTTGTTCTTAGTAGCGAGGTTTATAAAAACTTCTTTAAATTTAAAAAAAATAATAATGTAGGATTTTTCTTTGTGTAGCTGATAAAATTTGAAAGCACTAATTGACCTAGCAATTCCCTCCCTCTTGTTCAACATGATGGCACTGATTTAAAATAATAATAATAATAATAATAATAATTAAAAAATTGTTTTTTCTGATTTTTACTACTGATGTTGCTATTTCTTAGAATTACGGTGCATGGGCAATGTATTAAAGTCATCTACTATCCTTAAAAACAAACAAACAAACAAACAAAAAAAAAACAACAAACAACACAGGATCTCCTTGCCCATGCTGACTGTGAGCAGACACAGAAATGCTCGCAGTGGAGTGCTTTAATTCGTTCAGCTGCCCGCTCAGGCTGTAGGAGCTGGCGGTCCATTCCTGGACTGCTCCTGTCAGCCATGATCTTTCTAATTGCCAGGTAGGAGTGGGCCGCTCGTCTGCAAGAAGCCATGTTATTTTCACTGGGTGGGGTAATTACTGAAAGCTGAGAATAGCTGCACTAAAGACACAGGGATACTTTCATGATCCCATTAGCATAAGAGTGGGTAAATTATTCATGCCAAGTGAGGATTCTATGGGGAAAAGTATAGTTAATGCACATAGTTTTTAAATGTATCCCTTTCTGCTCTGAGACTAAATTCTTGTTGGATTCAGTTCTCAGACATTTACGGGAAAGCTCTAGTGGCATGTTAGACGCAGTTCATCTCTCTCTGTTTGCAGCGCTCTCAATAGAGACCATCTGGCAAAGATCCAAAAGGTGATTAAACAAAATGATCAGCTCTTGTTGCTGTGTTACATGTCCAATACTCTGGATAAAAAAACATGACCCACAACAGTCGGCAACATCATTCCCCCCCCCACTATTTTCCACCTCCCCCCCTCTCCCCCCTCTTCCCCTGAAAGAATTCAGATGGTCCGCAAATGTCTATGCCATCTTTGTGTCCTTATGGCCCATAATCATGAACAGGTTGTGCAAATGGCTCTTTCTGTAACACGGTCTGTTCCAGCAGCATAGAAACATTTCATATTAATTGGGTCAGTCTAATGTTCATAATGACATGGGGAAAAATTACCCAAATGTGTTCTTATAGTAAACACTTAAAATGTGTCTTTCTGCTATTAGAAAGTGAAATTTGACATCAGGCTCATGTGGCTGATTTCTTAATTTTTTTTTTTTTTTAAAGTCTGAAGAAAATCAAAGCATGACAGAGTCATCTGCTGAAAATAGTTTTAAGCCCCTTCTAACCGAACAAATGGGGAGGGGGGAGTCAGATAGAAGATGAGCTGTGGTTTAACACCACAATCAGGGATGAATTTACAGTGCTTTCAGAAGAGTACTCCCTTATCATAAACAAGCTGATAATCACACTGAATCTAACTCCCAATTAGCTCTTTCCTCACTCGTGGAGATCAGCATACATGTCCTCCTTAAGCCGTGATATGTTGCTGTTGAGTCAGACAGAACATTTGTATACCTTATGTCATATTCAGAATTTAAGGATTAACACTATATATTTACTAGAAAATGTAGCTAATAAGCAAGGTAATTTTTCAAACCAATCACTTCAGTATCTGAGTTAAGGTAAAAATGCCAAGACTGTGAATAGAGGACATATGTATCTTATCTTTTTGGGGTTGCACCAAATGCCAAGTACTAGTGTAAATTCAACAGAAACCAGACATTGTTGGAAAGTAATTAAAGAAATATTGAAATTAAACCTACCATATGAGTGAAATATTTGTGGGCCTGCTTTGTTGCATACATAGCAGTGTGCAAGGAACTGAGCAGTGTTTCTTTCCCCCTTCCTTTCTTGGTTGTACTTCACTGAATACCACAGAGGGATCACCTGTGTGTTCAGAATTGGGATTGTCTTCACACTGCAACCACACTCCAAAATCAGCAAGCTTGCTTCGAGCAGAAATTTGTTTAAGAACTAGCAATAAAATAAATAAAGCCTCCAAACCTACGCTAAGAAAAATCCGGTGTCACTGGTAGAGGCAGCCCACCCTATTGCTGTCAGCTCCCCTTACTGTGAGGTGGGCAGCAGTGGGTAAGGGTGGCGGACGGGCTGAGAGCCTGTGGAGGGTTTGCAGCTCCCCTGAGTCAGAGCCGTGCGGCAGATGAAAGGGCCTCGTGTAGCCTTGGGGGTCTTCAGGCTATTACAGGGCAACTCATGCTCTGTTATCATGCTGATTTTCAATTGATTTTTGGCTGTACAGTACTTGTTGAAGGCCCTCTGGAGCATCAAGCACTGCATTATGGAACTGCATATTGTAATACGTGTGTCTTTTGTCTTCCTGGCTTTACTTTGCCTGTGTTAACTGTTCTGCCATACTCCAGCTTCCAAGGGTGTTTTGTAGCTGGGGAAGAAGAACAGGTGAAAAAAATCTGACAAGCATTTTCAGTTGTCTCTTAATGAGGTCTGATATATTTGTTCCTAATTTTGGTATTTCAAATCAATCTGATTTTAAGTAACTGCGAAGCATTGCTTTTAACCTGTACAATTTCTTCTACTCTAATCGACTGATCACCATGTACCAGTCAACCTGGCCCCAGAGTCTAAATATACTTTCTTCTTTAAAAAACTTGCTGTAAGATTCCTTTCAGTAGCTGGCACTCAGAGATTGTTGACTGTTTTTCTGCAGTCTCAGTTCTATAGGCTGAAGGGAATGATTTCTCCTCTCTTCTAGCTTCTCCGTTCTCTATCTAAATGATTGTATTTCTCAGTTAGGTTTTTCATTCACCAGAAGTTGAGTGATTTACAGGCAAGTCTTGATAAGGTTAAAATTTTAAAGATCAGATCAGTGGCTAAATATTTATGCTATATTTTTCAAAATATTTACTATTTCAACCAGCAGCTTCTACTACACTAACATGTGTAAATCTTCACCCATGCAGTAAAAGATGTGAATGAATATTTAAAATGTTTTCATTCTCATAAAAAGTACTTGTAAAAATGTATGTAGAAACTTAGACTTGCAGTTTTCTGGTCTACTTTAGCATCTGGTATTATAAGAATTAGAAGAGAGCAGTACAACTGTATGCGACTGCAACCTTAGTTACACTGCTAGTTGCACTATCCAAATAAGAAGAATGATCACCAGAAGAGCATCTGTTATTTTGGTGCCCTTCCTCTGTTTCCCTTTTTGTTGCCTCAAGGAAAGATATGGATGTCTACTCAGGAGCAGCTATCTGCAGAACTGAATCCAAGAGGATTTTGAGTAAGTTGCATGGACTCTCTGGCCTGCATTCTTTCCCATCTGTGCAATGGGCACAAGCATAAGTAAATGGTGCACAGTTGTTACGAAATGGTCACTTGTTGTTGGGGGACTGCTCATAGAGTCCACGAATGCAGGGTTATATAGAAAATCAAGTATGTTTCTTGCATTGGCTTTCATGAACTTCATCATGGCAGCACTGGATAAATTGCATTTGCAAACAGTACTGCTTATTTTAAAACTTCCAATTTTTTTTTTCAACAAAGGTGAGAAAACGTAAATGAAATACTCATTATCTTTATATACATAGATTTCTTTTTTTAAGCAAGAAGACTAATAAACTGAGTATTGAAAGATGACATGGATCACCTCATCAGTTTCTAAATGGTATGTGTATGAAGGGAGTTCTAAAGTGATGCTTCCAGTGTTTAAAAATGTGTCATTATATATGTATCCTTTGCACTGTTCTTGTTTTTTTTTTGTTTCATTTTTTCTCCCAAACATTCACAGTAAACATAGATGAAGGAAAACATCATTTCTATTGTTATATAGGTCTTAGGGATCCAAGGATAATATTGGCTTAAAATAAGTTTGTGCAATGCACTGTCTTCCTTTTTCCTCTAGGATTTCCCCCTGCTCTAGAGCTATAGAACAGGTTGTGGTGTTTAGTGACCTTGCACATCAGTAGTTCTGTCTTTTAAACACAGACATTGATTTTTCTCATCCTGGCATGAGAAGATCTAGCACACCCCCCGCACTGTTGCCTAAGAGCTTTCAGTGTGCACGCAGGCAGCGGTGGTTGAAAAGTGAAGGCTTAGGGCATCAGAATTGGCAGAGGTATCGTAAGCAGTCTGCTTTATATGTAGAGTTTTTTCATTAACTATGAAATAGAAGGAATCTATCTTTTTGTAACTATTTTATTATTGTTGCTTTTAGTCTGAATAAACATACACAAGTTTAAATGTAGTGTTTTGGGTTTCCACAGAACTTAGAATAACATTTCAAAATGCACTGAACGAGAGTCCTGCTGTTAGTACTCACTATCTTCTGTTTATGAGCCACAGAAAGTTTGAAGGAAGACGGTGAGAATTGGCTAAAAGTAGTTCTTCCTGCCCAGGGGGGCGAAGGGGAAGGCATCCACTTAGGATCCTGATCCTTCTTGTGTGGAAATCAGTAGCATTAGTAGGGGCACTACTGCTTTCACATAAACAAAGCTTGACTCAAACACATTGATATAAACAAAAGCAAAGCATTATTCTCCAATTTTAAAAAGCATACATGCACAAAAAAAAAATCCTCCTTATTTTTGCTCCATTCCCATAGAAAGTACTGCTATTAAGATATGAGATCTGCAGAAAGACAGCCACAGTGCTTAATTCTTCTGAAAATTTCTGATCAAAATTTCATCATGCTTTATAGTTTAAGGAGCATAATGAATAAACACTAGCTTTTTTATTTGCTGAAGAAAATGTTGAGTTTCTTTTTCCTCTGAGGTTTTTAAGTATTCAGATGAGTTCCGGAGGAAAATGTATTTATACTTTAAGTTTGGTTCAGTTCCTGAAATACTGTTTCAAATCAGCAAGAGATAATAGACATACAGTAAACTCAAAATTACCTTTAAGCATGTTGACTGCTTTTGTTTGCTGCTGCACTCTATATAGTAACTCATCTTGTGCACAAGTATGTCTAGAGCTAAAGGATGGAAACAGTTCTTGGTTTTCTATTCTTACATCTCAGTGGCTTGTAAGTAACGGCCACAGTGCTCAGCTGTTTTGGGGTTATTTGTGAAGTCATCTTTATCATTAGGAGCAAATAGAAGGAAACGGAGAGACAGAGGTGGTGTAATGGCTATAGGTTCCTACCTATAGCCAGTGCAGTCAGCACAGGAAGGAGCAAGACAAAGTGGTTTCCCTATGCTCTGCTGACTCAACTGCTCCAAGTATGTAGTCCATTGCAAACCCCAGATGCTTGAGCTTATACTGAGGACTAGTCTAGACTGCAGGCCACACAATTTGTTGAAAGAGCTCAAATTATTTTATGGATGGTTACCTTTGCACACTCTTACATTCCTCATTCTCAGGTTAGGCTTTGAGTCTTCTACTTTGTTGTATAAACAGAGCATTTCCTGTAACAAGGGTTGATGGTACAGCCACGTGAGTGAGTGAGGTGAATTCAGCAAATTCTCTGTTAAGATGTGTGATTTGTGCCATGAAATGTTTTTACAACCCCTGCATTTAATTCTTAAGCTACTAAAGAGGGCTCTTTTTCTTATAATCTTGCGTTATGCCCACCAACTGATTGTGGCTACACTTGTTTAAGCAATTACATTTGTCTAAACTTTCCTTGGGGTTCTCCATATGCTGCTGTGAGTTGGTCATACCTAGATTTAAGGCATTCCCCATTGGCAGAGAGTTCAGCAGAAGTGCATATAGCAAGTACAAGTGTAGAATTTTATTGCGGAACTTAGTTCTTAGCTTTAAAATTATTTACAAGCTTAAAATTTGGAAATTCACATGAATTCCTTGTCTAATTTTTGACTCCTGACTAAAGAGGATGGAACATCACTTAAATAGCACAGATCAGAGTTTTTCAGCTTGGAGCTTCCTTCATAATTCCTCCCACCTCAGATTTACTACTTACTGACGGTTCTCCGTTTCGTAGGACTCTTGACCCTGTACATCTGTTAAAGGGGATAGTCCAAGATGAACACAGCCTCCTACTCAGTAGGACCAGAGTGTTCTCTTCGCTCCTACTAGATGCTTGAAGAAGCATAGAGCTTAAGTAAAATCCTTTAGCTGAGTCAAAATCTGTTCTTATTTAGGGACTAATCCAAAGCCTGTTAAATCAACAGAAAGATTCTGGTTGACTTCAGTGAGCTTTGGATCAGGCCCTTCCTTGCTAATGCATTTGAAATCAATGGAGTTATGCTGAGCTTCTGCCAGTAAAAAAGGGGAGAAAAAAAAGGTGTCTGTGGGGGGAAAGGAACCATCTTTCTCCTGTATTTGTATCATACCTAACACACTGAGGTTCTGGTGCTGAAGCAGAGCTCCCATGGGCTTCAGTGATACAGTAATAATAATTTTGACCTGATTACATCACACGGTGCTTGTGGACTCCCAGCCAGCTGGGTAAATAATTCAATCATTTGAAACACCTAGATGCATTGACCTCATGCTTAAATGCTTCGTATCAAGCAATTTCTTGCTAAAAGAAAGGTTAGCAGGTTTTATTTCAGGACAAAGTAGAAACTCTTCAAATTTCTATGCTATTAGATTGTGAAGAAAGCTGTTTTAAATGAAAAACACATTGTTTACAGAATATGTAAAACTTAATGAGTGTTGCTTTTCTGTCAGTTCACTGCCTTGAGAAAATTACTGAAGTTCTATGCCTTCTCAATAGTCAAAAAGCTACTAACTTTTTATTATTTATTGCTATCTTTTATTTTTATTTCTATTTCTCAGAGTTGTACTGAAATCCAGATTATGACTTGCCTCTTGTTCAATATTTCAGTGTAATAATTAGTGTTTAGGGGATGGTAAATATTTTTAGTCAAGAAGGGGTAAACGATAAAAAAATTCTATATGTATATCAGCATCTACCTTCCTTTGCTACAAATGCCTAAGACAGCCAGAGTAGGACCTCATTTTGGCAAAGACTTGCATGTCTTTAACTTCATGTATTGCAAGCTCTTATATTTGAAACAAAGAGGCTCACATTAGGGCTTATATGGACCACCTCAGCCTTTGAAGGACTGTACTTTAATGATGAAATAACACCTACTAGGAAGCAGGTAGTTCATACAAATATGAATAATCCAACTGAAAGACTCTCCTGGAAATCTGTAAGCATGTCAGCTATGTAATGCATGTGAATACTGGGAATTTCTTCTAAACATTACTAAAAGGAAAGCTTCCTAATTAGGTTCTCAATTGACTTTTTTCATTCTAGTCCCAAATTAAGTTTTCATTAAAACGACAGCTAGTAAGTTTTGTTTTAACTTATCAGATTTAGGTGAGATTTCCTGCGCTTGAGTCCATACACTGAAGATTCAATTTGTGTATTTAGACACCTAATTTCTTCTGTTCAAGACATCCCTTAACATGTGAAAGTGTATTTGAGTGAGAAAAAATCTCTGATTCATAATCTTTTTTTTTTGTGCATTAAATTCAGACATATTTTTCCAGTTAAAGTATTCACTAAGTCTAATGCTTCTTAATAGCCTTGGTTTTTTTCAACAGTGCTTTATCAGAATAGTGAAATTAATTTCACTTTGTCCACTTCCAGAAAATCTTCTGTAGTGCACATCTGCAACAATAGAGGAAACACTGTTCTTTTGGTTATCCTACCAAATTATTTTCCTGGGTTGGGTCTTATTAGCTGTTCATATTCCCAGCTTTGAGAATACTTTGGCATAAAGTTCTGTCTATGAGAAAGATCTTTATGAAAGAAGGGTTTTATTGATATTTTAAAAAAACCACTATTATTATTTTTAATATTTAATTTAATCTATAACTTTGTCTCAGGTACAGATTTACCCTTTTTTGTTTTTTTTTCTTTTTCTCTTTTGAATCTTAATTTGGGCAGGAATATGTTTCATATTCAGACATTTATAATTTGGTAATTCATCACTGACATTCAGGATTTGATTTCCAACCCCTTTCTGCCTTCTTGTATACTAATCCTACAGTCCTAAGACCACCACAGTGAATGTCATTTTAGCTCCAAGTCCACGCTGCCAGAATTCAGGTTTACTGTATGCCAATTAACTGTCCTTTAAGCTATTCCAAGTTTGTTTAAAAGAAATAAGCTGTCCTTTTATTTCAGAACCAGTGAAGAATTTTGCATCTTTTTAAAGCAGTTTTTCTGTGTGCTTACCAAATTTGTTGATGTGAATGTAAAGTACACAATAGGTCACGTTCTGACTTCAGTGGGAGCTGATGAGAGTGCAATCTGTATATTTGAAAGGAGAACTGATTTGATCTTTGAGTGCCTGTGCAGGCAAAAAAAAAAAAAAAAAAGTATGTATATATATATATATATATAATATTATATTGTATTATAGTATATAATTTGTGTTCATATAATCAGAGAATATAAATTTGAGCTTGTACTTCATGTTATTTTCTCTGATTACCTTACAAGCGCTCAGAGGAGATGCTTATGTTCTTACCAGGGATGTGTGTATATATATCTCTTTTTTTTTCTTTTTTCTTGTTTATTCACATATAAACATTTTGCATGCTTCCTTAGAGAATTTCCTTGTAAGGTTCAGTTATTCTTGAGACTGAGAACTTGTCCAGTGCATAATTTGTTAGCTCTGCAGAGAGTACACTCCAGCAGAGAATGACTAGTTGGGCCCCGGTCTTATTTTGATTTTGCTTGCTACTGTAGTGCCTCTGGTTGTGATGGCCCTGGTTTGAGCTGTGGCTGTAGAGAGCAAGATATAACCTTTGGTGTCCAGACGTCCAGTGGAAGATCCATGTATTGGTTTTCTGTTCCGGTCTTCAGGCAAACAGCTGCCTGCTAGACCAGGATACACTTTAATTGTGATCATTTGAGAAAGGATATTGCTTCTGAATGCCAAAAAAAACAAACTCAGCACCCTCCTCTCCTTTCCCTTTGCCGTGCTTATTACCAACTCTTGATTTTGCTGTTGTATTTCACAGAAGTGAGATGTACTGTCTATGAACAAAATCACCTCCCAAAGAGAAGGGAGAATGCTAGCTTCATGGTAGGCAGCAATGCCTAGGTTAAATTTATGCAAAATGGTAGATTTTTTTGCTTGTGTGCTTCACCTTAATGCCGAGTAAGATCTCTATCTCAGACACTCAGACAAAAGACTTTTCATTTATACTCAGCTTTTCATTCTTTAAATACTTGAATCATTAGCTTTGTTCTACTCAGATTTTACTTTCAGGTTCCCTTTTAAAATAGTCCTTTAAACATTTTCATGCTTAGTAACTTCTTTTTAGACTGCTACAGTATGAAACGGTGACATCTCAAAAAGAAAAAAGATGTTTCAAACTTATCTAGGCCTTTAACATTGCATTAGAATATTTTCTTCTGTAAATCATCTCTCATACATTAAAAAGCAACTGTCGTTTGGTTTCCTTCCTGCCCTATATGCATTTGAGGTTATAACAATAGAGCTCTAAGCCTGGCTCTGTTTTTGTTTGTTTGTTTGTTTGTTTGTTATTAAGCTGATGATTTTGCTGATGACTTTGGCAGTCATCTCTGGGGGATCTCTCTCTGTCACATACCTATAAAGGAATGCTTTTTACAGGTACCTATAAAGGTGTTGCTTTTTTTTTCCGTATAATGTGGTGGAGAAAATAGTAGGACATAGTTGAGGAGGATTAAACCTTTTAAAAAGTGGATTTTGCAACATCTATGGCGTGGACAAAGATTGGTCAGATTTTGCTTGAATCAGCCCACATCTGCTGTAAGAAGCAGTAGTTCTGCAGACAGGCTGTAGCTTTTGTCACATCCAGGGGAATCCACTGAATCTTGGCCTTCATTTAGGATTCCCTCCTGATGAGCAAATTCCCATGACCGCTTTTGAAGCTTTAAAAGCTTTGGTTTTGTTTTAAAAGGCCTCTGAGCATAGTCAATGTTTTCATAGGCATTTAGAAACAAAAAACGGAGCTTTTAAACCTTCAAACATCGCTGCGGGGATTCACTTCACTTCTCAGCAGACCAAGTCTGAGATAACACCTGCAAGAAGTGTGTATGTGTGCATGTGGGTTTTGTGAAAATTGTGATGCACCATCTCAACTGACCCACAAATGTGACAGTGTGTGCAAGTGCATGTACATCTTATTGTTATGTTTTACTTCTATTTTTTTTTTTTTAAAGCAAATTATTATTTTGGTTCTGTGGGACAACTGATGAGGGTGAGCCTGTTTTGTTTTTAGATTGCGTTTGTTTCACTTTTGAATATATCTTATGGTGCAAATGTTAACAAATGAACAATGTTAACAAATAGGAACAGACTGAGTGAAAGTCCCTGTCTATGCTTCATTGTATAAAAATGGGGGGAGGATAGGGGGGATTGATGGTATTCTTTTTGTTTGTTTGGTTTGTTTTGCTTCAGACTCACTTTTTTTCTTCCAGTATTCTTTAAGTAAATGTTCATACCATATCTAAACCAGGTCTGTGATTGTCATATTGGAAATAGTACATAAAAGAAATGAGCAGGCAAGCACTGTTTTTCAGCTATGTTTCTTAGGTGCCACAGCTGAAATTTTGTCATATTTTTGGGGGAAGGGTGAGGGGTTCTTGGAATTAAGAGTAGATGCTAAATGAAGATATTAACAGTGCTTTTCTCCTATCTTGTGCTGTTCTCAAAACACCTGTTAAAACAAACATGCACATATTTCGGGATTGATGATACTGACTGGCAAACTTGGCACCAAATAACCTGCTGAAACTAAAATGTTGATGCAGAACATGTGCTTAACTTAACAGTCCATAACCCTGTTTTCAGAATGCTGAAATACCTACCCTGAGGAAAGCTCATAAAACTAAGGTCTTTAGAGTTCATAGATTAGACCTGAGAAGCTGCAGTTCTTCTTAAGAATATGTATCTTCGTTAACTGCCATTAATTCAAGATGGTCAAGTGTATGGTATGAGAGTCCTGAATGCACCAAAGGGGATTTTTTGGAGGCATGCTTTCTCTAGGTTCAGGGTCTAAAGTAGTGAGCAGAAGAGGAGTGCTTAGAAGGACAAGCAGTCTGCATTTGGAAGGACTACAGATTGCAGGCAGTTCTGAAATAATCTCAGATCATTATCTTTGGGTATTTAATTGAACTTTTTACAGTATATCATGCTTAATTCTTCTAGAATTTCCCAGTACCCTCAATATTCTATTGCTTAGGATTAGGCTGAGTAATTTGGAATACCTCTAGCCATGTTTCCCCATCTGTAATGTTCCAGCCACATCCATCTTACTTTACTATTAAATATGTAATTTATAATTAGATAGCAATCCTGACAAACTTGTTTGAATCCATTCTAGAAATAAACTGTTTCATGTGATTTTGTATGATAGCTTCTTTATAGTAACGGTCCTCAATAAAGAAGGAATCTTTGTTATATTATTGTTATCTAGAGGCAGTAGAAACTGAAAAGCTGAGATACTGTACCAATTAGGACTTATTTTTGAAGTGTTCCTGGAGAAATAAGCTTTCTGTGCCAAGTAAACCTGGATTTGTAATCAATGAACACATCATTTTTTCCTTTTCTGCTTGTCCACACAGGGTGCATATTTTTTACTTTTAAAGGGAAGAAATTAGAATAGCACACATTAAACTGAACAAGGATTTTCTTCATTAAATTTTTCTGGCTGCCTAGCTTTTCCGACGAATTGTTTGCTATCTCCCATTTCACCAAATGTGTGCTATTTTTGCCTCCAAACTATATGCTTTACTGTTACACACTTTGGAATATGGTCCTTTTATTTCTCTTTCTTTATTTTTCTTTTTTCTGGAATAAAACAGAAGCATCTTCTTGTGTGGAGTGACATGACTGAAGAGGAGAATTAAATTCTGCAGCAGTGAATTGGTGAGGGCTGGGGGGCGGACTGTTTTTTCTCAGTGTTCCTTACACTTTTCTGATAATTGAACAGAACTTGGGGGGGAAAAAATCTAAGTTGCTCTCAACAAAAAAATGATTTATAAATGCAACATGTTATGTATCTTGATGAGAACAGTGCACTG
Source organism: Centrocercus urophasianus (assembly GCF_019232065.1). Classification (NCBI taxonomy): domain Eukaryota; kingdom Metazoa; phylum Chordata; class Aves; order Galliformes; family Phasianidae; genus Centrocercus; species Centrocercus urophasianus. The sequence continues at coordinate 24,514,112 of NW_024884586.1, forward strand.
TTGGCAGTGACTGTGTGCATTACATTATACAACCTTTTGACAACTGGGTGTCTGCTGGGGACATCTGTGAGGGGTGACCTTTTGCTCCACAGAAGAATGCTCCAAAGCTGGGGAATGCAGTTGTGTGTTGGCCACCATGCACGGCTGCGTAATGCCAGCCTTGTTTCTACCTACTGCCTTAGTACCCTAAGCGCACACAGGGTGAGTAGGAATCTGGCAGACTGTCCTGAAGAAAAGGCTTGCTTTTACCTTACAGGAAAGGCCAGGGTTAAGCCAGGGCTCTCAGACAGTATGAGATCAGAATGAGACCCTTAGCCTACATGGATTCCCATTAACCAATAAGTCACCTGAACAAGGATTGCTAATGTCTGGCATGCCTGCCACTCCTTCAGATCATTTACTTGTGCTGATGACTTGTTACTGATTCTCCAGCCCATGTAGATGCAGCACATCACCATTCAGATGGCAGGTTCAAGTTATAAATCGCAGTGTGCAAGCACAGGAGGTCCCAGCCTTTCCTTTTGCAGGCAGTGGGAACGGGAAGGAGGAGGAGGGCTGTGGCGGTTTGGGGAAGAAACAATAACAAAATACATTGGTCTGAAAACATTCCTAGTACTTCTGATTTTCTTGGAAAAAAAAAAAAGTCTCATGTGCTGGCTGTAATCTGATAAACTTTCTATCAACATGCTCATTTTTATTTTCAAGTTTTGATTTCCTAGTACATGTGCTTGCCTCTTTGAACAGCATCAACACGTTGGCAATTGCTTGTTGAATTGCCATATTGGGCTGCTGTGTTTGTAGTGCTTGCTCATGGCCAGCCACTGGCTGCCTTATGGTCAGCAAGGACCCACATCCCACTCCTCATAGGGGCAGCGGTGGTTTCTGGTCTTGAGCAGCGATAGTGCTCTCTGCATGTGATTTTATTTTTTAATTTTTTCTAATAAAAACAACAACAACAAATAAAATCCACAACAGATCATTTCTGGCTGCTAAAACAAAGCAGCAAATATTCCTTCCCAAAAGGTGGAGCTGCTTGAAGAAAACAGGTTACTCCCCCCGCAGCACCCTTTAGTCCCACAGAACGACTGCATGCTTCAGCACAGATTTCTCTGCTAGTTGGATCCCAGGAGGCCTTATTGAGTGCAGCACTGCTCAGGGAGTTGCAGCTGTATGAAGCGGGGGAAAAATGTAGTTTGTACGAATTGTTCTTTACCTTGGTTTGGGTTCACAATGGCAGCTGCACTCCGACTTTGTGTGTGACAGCACAAAGGACAGCAAAAGTGAAAAGCAAGTCAGCAAGTAGAGAGACAAAAGCAACAATCAGCTAATACAGCTCCACATGGCCTTACTAATTTATGAGAAAAAAACTGTTCTGTTCATTGGATCAGCACTCTGAGGAGGCAGGTGGAATTGTAGGAAGTTTTCATTGAGTCTCCTGAGCAAGTAAGGAAGCCACTAGAGATTCTTCTCAGTTTGAACTTTATCAGGGTCTACGCTTAATCAATATGGTATTGGAAAAAGAATTAATTACTAAAGCAGAATAAAACAGCTGCATTTTAAACTAAGGATCCATCAATTCAGTAATCTTCCAGTTACAGGCTAGGTGCCGTGAGGATCATTTTGACTCCATGTAATGAGGAACTGAGGGAGTTTCCTCATGAACAGGCTGGGAATTCACATTAGCCTATTTCAGCTATTTGTCATCAGTACAACTCATTTCTCCCCTTCTGAATTACAATTTGTATTTGATATACTGTCAAACCCACAAAATTCCCATATTCATGGAACTGAAAGCATTAATGCGGAAATCATTGTCACCATGAGAAAAAGTCTTAACCTTCCTGAGCCTCTTTATTCTATAGGCTGCGGCTTGAGTGGTTTCATGCCGGACATACCTCTATTGTGTTCATTGTGAGGGTCAGAGACCTGCCTGTTGAAGAAGCAGTAATTTGAACACAGCCTGTAAATGTTTCATCTGTAATTTCCATAATGGTGAATTTCAAGGAGGGCTGAGAAGGGTTATGGGAGATGAATTAGGTTTTTAGTGAGCTCATTAGGAAGCCAAACAGAGTTTAGACAGCAAGGCGGTGAGTGTGGCTGTAATCAGTTCTGCTCGCTTTGTTCCCTGCCTTCGGGACATTTTTTGAAAACTTCATGGCAGGGGCTGATGAGAATATACTGAGCAGAGGCTGCAATCTGATGGTTGACTTGTTGATTTGTAAACCTCTTAATTCATTTTTTGTTCAATTTAATCTTTTCTTTCTTAAGGAAAATTAGTTGAATGTTAGCCCTCTTTGCACTATTCACCTCTTAAATTATGCTCATTTTGAGGAGCTTGTTATGCCTGAATAAACATGAAATGACTTGGCATTTTCCCATAAGAGGCACACCCATTTTAATACCATGTATTTACCATTCCTGGAAATGTCTCATTAACTTCTGAAAATCTGTGAGCATGATATTTTTGGGCTACTGTAACACACCTCTTGGCAGTCACAGAAGGCAGTTTGGTTAATGCCTCATAATATCCATTTTTATTCTCAACATGAAGAAAGGCTCTCTATAGAAAATTGATGCAGTTTGCTCTGCTAATTTTCATGCTCATTCCAATTAATTTAACATGACCCAGATTTTCTTCCTCGGGCTCATCCTGACTAATTAGTAAGGCAACACCTAGAACAAGTTCTGTTTAATAACGTTGAGGAACACTAGTTGTGAGTGATTTTGATGCTAATAAAGATATTCACTGATGGGACAGATATTTGATGTCAATTATGGTATGTAATTTAGAAGTCCCAATGTGCTGGATACAGTATAGGAAGGCTGAGAAATCGCTATGGGAGATTTTTAAATTTTTTTTTTAAGACTTCCAAAGCACCTAGCTGTCCTCGGGGACCAATTAGTTTATTTTTCTGATACAACTAGTAGCATTGTCAACTAATTCCACAGTAATAGATGGGGTGGTACAACTAAGGAAGTACAATCTATGAACCACCACAGGCTAGGGCCTGGGCCCATGTTATTTGTTGAACCATATCACAAGAGGTAAAAGCAGTCATGGGTTTCTGAAAGAAGCGCTGGTTGAGGAGAAGGGAATGGTGTGCTCATCTGCTTGATTTAGCTTCTCTTTTCTTCTCTTTGTCCAGATGATTCAATTTGGTAAGAAATAAATGGTGTTGAAAAATGGGCCTCATTAATGATTTGCAAATGAATTATGGATGTTGGTATTTCTTATTTCATAGAAATTGCTCTAGATCTGCATTTCATGTGATAATTTTCTCCTCCAAGGGGGAAGTTATCTGCACTAAAACATGCAGGGTGAGTGATTATGTAAGTGTGCTCACTGCAGTGGTACACACCAGTCCTTGTCTCTCAGAGACCTGGCTGGCTTTTGGTGTGTCATCTACACTGGCAGCAGGTGAAGAGGAGGCTCCAAAGAGCATTTATGTCATTGAGGTAGGAATGGGAAAGGCCAAATGCCATTTTTTAACAGAGTCTCTCAGAACAAATTCCCATTTATGCCACAGGATTTGGATATGAATAAGCACAGGATGACAGTGCTATTAATACTTGGGCTTTTGATCAGCCACAGATACAAAAACCTGTGTGGCTTCTTTACTGAAGTTGCAACACTAAGATCTGCTTCTGCTCCTAGTAACATATATGAAAATAGAGCTGTTCAGTTGAAAGAGAAAAGAAGTGTCCTTGTATATCTATTTTGATCACATGTACTTCTGTCCAAGAAACTGCATTCTACTTGAGTGCTTAAGGATGGAAAGGAAGCACATATTGTGGCATTTTAACTTTTTAAGATATGTCTATTGAGATGAACAAGAATTAGTAAAAAAAATGTCCAAACTCAAATTTGAAAAAATGTAGTTGCTTAAATGAGAGCATGAGCATGTTGACATATTTGTCTCTAAAAGCAGCAATATGTAGCATTCACTTATCTAAGAGCCACCACAAATTGCTATCTAAAGGAATTTTGTATGTTACTCATTTAAGAACTTTTGAAAATCCTTATCCTTAAAAGTTTGCTGAAAGACACGTCTTTGTTAACTGAAAAGAGAATTTTGTGTGTTGGATAATGCTCCAACACTATTAGCATCTCAGTCCTCAGCCTGCTGCATGAATCTCTTAAATTTTAAAAGATGATTTAGTAGTAAAATAGAAAGTAAAACAGATAGTAAAACACAAGTAGAAATAACAAAGGGAGGTTAATATCTTTGAGGCAAATCTTAACTTACAGAATCCTATTTGCCTTTTTTTAAGCTCTCTCATTGGCATCATTTCACGTAGGTTTTCAAAGGAAGGGGAGAAGGAGAGAGTCTGTGTGAAGTTTATTCCAGAACATAATGCGTTTAAGCACCGTAGTTTTCATCTTGATACCGCAAACCAACTGAGAAACTGTTCTTGTGTACAGCCTTGCTGTAAAGATCAGAGATGGCTGTATCTACAGCGATCCCTAACCATTGTCAGAACATGACAATTCCTTGTTCTGGGTCAGCAGTGAATACCTCACTCAAATGGTGCAAAGTCAGCCAGTTCTTAATTTTTCTTTATCTCCTCAAGAGTGCATTCAGCGACTTTAGCACTGAGAAGAATGACTCCCCTGCCTAGTGTGATGAAGATCTGGAAATGTGCTGTCTCAGCACATTTAGCCTGGACTGCTGCTTGATTGGTGGGGGCTTAGATTTGATCTTATGGTGTATGTGTCAGTTCTCTAATGGGCTGGCTGAATGGCCTGTCCAAGGGGAAACTCAACTGAACCCATCTGAACCTGCATCTGGAATAGAAGTCTTATAATTCTCCAGGTTTTTTTGTTTGTTGTTTGGAATCCGTTCATACAGCCAGTCCCATCTCTTCTGGTGTGATACGGGGTTCTCTGGAGTCCAGTATGTCGGGTTCTTCCCAGGAAGAACTCAGGGGAAAAAGGCAGTCTAGGAGTATTTTGTAGGTACTATATATTAGTCTTTGGAAATGCTTTCTGTTGTGGTGAAGAACATGAAATCAAAATACAGGCTAATGAATAGAAAAACAAAACTTCAGGTGTTTGGGGACAGGGGCGTGTGTGCTTTTCAGTTTTGTGCTGTGAACCTCTAGGTAAATAATGTTAGAACAAGTCATCTACTTTTAAGTTTTGCTATTTTTCTGCTACCCTATTTTGTTAATCCATTTCCTGGAAAACTCTGTCAAAAGCTTTTCTCTGTGTTTCTACAAAATTTTGCTCTATCAGGTTTTTTTTGCTTACTTAAAGAAGGCCTAAGCCATCCTACAGGATAGGCTATGCGCAGAGAGCAGAGAAGGCCGTGGCCTTCTCTTCTTGATCCCTTGCTTTTTTTTTTTTTTTAAATTGTATCATCACAGAACAATCCCATAAAACTCTAAGATAAGAGAAAGTAAGTTGCTTGTAAGTCTTTCTGATATTATAAAGACAATTTGCAGGACAAGAACCCTGAAAAGATTTTCACTGAAAGTAAACGTGGGCAGAACCAAAGCACTGAGTTGTCAGCTGGGACATTACTCACCAGCTGCAGCAATCATTGGATCAAGCCCTTCATTGGGCTTGTACAAAATATCATACTACTTATAAACAATATGTCTCCAAATACCTAAAAACCACATTATATTTTAAGTATGGGGTTTAACTTAAACCTACAAAAGCAGACTGTCACTGTTCCAACGTAACCCTTCACATTCTGGCATTTTCCAGACTGCCAGCCAAATGAACACTTTAGGAGGAGGTGCATATATATGTCCACAGCACCCAGCGAGTTAATCCACCCTACTGTGCATAGGTGTTGGAGCTCATATGGTATGTAAGATTCGCCAAGTTTGGAGTTGTTTCGTATTGTTACATTTTCTGGACTATGCATTCACAGCAAGCATCTTTTTTTGATGCTGCTCAGGTGTTTGTGAATGCATATCAAGATAGCGCTCATTATTTGTGTTTTATGTAATTTACAACTTTGTATACATTTTGTCAGAATATATTTGTTAGAATATCTTTCATGGTTCATTTTGATGTATTCTGTCCAAACATTTTTTTTTTTTTAATAATCAGCCATGTTTTTTTTTTCTTTTTTTCTTTTTTTCTTTTTTTCTTTTCCTATAAATCTTCCCATAGACTAATGTGCATTTGAACTTGTGGCCTAACAAATGTCCTCATTAATAACTGAAGCTTTTAAGTTAGTGTCTCTCAGGAATAAATGTCTGTTACATTTCTAGTTATAACTTGTTTTGGAAGCGAAGAATTGCTGTGAATATATATACTTGCATGTCATGGTTCAGGCTGGCACTGGTTATAGCTAAATAATCCTGGAAAAGGAAGTTTTAAACATGCACAGTACACAGACCCTGGCTGTGTTAGTGGACACCAGTTTAAGGGATGTCTTCTATACAAGCTGCAGTGTCCAACTGCAGGTCCTCTTAATGGAACAATATGACATCCAAATACCTCACAGTTCATGTAACAGCCATTTGGAAAATGAAATGCTCTAAGTGCTACTTACAAAATGGAAGGAAATTTTTATTCCTCAAGAACCACACTAATTTTTTAATGAGGAAGAACGGTACAGGATGTTAGCAATCATCTACTTTAAAATTTTCCGTATTCTGTTACTGTTAAATATAAACAACAACTGCAAAATGTTAAAGGTTAAATATTGATGAGATATTGAACTTAATTAGTTAACTTCAAGTGCAGGTAGAATTTTAATTAAACTTAGTTATTTGGCCCATATTTGAAATTATTATTCTAATGACAAAAATGACAGAATAACAAATAACAGGAGAAGGAATGATGCTTAAAATCAAGTGTAGCTGTTTAGTACTTACTAACACTGATACAGTAGATTGAAATTAGAAAAAATATCCCTTCTGCTTCAGTGGGGATAGATTTGAAAAACAAAAGAAAAAAATGGACTCTTAAAGAAGATGTGCTTTAGGCAGAAAAAAAGAAGGTTTTTTGTCTCTAGATTTCTTTAATGACTTGTTATTGTTGTCTCAGCTGTGACCAGAGTCTGCAGCTGGTATTCTTAACAGAATTACTACAAGAATGCTAAAAATATTTCTCTAAATATATGTAGAAAAATTATTGGGAAAGAACAGCATTTAGACTGCAGTACAAGAAAATTTTCTGTGACAGTGTTTAGTATGATGAAAAATTTAAACAGAAAAGCAGCTATTTACGTTCACATTGCAGAGTAATTACTGGAGCAAGCAAAATACTTAAGCCTAATTTAATGATGCTTTCCTTCAGCTCAGGTGCCAAAAACTGTGTGTAAATTTCACAACTTGTGCTGGGAGGTGAGGGATAAATGAAGTTAAAGCCCTGTAGAAACAAGTGCATTGAATGTTTTCCTTTTTGTGAGGTACAAAGCGAGTTTCGCTTTTAAACAGAAGAGCATCATAAATCAGCATAAACCACAAGTTTTAATGAGTAGGTCTCTTCTGGAAGTGCAGTGCTTGCAATTCTGTTTGAACAAGACAAGGATCTGGTCTTGCACTCCTTACTCAGGCAAAACTGCCACTGACATTAATGATAATTTTGCTTGAACAGAACAAAGTGCTTGACGGCAGTTATATGCCAGCATGAGGGGTGTGAGATCAGGATGAACGTACAAAAAAGTACATCTTCAGATGGATGTACCTTTGGCTTCTCAAGCTAGCATTTCCTCAAACTACAAGAATCTTAATTGTAACATTTGCTGGTGCAGAACTTAACATTTACCATGCTGGGAAAGACTTTCTGGACTTCAGTAACCTGATCAGTACGGTCTCCTTTTGGTCTCTGCCTCTTTCTGGTTCTTTGTATTGCAGGGCTGATGATAGTATCTGGCACATTCCTTGGATGACTTGAAGATAGCAGCCTTCTGTGTTTGGGGCTGAAAGATTGTGAACTCTGTGTTAGCAGAAATGCCACACAGGGGAGTGAACTGAACATTAAAAAAGCTTTAGCTTTTAGGTACTGCAGTGCAAGCAGAGTTGAATTTGAGAGCTGGGACTTAAGTGGACATTTGTCCCTGCTTTCTTCCTTAATAAAATCTGAGTGTTAACTGTGGATAAGGGCATTTGGGAGATCACTAAAAATGAATCATTGAGTGCCCAGAAGAGCTTTATTATGATATACTATGGAGAACTACAGAATATACCATGTACTTTTTATGTGCTTATCGGATGCATGTTTGAGTTACTGTTGCTAAAGTAAATTGTTTTTTCCTTTGCTGCAGAAGTACAATAATTCCCTGAATTAAAATGGCAAAATGAACCTCATCAAAAACTGGATCTGTGTGGTCCTTTCTACCCCCATGTTCCCATCTAATTTTCTTTTACTCCATTAAAGGCTATTGAGCAAAAAAAACACAAGCTCCAGCTAGCAATGTTCAGTGCACTGTATTGTGCGTGTATATTCCCTATTTTGAAAAACACTAACAAAATAATGAATCTGGGAAAAAAATTTCAGTGCTTAAATCCTGACTGTCCAAACTGAGTAAAGAAAATAAAGAAATTTAAAAGATCTACAGACAGACGTCAGGTGCCAGAACTGAGCCCCTGCAGTTAGGCCCAGGGAAGGTCTCCTGCCTGGTTTGTTTGCTCCCGTGGCAGTCAGGCTGGAGGAGCTATCCTGTTCCTGAGGTTCCACGTGCATGTTGCCACTGCCCAGTTAACCAGTGTGAAAATAGCGTGGAAAATAAATTATTAAACTATACTGTTATTACTAACTTGCCAGCTCTACAGAAACAAATGCAGCCACATTTACATATGTGTCCATCTGTCTGTTTTTACACTTTATGTCTTCAGCCAGTGGGTGAAATTGTTTTAATCCAAGCCGCAGTCTGATTTTTTTTTTTCTTCCGATATTTATGTGTGTGTGTGCATATGTTATTTGTAGATGGACATGCATATTCCCGACAGTAGCTAGTTCTTAATTGTTCTTTTAAGTAACCTAATCTATCTGGCCATGGCCGTTTTAACTGGCGAAAGCAGCAGAGTTCTCCATGGATAATTTTCGTTAGTTAGCAGATTGTTACCATCTCAATGTTGCTGAAATCCCTAATCTCAGGTCAGCGTGAAGCTGCAGCGGTTACAATCCTGTTGCCTGATGCAGTGTGAATGGAAGTGCTTTCTGTCAGAAACATGTGGTCTCTTCAGTGGAGAGCCTGCGTAAATCCTGTGTAAATAGAGGGAGGCTAACAAAGGATGAGCCCCTGCAGCTCAGAGCATTTGGAGCCATTTGGAGGCTGAATTTGCTAAATGCTGCTTATACCGCCTGAAAAGTTGAAGAGAAAGGAGCATAAAATCCCTTCTTTTTTCTCTTTCTGCTCCTACCCTGGGGGGAGGGTGTTAAGGGCCAGGGAAGCCTGAGGTAAGCCTATGAAGACTGTTTTTTCAGTGCTCTTTTGAGTGTGAAAAAGGTGGCATGGGTCACTGTCCCCGCTTTAATGTCGGAAAACCCACACAGTTAGTAAATGTTGCATGTAAACTAAAGCATTTCATCCCTTCTCCTGCACTCCACGGCAGTGGGCCATGAACTAGTCACTTGAAAATCGCAGAAAAATTTCACTTCAACATGTCCGGACAGTTTAGCACAGCAGGAACGTAAGAGAGATCTGTAATTAGCAGGTTGCTTTGCTGTTCCCCTTGTCTGCCTTGGAACACTTTTTTCACCTGATGTGAAAAAATGTTGAATTACAATGCACAAAACACAAATCCACTGGCTATATAAAAGGGCTTAAAATTTAAACCAACGTTTGTTAGTTTTTTTCTGTAAAAAAAGGTGGAATAATATGTTGGCTTTCAGATATAAGCAACGAGAATTCTCAGTTCACTTCACAAATAAGCATAAGCTTTAGACATCCAACAACTGAGGGCTCAAAATCTAGCCTTTTCTCTTAGTTCTTGGACAGGAAGGCAATGAGAGGATAAATGTGAAACATCACTGCTCTGCAAATAATTTCTAAAGATTTGAGTCACCAATTTTACTGCATGTACAGATATAAAAATAGTGTATCTGGAATGTCATTGCTACTCTTAAGAAAATAATTAACTATTTGTAAATGCCTATTTAAAAATGAGATAAATTGATGAACATAGAAAGGTGCTTCTCCAGACACAGAAAATAAATAGGGTTTTTTTCTGTCTTTTGTTTTAAATACATGTTAGATACCAAATACCATGCAACTCTTTAAGGCTTTAGCACATATTTCCAGATGGTAATGGAGACTTTTTCCTGACTGAGACAGCGTTGCTAAAATATGGTTAGATCAAGCAGAACTCCTTTGTAGGTAAGGTCTAATAGTAGCCTGAGTTATTTTTGTTTCCTTTCCATTTGAATTTATAGTTGTCATTAACATCTGGATTGTGTGAAATTTGTATAAGTACATCTTTATGTTATTAGCCCAAAGGTTTTGTATGGCTTTGTATTCAGGATCTTCCAAAAGAACAGCAGAGAGAAGAGCAACCCTTTATTTCCTCCCAGCTGCTAGAAGGGCTAAAGGATAACATCTGTAGTCAGAGAAATGGTGGTGCCATCTGTATGAAATCTTCCTGCTGCTTTCAGTACAAGAGCATCCAATATCTCTTACTCTCCAAAATGCTCCCTCAAAACTTCATCTGACAGTGCACCATCAGATGTGTCTGATGTCTCAGATACGCAGAGGGGAGTGATTGCAGGAGGCTGGCTACAGCAGCTTACCTGAGGACATCCCATTCCTTGATGTGACAAGTGGCAGTTGAGTATGCAGGTAAAACTGGCATGCCTCTGACTTGCCTACACAGCTTGCAATGGCTCTGTCCCATGGCTCTGTCCCACCTGTAGTCAAGCTATTGTAAACAGCTTCCGCTTTACTGTCAGAGTACTGGTATGATGGCAAATCTCTGATCTGTTGCTTCTGAGGGTGTGAGAGACTAAGACAACTGTCGTGAACATTGGTCATTCAGTTGAGGAGAAAAGAAAATACAGTAGAAGCAACAATTTATATTAAGAGCTATGAACTGCTGAAGCTGTGAGGCTAAAAGCCTGATGATTTTAATAGGATGAAATGGAGGTAAGGAGTCCTCCTGAAGGTTCTTGGATTCTGAAATTAAAGTTTTCACTCTGTTACCCCTCCCAACAGCACAGACTGTCACATCCTCAAAACGTATTCAAACAGTTCTCTATTGCTAGCTCTTTTTTTTTTTTTTTTGACAATGGTAATTAATCATGTATTTTTTTTTTTTTTAAGATTTTTCTCTTGTGATGGTGTTGATCTCAGTAATAAGCTGAACATATTTGTTAATAATGGTTTTGAATACTTATGTCTCCAGATGGACACATTAAATGTACAAATAATTGCAAATTCTGAATATAAGGATGCATGCAGAATCTCCCCTTTGTTTTGCATTAATACCTGCAAATTCGTATCTGTCAAAATGCTAGGCAAAACAATTATGGAGTAGTTTTCAGAGTCCTTTAATATGGCTTTCATTTTGTTGCACTATTTTTAGTGAAATGGTGAAGTGCCTTTTTTTGTCCTTGTTAGATCCCTTCTCTTATCTCTTTTCCTTTACCATGACAAACCGTAAAGCCATAAGGGAACTCTGAGGAAGAAACTCAGACACTGAGTTCTGAAGTGTATCTTTCTAGAAATCGCTTTTCTTGCTGCTCTGCTTGTTATGATGGTAATGGGAACTATTTCTGAAATTTGAATCAGGGTTGTTAACCGGACTTTTGTCCTTTCGCATCACTAGGGTATCCTTTTCAGTTCTCCTTTTTTGCTTAGATAGATAACCTCTTATCTATCATGTTAGCAGATAATCAAAAGATGATGGAAAGACTTGATGAGCATCTTTTAAGCAGTTCTGACGTCTTGTTTCCCTGGGTCATTGCTCTGTGAAGAGCATAAGGACCAAGATTAATACTGAGGAGAGGTCTTCTGTAGGAATGGACACTGTCTCCCATTGTGTTCTTAGCTGTGTGAATATTGGAATCAGCAAGTTGTCTGCCCAGGGCAGTCAGTTTGCAACAAGATCAATTTGAAATTATAGTGCGATGGAAACCCTCCTCTACTTACACAGTCTGTTTTAAATAAATAGTAGTCTGTTTTGCTTTCAAAGCAAAACGATTTATCCTGTGGGAAGAAGTTCTCAGCACATGCTAAAAGTGTCTAGTGTGGAAGCCTAATTTCCTGCTGTGTGAAAGAAGTTTTGCATCTCTAGCCTCCTCCACAAGCCCTTCCCCTGGAAGAGAACATTTGTAAGAAATCCTGTGTGGGTCAATTTGCAATGTTTCTTGTATACTTGAACATCTACCTGTGTGACCTAGTGTAGGAAACCTGCTTTAGCAGGGGAGCTGGACTCAGTGATGTCCAACGGTCCCTTTCAACTCCTATGACAGTGATTTCTGTGATACTCACTCAACCTTTCTTAGAGGTTGCTGAGACTACTATACATCACAGGATCTGAAACAAGCTTGGTAATGTGCCTGAGTCTCTCCTGACTTGAATCCTGTGTAGTCATTGACATATCCATAAAGAGAGTGCCACTTAAAAATTTTCCACTCTCCTAACCTAAATATAAGGTTTGGAAATCACTTGTACTCTTTGCATAAGAATAAATGAACGAATAGTGTGAGAAGCAGAAGGTTACCCTCTGTGTTTTTGCTGTGTTGTGAAAGAAAGGCCAGAGGGCCAAAATCTAGACTTAATTTCTCCACTGCAACACTGGGTTAACTATGCTTGTATAATTGCTATTTCCGTGCATATTAGGACCTGTCTCTGCTCTTCTTGCTAGGTACAGTCCAAATCAAGATGTGAACAGTTTATAGAAGCACTGCCACTTCTAATGATGTTTAAAATGATTTAAAATTGGCTTCATTCACACAGCAATTAAAACATGCTGAATCCAATGTGCAGTAGAGTGACGTTCATATCCGCCAATTTTATTCCACTGTTGATAATTTTTTTCTTCATTTAAAATAATTCCTATTTTATTTGTATAAGGCAAACTAGGATCAGGCCCTCCATATCTGAGAATTAAATCATTCTATCTTGGAAGCATCTGTGAAGGGCTACTTGTATGATTTTTTGCAACAAGAAACAGCCAGTAATGTGAGCAGTTGTAGTGCTATTAAAGATATGACAATACAGCTTAACAGGATTGGGCCTGTAGTTTACCAGGAGCAACAAATCTTGCAGTGTGTATTCATCTGCTGAGGTAATTTGGAGGTATGATATTTGAATATCCTTTCATGAGGTTATGGAGCAGATTAAGGAAGCGCTGTCTCTTACCATTTTAACTACTGATTAAGCTAGGAAGCCAATGGAAGCTTTAGCTGAACTTTCATCTCCTGGGCTGCTATTAGCTTTTAAAACTAGGATATTAACAACCTCTCCAAAAGGTCTAAACACTGATTTAGCATGTAGGTGACTCCTGCTGAGGATACCCACAAAGCAGAGAGTGTGTGTGTAAGGATAAACGGGAATTTGTCTGTTCATAGTGTGAACAAGTGCTTCTATGGTGAGAAAGGATGGAGCAGAAAGCAAGTTTTATAGCTACATGCATCCTATGCATACACACATAGCTTTTACATACAGAGACAAAGATATCTTTATCCGTACGACAGATAGACAAACGGACTGACTGACTTCAAACTTGCACTTTCAGTGCAGATTTTTCCCCCCCCATCTCCGGGTACTGCTTTTCAAAATTGCCTGAGGCTACAGTACAGCACCTCAGATCCCCAAGGCCCATTGCCTGGCTCCTAATAGCCACTCTCCATCTGTGTCACATGAACAGCTGATGAGATAGCTCCAGTGTCTGTATTTTGGAGAGCATATCCACCCAGGTTAAAATGCTGGGGTTGCCAAGGAGCAGTCAGAAGCCATTAGTGTTTGTGAGAATTTGCCTTGCAGCAGTTCCTTGGCATAGTGGAAAGTAAGTGTGTGTGTGTGTGTGTGTGTGTGCGTGCACGTGTGTGTGCTCATCTGTGATAGAGAGGTCTGGGGTGGAGTATGGGGGGTGGGCAACGAAAAGGAGCACTTTGTAAATAGCTAGCATCATACAAAAAATGAGCATTTGGTTACAGTACATAGGGCTTCTGTGTTTTCTTTGATTGGTTTGCTGTGATCTGACTCTCCTTTTTTCTGTCTTTAATGGAAACAAACAGAAGAGAAAAGAAGCATGAGAAAGAGCGGTGACTTTGGGGTCTTGCTCTGGTGTTTGGGCAGATGGAAAGGAGCTGCTCTGCCTTGGGGCTGGGTGGTTGTAATGAAGTGGCCTGTCAGTCTGTAAATAGTGAGGGTCATCTCTTCCATGTGATGGAGGGTATCACATTGCAGTGAAAATGGAAATGTCAATAAAATTAATCTGCCAGCTCTTTGCTGTGGCTTTTTCAGTCTCCCTGGTCCGAGAGGGTGGGTTTTTCACAGGGGAGGTGGTGGAAGAAGGGTGATCTGGCACAGGAGAGAAGATGGAGCTGAAATGCAACTTTTAAAGCAAATGGACTCTGCGTAGCTGCAATGTGTTTCATTTAGTATCACTGCAGAGCTAGACAGGGCTGTAGGAATTAGTTCGTGAATCTATAGCATTCCTCAGGAAGCTATGGAGCGTCTAGCTCAGGCTACATTGAGCACAGAGTTTATTGTTTTAGGCTTTCTTGGACAAGGTTTTTACTTAGCATGGGATTTATGGCATTTACTGCTAATGAATGTCTATTCTTAAATTACAAAAACCACCGTCTCAGCACAATTCCCAGATGTCCTTCCAGGACCTCGGCTTCTTAAACACCAGCAGGGAGCATAAACTCTCCACTTCTCTGTTTTCCTCTTTCGTGTGGCTCCGGGCTAATGATGTGTAAGGAAAACACAGCAATCTATAAAGTCTCAGCGCTGTCCCAGTATTCTTCATTTATTTTGCATTTGATTATGCCACAAGTCGGATCTTGTTTCTTTCCTTTTTTTAAAGTTATTAGTTCAAATATTAATGTAGGAATATGGCATATATTGCTGCTCTTGATTGATGCCTTCCCAAAAACAGGAAGACGTGCTCGTATGAATTTTAAGAAAGTAGGGGTCCTGCAATGCCTTGCCAGAAGAGTTTTTCAGATACATAATTTAGATGCCCTCCAGGCAGGCTTTCAAGGCATTTTTGCTGGAGGGCAAGAAAAAATAACTATGACTGTTAAAAGTAAATGATTTTTGCTAATGCACAATTAATGCCAGGGAAAAGCACAGAAGAGAAAGATGTTGATGGAAAGTTCTGATTAAGTGAGAGCTCTACCTTGATGTGCATCTTCTTTTTTTTTTAATGATAATAATCACTGATGCAGAGATGTAGAAGTTTTCATGGCATGCAAATGCTATATGCAGGGTTGTAGTTGGTATACGTGTTTGTGCGTGCGTATGTATGTGTGCCGGGGGTGCTACTTCTGGGGAGGGGCTCATCTGACAGTGTATTATGTGCACTGAACAGTGACACAGTTACTGCCACCTCTGCAGAGGGCCTCGAATATATAGACTACAGAACATTTAACTTGATTACTTATCGTATGTATTCAGAATGGTTGTAGGGATGCATTTACAGTGAATGGGTTCTCGTGTGGCAGGTTTTCCCACACTGAATCCTGTAATTGACAAAGAGCTATTGCACTATGTCAAGTGCATGATCATAATTGAATTAATGATATATGCATGTGTGAGACAAAACTCGTATTTGGAAAGACATGGTTTCTAAATTTTGCATATTTGTATCAGCGCTCAAATATAATGAGAAACGGTATGTGCTGATCTATCAAATCAAAATAGAACTTGCAACAGTATCTTGGTAATTAATAATACTTTCTGGCTTCTACATGTTGTTTATTTTTCTCTTGTTTTTCTCTTTGTTATAGGGGATGGTTTAGACAACAGTGTAGCCTCACCTGGTACAGGGGATGACGATGACCCAGACAAGGACAAAAAGCGACAGAAGAAAAGAGGCATTTTCCCCAAAGTAGCAACAAATATCATGAGAGCATGGCTTTTCCAGCATCTCACAGTAAGTGGTGCCCAAAACCAAAGTAGATTTCTGTTCATGTACCTAATGAGGTTTATTCATCATTATCAGAAATGAACTGTCCCCGTAATTTTGGACCATTATTAAGGCTCAATTATCATTGCTTTTTTTTTTTTTATCCCCTTGATTTTTTTTTTTTTTTTTTTGGCTCTTGGAATCATGACAAATCTGAAAGAAACCTATATATATGTATATATATAAATATATGTACATACCTAGAGAGAGAGAGAGAGAGAGAACAAGAGAGAATACAAAGTCTTATCAGGGAGCAACACCTACATGTAAAGTAATCTTTTTTTTTGCTTTGAACTATTCAAGGGGGTTTCTTGCTTTAGCATGCATAAAGATATGCTTTCTGGATGTTGCCCTCTGTTTACATGACCTTCATACATGTTTAGTGGCAGAGAGAACCGCAAGCTCTGTGTCCTGACATATACTGTGGAATGTTAAGAGTAGTCAAAGCAGCAGCTTGCAAACTTGTATGTTAATTTTGTGAGAAATATAGCAGGCTTATAATTTCTCTAATTCTTGAATTGTATAATAGAGATAAACAAACACCCTTCTGGCTTCTCCTCAAGTCCATTTTTTTTAAATGCTGCCCATACACGCACTTAGGGGAGAGAGATTAAAAATATGAAAAAGCTGTACTTTTCATGGTCTATCTTTATCCTCCTGCTTACGGTTGGTTTTATGTGTTGGTGTTCAGATGACTATTACTGCTTCACTTTGATATCAAAATATAGTTCTGCAGAAAACCTAGTAACACTTTTTGTAGTTTACATCATGGGGCAAATAACAAAAACTGTTAAAATTATCAATTGATTTTCCTCTTCCTTTCATTGTAAAATTGTTTCTTACTTCATAAGGCTTAGAAAACTAACTATTATTAACTACCTCTTCTCCTGCAAAGTTTTATAAATTTCCCCAGTAGCTGTTGTTGGTTATAGTGTAATGATTTTGGGACAAGGTACCCATTTTATTTATGATAGACACTATCGAACTGCTCTGCTAGAAGCACAGCTAAAGGGGGGAGCAATAGATCCACATTTCTAAACCATCATTTTGATGTAAGGACATTAGTAGCAAACTAAGGTACATTGATCTGGCCTGTGGGGTCAGGATTAGCTGGAATAGCCAGTGTCTCTGCTGGAGTAGTGGTTATTCCTGCCTCCCAGCTATGGCCATTTCAAAGGTCAGGTGCCCCGTACCCACTTGGCTCAGAGGAATTAGACAGAACATGAGTCTCTGGGCTGATTACTTAACCAAAGACAAAATAATGAGTCCTAAGCAAATACTGACTAATTGAAAGGGCTGTAAATCCATTACATATTGGTCAGGGATAATCAGGAGTATTTAATCACTTTTATCTATTCAGGAGCACTGAAGCTGCAACAGCAAAGCCCTGAACCTTGCCATGTGCTTATTATTCTCATCATTATCAAAATTACTTCACAGCTGTTCTTTGCTACATCACCTCAGCTGGAGATTTACTAACCTGTAAAATGTTTTTAATTTGGAAGTCGAGTGAGTGTGAGTGAAGGGTTTTTCATTTAGCTGTAGAGTATCTTTAGAGGAGTGACACAGGGAGACAGCAAGAAGCATGACCATAAATAAAGCAGTTTCTTTTTACTTGCCTCTGTGATAATCTCATTTTCTCTTATGAAATTTGTGATAACTTGTTTTTTGTTTTTTGTGTTTTTTTTTTCTTTCTGCCTTCCTTTCTTGCGTTCTTCTTGAAAGCATTCAACACATGCTCAT
Organism: Centrocercus urophasianus; assembly: GCF_019232065.1. Taxonomy (NCBI): domain Eukaryota; kingdom Metazoa; phylum Chordata; class Aves; order Galliformes; family Phasianidae; genus Centrocercus; species Centrocercus urophasianus. The sequence goes on from NW_024884586.1 coordinate 24,531,902, forward strand.
TAAACAGTTAACTAACTCTCACTTCTCTTGAGGAAAGTCCTCCTGGCTTTTTTAAATCCCTTTTTCTTGTTTTTGTCTTCTCTCTTCTGACCCTCTCCATTCCACATGAATTGAGGAAATTTGCCATCAGTGGTGAGGATGGCTTCACAAAAATCAAATTAAATGAACACAAAAAAGCCCCAACCCTTTTACCATCCAAGCCTTAATGAGTTTGCAGGTGTTGAAAGATTTACTGTGCTGTAATTCTCAGACCTGCAAACTGATAATGGAGACCCCTGACCATTGCAGTGTAAATTCAGAAAGATTCTTGCCATAAACACATGCAGAGAAGGAAGAGAACTCCTTTTTTTTTTCTTTTTTTTTCTTTTCTTTTTTTTCCCCCCAAGATCTTGCACTTTTTCTCAAATTAGCTTGTCCATTCAAAGTGCAGCTCTGGCTGAGCCAGAAAAGGGGAATCTGTGATGTGCAATTTTATTGTTTCAAGTAAATATCTTTACAATGGCAGTCCATGATTCAATGTGCATTCCTTCATTACTACTCTAACCTTATTTCAAATTGGTTTGTTCCTCCTTTGTGCTGTATGACCTGTTCTTGTATTGCAATAATCCCTCGATGTACCCTTTTTTCTTTCTCTCTCTCTTTTAAAGAAACTAATTGAATTATCTCATTATTTTAATTTGTTAAGCAAATGTATTTTACATCTCAGGATGTGTTCTTAAAGAAGGAGCTGCTTAGGCTTTGCCCCCTGAATGGGCCATTGGTACATTTTGACATTCATGCATTCATTAAGGAGAGGAACATAAAAGGGCTCTGGTTGTATTTTTTTTCAAACACCCAACCAGCATGGAGCAACTTTTCCATAAGCCACAGGGGTCTCTCTATATATGTTCTCAACTGCAAGCCATTGTCACCTATTCTGAATACCTCAAAAGGACAAATAAAATACTAAAGGCCAACTGTAGCAATTGTTAGCTTTTGGTCTCAATATGACAAAAATCATTAACCTCTGGTTTCCCTGGAAGGGGAAGAAATGGCAGTCCATCTCTTATAGTATGGATTTAACTTGAAATTCCTATACGTTGTCAAATTCAAAGAGAGTAACTCAGTTCTGACTAATTGTATTTACTTATGATTTAAAATAAAGTGCTGTTTTTTTCTTTATTAAGTCAGTTTGCAGGCTCCTAATGTAACTGATTTTAAAAATTGATTTTTTTAAGTGGCTTTTTGAAGAGATAGGCACTTGAACTCTGATGTTGAATGAATATATCTGACAGTCTGTGTCTTTCAAAACCATTTATATCCCCTATCATGACTTCCATTTTGCAGTGATTTTAATTATATTTGAAATAGGATACACATACATATTTTTGTTGTTGGAAAGCAAATGCAAGAGATAAGAGCTTCTGTCATGTTCTTGTTCACTTATTGAGCTCTGTCTTATATTTGAAATTACAACAGTACCGGAAGATGAAAGATCTGAGGATGAATTGGGTGGAAATGCTTTTTCTGGATAATATCCAGTGTTTAAGAAAGTAGAGGAAGTCCTAGTCTGGTAGTATAAGCTTTTCAATGGCACATAAAGATTACGACATCAGAAAGGTAAACCTGACATTAAGGCTGTTTTTATTTGAGTTCAAAGGTGGTTAAAGAAAAGAAACAGCAAGAAATCTGACCTAAGCCAAGAGTTTATTCATAGCTTTGGAAGACTCCTTTTCCTCTATGCCAAGGACTCCTTAGTACACTCAATTAGCCTCTCAGACATCTCTGCTTTCCTCCCTCAAGTGCTCCCCTATTTGCCCTGCAAAGAACATATTTGATCATGAAGTGAAAACAGGAAGTGCTCAAATGTATAGACACCTCCAGTTTACATCCATGTTGAGATTAGGATTTCTTACTAGCAACTATACAGAGCTTGTCCCCCTCCCCCCATGCCCTTTTAAAGGGTTGAGCACCTCTGAAATGTATGTACATAATCAGAAAAGAACAAAGTTATAAAGGAAGCAATTATACCATTCCATGAACTTGTACCTCTAGTTGTTCATCCTTCTCTGCAGCATAGTGTGTCAGAAACTACACTTTTGCTACATTGAGCATTTTTTCTCATTCTTTTGCAGAACTGGCTGAACAGAGATGTGTTTGGTGGGTTTTGTTTTTTTGACACTTATTTGGAGTGACACACTTTGTTAAATTTTTTTTAAATTGTTTTCTTTGATACAGTCTATAAGGAGATACAGCTCAAAGTACCAGAAATACTGACAGTAGCATGCCAACTAATGGTAGCATGACATTACCAGATTTCCAGCTCATGTTGTTTGGGACAGCAGCCCTGAAGTCGGTGAAGTTAAGCTGTCTCTTGTTTGTTCGACTCCTTGTTTGTTTTTAGTTTTTGCTTTTTTTTTTTTTTTTTGCTGAAGTTCAGTCTCCTAACATTTATTTGTCATTTAGTCTGTTTTCCAAGCCTTCTGGCTGAAAATCTTGCTCTTTACAGTTTCTTGTGGAATAGATTTTGGTTTCATACGCCCCAGGATCAGGCTAAAATAAGTTTTGCTGGAATGTGTTAAAATGAATCAATCACAGCTTTTGTACTTACCTGAATGAATTTTCTTGTGATTGAAGTATTCAGGTGGCCAGACGGAATAATATCAATAGTCTTATTGAAACATTTTTTTCTTCTATTTTTATGTGGGTGTATCTGAGAATATAATGCATCTCTGTCACATTTTAATAAATGACTTACCAAGACTTTTGTGCAGGCAGCTGTTTTACGTATTAATCACTGGCATTTCAGAGCAAACTTTCAAAATAGTTGAAACCATCCCACTTTCATAAATATCTCTTCCTATATCCCGATTTTAGGAATAATACCTAAGAGAGGGTTAGGTACATAGCTTGCTATTGGACACTTGATTGTGAAGGCATGCTGGTGATTTGTAGGGCTTGTGTTGGATTAAAGAGTAATATGCTGTATGTTCCCAAGGTACACTGAGGGAAGGGATGATGTCCTCTCATAGTACTATCAGGCTACCTGCATGTGAGTTCACATGGCTGCTGTTTCCATTTTAGAACACCATGTAGTCAGAGACTTGGAGGAAACTGAGGTATAGTGCTATTCCAGGATTTTAGGTAGGGCTACCTGTGTGCTGATCTTACAGCCAGGTGAGGAGCTGTCTACTGCAGTGGGGTAAAACCTGTCGTACTGTATGAACGAGAAATACATTGCCCAGTTCTGTAGAAAAACAAACAAACAAAAACTGTTCTCATTTTTCAGCTGGGTAAACTTTTTGAGGGGAAGTTAATGATTTCTTCAAGTCCTTTGGAAAAATCATATCTGAGTGCTAAAATCCCATGACTGATAGTACTGTAGTGATCAAGATTATAGATCTGAGTATTTTTGCACCCAAAAGTTGTGCAGACCTAGCCCAGTGGGGCAGAGCCGGCAGCTGCTGCTGGGATTTACTGCTGCTGGTGGTGATAGTCCTGTACTGCCTAATGTCAGTGGCATGCCTTCCTGTCCCATCTGCACCAGGAAGAGCCTGGAAAATCAGAATAGAACAAAGCTAGATCTTTTTCTCTCAAATGCTTCTTCTGCTCATGGTCCGAAGGACATAATCCTCTGACAACTTGTAGTCTTCAGCTAAGAAATCAGCTTCAAAGATTTGAAAGATTTTAGTAGCAGCCCGAAAACTCATATACCTTTTAAAGACTGTAATCTTAAAAGAAAAGGGCTGAGATAGGGTGGGGGTGGGGCTTTGTTTGTTTTAAAAATGGAATCTGAGATTAGATCTGACATTTCTACATCCACCCCCAATAGAAAAGGGAACCCAGGGTCATGGGGTGTGTGGGCCTCAAAAGCTAGCTTTGTCTCTGAGTGGTTAATCTAATCATTGTTACATAGACATCTGTTATTTCTTCTGAAAAATTGATGCTTTTGTGACACAATGATCCATCTATTTAGTACAACAGCCTGAGTAATTAAATTAAAAAAAGAATATTTTTGCTGGAGCATGTATTATAAAACTGCCATACCTCCCTGTACCAGCAAAAAGGCTGGAGTGAAAGGGAGAGGGAGGTGGGGAGTGGGAAGGGAGCGCTTTAAGCCCGGCATTGTTTTCTGCTCACTTGAGGAAAACATCTGTGAATTGTTTGAACTGAACCTTACCAGGGACTGTCTGAATCTGTGTCATCTCTGTTTAATTTCAGGAAATGATGTCACAGTGCATTAAATAACAATGCTATGTGATTTATTTTTACTTGTACATGCTGTCCTAAGCATTTCTGTTACATGGCAGTGTTTTCAATTAACTGCAAGCTTTCAGTTTAAAAAATATATTCCATAATGCTTTTTTGGTTATGGGTATTGGGAGGCTGGGTGTTTTAGGGGGTCACCAAGGTTCAGGGCTGTCGGAGGGCTCCAGGCCCATTTGTCATGTGCTTATTTGTAGTTGGGACTGGATGTCAGCACTCCCGTCACCCATGGCAACCTCCAGGACCGTTGGTTTGTTACAAAGCGTGTCTGTGGAGGAAAAACTAAATATTCCCAACCTATCCATCAAAAGACCTATTAGATAGTTATAGCGAGGCCTGCATACTGTAGCTTCTGCCTTTATCAAACTTTCTGTGCTCCCCCTTCTTCTGTAAAAGAATAGAGGACATAAGTCAATTCTGTCTGCCATCTGTCGCCTTTATAGCTGTTCCTCAAATTAAAGAGACAGTCCGAAATTTAAATAATCTGATAGAAGCATAGAAAGCCCATGTGTAAATTATTGCATTTCCATTCGATTTTTAACTTCTCGTTTTATTTTTAAGGGAGATTTTTATTGTACTAATTCGGAGATCAAAATATGTTGCCTGTTTCTGCTTCAAAAATAGCATTCTGAGAAATGTTGGATTTACAGTGTCACAGAGTTGTTATCTAATAAGATTTCAAGTTATATATAGGGTGAATTTCACACACACACAGAGCAAACAATCCATGCACTGCAAATCCTGCAAAGGCTCCTCCATTCTCCCCCTTCTTCCTTTCTTTCCCAGCCCATAGGCCAAGGGCTGCAGGGAAGCCCTTCCTCCCTGCTGTCAGGGCAAGCTGGGATCCTCAGTATGCGCAGCAGCCATTTCCTAGGCCTTATAATCTGCTTCCCTGTCTAATGCTGGCTAATTTACTTCACCTTCTCCTCTCCCCTTTTCTCTGCCCAGCCTGTTTTGACTCCCTGTGCTCCCCAGCAGGCAACTGGCCTGGCAGGATAGAGGGAGCAGCAGCACGGTACATGTGGCACACGAGGTCAGCTGCTGCCAAACCATCAGATAACATGGCAAGAGGGGAGGTACAAATGCTGTTTTTCAGTGTAATATTTTACCTGCTGTTTCCAAGCAGGGAATTACTGAGAACAAGCGTAACTAAAAACATGTGCGTGATTTTAGTGGGGGCTGATTAAAAAACCTCAACTAAGCAAACAAAACATGGCCTAGCAAAAGATATGATCAGCCACTGGTGTTTTCTGATTGTTATTGTCAGATTATGAAGCTTTGCGGAGTCGGTATAGGATTTAAGTGGAAAGAAGAAAGAATATGAAAGTCCAAGTAATGAAGTAACTGAAACAAGAAAGTAGCATCAAGAGTGAATTCATTTTTATAGAACTGAGGCCTGAGGGCTCAAAACATAAATGGGCATTTAGCTAAAGCCTATGCAAATGCAGTGTTTAAACACTCCAAGAATGTTGCACTAATAAATGTTGTGCACTACAGTCTTTAAGAATTAAGATCATAGTCAACAAGAGGTGAGAAGTTTTCTGAATATGTCTCCAAGTGTCACCACTTAAAACAATTTTCATCAGAAAATTCGTACTTCTTAAATTTCTCTGCAGTGTATGTACATGAATATATGTACATATAAAATATATTTTTAGGGGAAAAAAAAAAAAAGATTGTTCTTGTTTGTGTAAAGTGATACTGCCTAACAGTTTTGCCTCAGGACATGTTTACTTGAGATCTTCCTTTCAAGATCCATGAGCAAAGTAATTGGTTTCAAAGAAGTTTTCTGCAGAATTAGAGATTTACTGAAAAAAAAAAAAAAGTATCTTTCTGCCAACACTTCCAGAACTGCTAATGAATAGCAATGTCAGTTCTTATTGTTTCCTAGTGAAAAGAGTAGTTTATGGCAGACAGAATTACTTTTGGTGTTGTGGAGTTTGCCTTGAGTTAGGATACTTAGAATACCATGCGTTACATATTTGTGAGTTGATTGGCAGCAGTTGTTTGTAGGATCCAAATAAATCATTGGCATCTTTAAAGATTTATTATTGTCTTTAAGCATAATGGCAATACAGTTTTCATGCTTTTACATTTGCTATTTTTATTTTTAACTGCTAGCCCCAAATCTGCCAGAACTAATTTCAGTTGTTTAGTCTAATACTGGATGATAGGTTGTCAACTCACTGTATAATGCCATAAAGATTTTTTTTAATCTTGGTTTTACCTTTTTATGATGGCATTTCAAAACACGTACTTTATTTGTAGCAGTTGACTACTTATGTCCATAAAATGTTTAACATCTCATGACATATTCTTACAATCTCAGCACAATGAATCGGAGTAGCTAATTGAAAACATTTTAGTTTGCTGTATATTAATTTGTTTAATGCTATAGAAATTTGGCCATCATCTAGAAGCAGCTTTGAAATATATTTCAAAGAGGCAACTCAATATTCTAATGTGGATATACTATGGATATACTTTATGACTAAACTGAATAGCGACTGGAAAGCTCCTGTTCACTATACTAAACATATAAAAGAAGTAGCTTTCTTGTTAGAAGGTGATTTAGTGTAGGCTACTTTGAAGCTTGTACCAATTTAAAACAAAAACAACAACGAAACCAAATGAAAAGAGGACAATGTAATCTACATTGTTAGTTGATGTTCTGTGAACGTACATGGATTTTTATAAATGTGGTTCTCTTTCATCCCAGAAAAGGTCAAAATGTAGGCTTAATGTTTCTGTGTTCAAATATTTGCAGATGATTCTCAGATTAGTGTCTAAAAGTGTGTACTTTTCAATCCTGCTTCCATTAGTTTCAGAACAACTTTGATCCCCTTGGAAAAACTACGTAACATGAGAGATGAAACTGAAAACATAGTGGGTGACAAACAGACAAGCAAATACAATTTTGCATCTTAAGCATTAAATATTGTAGCCATTTTATCTGAAAATTCTACTTAACAAGCCTTTCAAGGATCCTCTGTTTTATGATAGAAAGACACATTTCTTGAGTGCTTAGCTATTTGTCGCATTCTGTCTTGTAGCTGAGCAGTCACTACTGTTCCCAGGATACTGCTTCATCACAGCCAGCTCAGACAAGCTTGGGGAGATTTCAGCCTTTTTTCTAGCTGTGAATATAGCAAGATACTGTGCCTCAGTTTCCTTGTGTAAACAGTACAGCATAAGTGCTTTTCGGAGTGCTTTTGATATCTGCAGATGAAAACCTCTGCACGAGACCTGCATCATAGTTAGCGTCATCTGAATTACAGAGGTCTGCACTTCTGTTGTGGTTTTATCATGCTGCTGAACTTGCGTGTACAAATACTTGAAATTCTGTAGACTTTAAAGCCTGGGATGGATTTCTTTTTATGAGGGAGCATTTAATATAAAGTTAAGAGTGCTATGTGCTGCTCTATGCTGTCATGTTCAGCGTAGAAGATGGCAGCACATGATTGCTGCAAGGTACTTTAGCTCAAGTGGTTTAGGCTTGGGTTATTTTTGTTTATCAAGTTCTTTCCTTCTTGGTGACCTGAAGTGGTGATTATTGTGTGCAAATGGTATCAAATATCTTTCTCAGAAAGTAGCAAGTGAAAGAACTTCGAACATAAACTGCTGGCCCAGGGCAAGAATCAGTATAAAGGGAGTGCAACAGTATTAACAAATGCATCTTTGTTCTTCAAGAAGTCGCTAGTGGATATTCCCCTCCTCAACAGCCCAGGGAGTTTCCTGAAGTGAAATAGGACTTTGGCAGCTTTCCAGCCAGTCCCCAGTCTTCTGCTGCCTCTTTTGATTCACCCAGGTGCTTCCCCTTTGTGCATCCCACTTGTGCTTCAGTGAAGAAATGGGAAGCAGGAGGGTGACCTATGGGACAAAAAGAGGCTGAAAAGTCCCCGGTTCATGTCAGGAAGAGAGTGTATGCAGACTGCTGCCAGCTGTTCTGGTAGTTCACAAATGGACTGTTTCAGGGATATAAAATGTGAATAGTGAGAAAGGTCATTATATGTATGATAACAACAGAAATAAGGAGAATAGTGTGGTCAGAATAACAACATGTATTATTTGGGGCAGTCAGCAAAGGACTGCATTGGTGCATAGGAATGGTGTCATTCTTAAACTGTACTTACTTTTGGTTACTTTGAATGAAAATATATAGTCAAATATATATTCAAAATGTAGAAGTTGTTTAAAGGGCACTTTACTTTCAGCTAGAAAGGGATATTCCTAGAATCATAGAGTGGCCTGGGTTGAAAAGGACTACAATGATCATCGAATTTCAACCCCCCTGCTATGTGCAGGGTTGCCAACCACTAGACCACGCTGCCCAGTTCCACATCCATCCTGGTCTTGAATGTATCCAGAAATCCACAGCCTCCTTGGGCAAGATGTTCCAGTGCATCACCACCCTCTGTGTGAAAATCTTCCTCCTAATGTCTAACCTAAACCTCCCTGTCTCAGTTTAAAACCATTCCCTCTTGTCCTATCACTACCCACCCTCATAAACAGCCGTTCCCCCTCCTGTTTGTACGTTCCCTGCAAGTACTGGAAGGCCACAATGAGGTCTCCCTGGAGCCTTCTCTTCTCCAACCTCAATAAGCCCAGTTCCCTCAAACTTTCCTCATAGGAGAAGTTCTCCAGCCCTATGATCATCTTAGTGGCCCTCCTCTGGACCTGTTTTAAGAGCTCCACATCCTTCCTGTACTGGGGGCTCCAGACCTGGACACAGTACTCCAGATAGGGCCTTACAAAAGCTGAGTAGAGTGACAATCACCTCCCTCTCCCTACTGGCCCCCCTTTTTTTAATGCAGCTCTGATCTGTTGATCTCTTTCAGATGTAAAGTATGAAATGAAATGAAAACTTGTGAAAACAGGTAATTGTTGTGAACAAGAAAAAAGGGAAAAAAATATTTAACTTCCTTCTCCTTTTTGCCATCCTTTACTGTTTTGGTAGACTGTTTTGAGAGTTCTGCTACTTGGCACATCTCTTTTCAGAGCTATTTCTTCAATTTCATGTGGACATTTTACTGCATGAGCTAACATTTCTTAGGAAAGAGAAGTGCCTCCTAAGTTGATGTGAACATATCTGCAAATAGTGGGATGGGCTGCAGAGTTTTAGGCCAGTCCTTAGAAGCACACATTTGTTCCACATGCTTACTTACATCTCAATTTTCCTCAGCTTACTTTGTATGTGTGATGTATGTTGGCCATCAGATGCCAAGCAAGCACTTCTCAGACTAGAAAAATTCTGTGATAGTGCATATGTATCATAGGTACTTGCAGACTACTCACTGTTATAATTAATCTTAGCTGTCCTGACTCTGTAAAACTTTAATTTTCATCCCACAATGCTCTTTTATGCTAACAAATTTTAAAAAAAAAAAAAAGCAAAAAGCCCTTGCCTCTTTTTCTCTCTCTTTTTTTTCCTCAAGAACTGTCCATTTAGAGAGCACTAATACTTGTAAACCTCATGTAAGCCAATGCAAAACACTGTACAGCAAGAAAATAAAATGTCTGCAAACAAAGACTGTGGTGCTTTGCTAGTATGGTGTTAATAAACATAGCTCTAGAACTATTAAACTATCCAAAGTTTAGCTCCTGGGATCTGAATCCTACTCAAAGCCATAGCAGAAAATGTATGATACCGTACTCTCCAACTCAATAATGCTATAATATGCTCTGCTGCCTCCTGAACAAGTGCTGTGGCAATCTTCTTGCTGAGGCTGAAAACTCCTTCAAACAAGGCCTTAGGGCTCATGAGCTTTCCACTCAGTGCCCTGTAGGCTCACTCTGCGAAGAGGTATCTAGCCTAAAAGAGGCCAAATATCACACAACTGAGCTGGTGGGAAATTCAAACTGTTCTTAGAAAAGAAGTCAATAGAGCTGCTGTAGTGAAAGGTAATGTTCAGAGTGAGATCACTGTGTTATGATCTCATGCTGAACATCAGCATTGTTTTTTCCTGACGATTATGAAACTAGCCTGAGGCCAGTCTGGTGAGAGTCTAAGAAAGATATAGGGGGATGCTTGAAGCGTTTGGACTATCAGGGCCCTTATTCCCCCCAAAGTGTAGCAGAGTCTGAAAGAAGATGAGAAAAATGTGAGCTCTATTGTTATTTTCAGTGCTCTTCCCATCCATCCCCAAAATAACAGATCTAGACACAGACACACATGCACAGAGAATGTGCATACTGAATCACTGAAAAAGCAAAGGCTGCAAAGAGAAAGGAAAAGAAGTTAATTAGGGGGAACAAAATGCCTTGCAGAAATAACGGAATTTAACAACCCCCCCAAATGTTGTGGAGATTGTAGAGCAATCTGTAGAAGTGCCTTTGCTTAGTACTTTTAAAACTACACTCCAAAAAACATTTGAAGAAATGCTGCTGAGAAACATCTTGCCTTCCTGGGGTTACACTAAAGTAGTGTTGCCTGAAGCATTTTTCATACTTGTGTTTTCTTATTAATGATTAAAATTTGAAAAATATCTTGAAGTTAGAGCTGTTTTCAGAAGGAAACCTCCCAAAATTTAGCTTCATTCAATTTAATTTTTTCTTTTTTAATTTGTTGTAATTTTTTAAGTGACATTTCATTTGTCTGTCAGTTGAAAAATATCATAAAATTAACTGACAAAGTCAAATGGAAAATGGAGTTGGGACCCAAAATGAAAAATTAAGCTTAGTAGAAATATCTAATTACCATTCCCTCAGGCAAAGGCCTGAGTACATAGCTGGGAGCCTCAGTGAGTACTGAAGATCAGTGGGCATGGGTTCTATCAGTACAGCAAAGGAAAAGAGATGGAGTTGAGGGCCTTACATTAGAAACTCATTCTTTTTCAGATACTCAGAGACAGAGACCATGTCACAATTCATATGCTGCTCTCCATTCACAGTGTGTGAGGTTTCACTAATTGTCACCAATATCTGGGAGAGGTACAGGTCTGGAATCAATTCTTATCCACTAACTTAATGTTCCTAAATTTTCCTGGCACTTGCTCTATGAAAAGTGAAACCCAAACACCAGAATTTGGATCAGTATTCAAAAGCCACATGGATTTTTAAGGACATGGATCCTACGCAAATTTCATGCAAAATAAAGCTGATTATGGATTTATACAAATTCCAACACCAAAACAGGTGAAACGTGGCTTTTTTTGCCAGTTTTTCAGTTACAGACTTTATGCCTTTGACTCCAGGGTTCAAAGCAAAGCTTGGGCCCTCTGAGAGGCAGAATGACCCCCAAGAAAATATTGACTGAGTGCCTGCTGACTCCAACTGCTGAATTTCACACACAGCTTTACTCAAAAGCAGGAAGAAGAAAGAGATGATATTTTGAATTTAAAATGAAATTTTCCTATTGAACATTACTTCATAATAATATATCTGTGGGGTTCCACGTTTGTCTCAATGACTTCCAGATCAAACAAGCTCAGTTTGCACATCAAAATATGCATTTTTCTTCTCATTGCCAGCTCCACAAAATTAGCCTGGGATCTGAGATCCAAGCTGGATTCTTTCTGGCTTATTTATTGGCAGTAACAAGGTTTTAACAATAACAGTAATGTTGCAATTACAATAGTAAATCTATGCAATTACAATAATAAATAGAGGATGGAGTAGCCAGAATAAAGTCCATTTTTCTAGCTTATTGCTAGGCAGGCCTCATGAAGAAAAAGAGCAGAAACTTCTATTATGGTTTGAAGTCAATGGGATTTTTATTTATTTATTTATTTATTTTGTCAGCAGAGATTCAAATGCAATTGAGACACACAGGGACATAAATTTGTTCAGTAAGTCAGTCACTTTTCAGAACTCCACTGCTTAGTTGAATTACTATTATTATTACTATTATTATTATTATTATTATTATTATTTGGCTCTACATAGTTTAGTGAGTTCAGCACATTTGAGACATTTTTAAAAGAAGTGACAGGGCTAAGTTCTCTTTTTATTTTTAATTATCCTTTTGAGGAATGGGCTTCTGTATCCATCTTAAAGATGCCATTGGCATGCAGTACCTTTTGTATGTTCTTGACACAGTTCAGAAGAGACCTGTGTGAAAAGAGAGCATAGTTTTCTACTGTATGTTGAAATGCGCCTCACTGCAAAAGCAGTGAGTCCTGACCTTTGCTCTCATCAGAACAGAGAGTATTCTGGCATGGAGCTGAGTTTTCCTACTGCTCTTCAGAACTGTAAATAATGTTAGTACACCCTGAATTCAGTGCATGCAGCACTTTACATTACTATTGTGTATCTTAAAATAAACAACATTGCAAGCTGTTTATTTTGGTGTTACTATGTATGCATTTTTTAAACAGTGGTTACTTAAACAAATGTCTCTGTTCCCACAGCACTTAAAAACTGCTGTTTGCTCATTGTGGTTTTTGGGTTTTGTCACTTATGTTTTGATTATTTCTGAAAATCACACTCAAGGATACAGAAGACAGGAGTAAGTTGTACTTGATCCAAACAAATGCTTCATGTCACAGCTTCTTCTTTATGCCAGCTTTTTGTATGTTCCTAGAAGAGATAATACTTTTGTTTTAGATCAAACTTAAAGATCAACAGTATTCCAGACTGAACTAAACTGTACTCAAATGCATTTTACAGGTTCTGCAATTGTTATCAGAATTTGATCCTGAGACAGCAAAATTGTTTTAATATTATTAGTATAGATAATTTCAATTTCAGCAAAATAGTTGATTCGACAGATGAAAATCTGAGGAAGTTAGGGTTTTCACAACTCCTTTCCCCCTCTCTGATTTGCCTTTGTTCATACATCCTAGAATCCCCAATAATCAGCATCAGGTTGACAAAATTTTGCATCTGGAAATGCTGATGGTTGGAAAAGCCATTATGAAAGACGTTATCCTCTGGAGCCACATTGCTGTGGCTTTGTGGCTGGCTGTCTACCTAGGGAAATGCTGCTTGCTGGTCTGTAGCAGCTCTGCTAGAAGGCCATGTGCTCTACATTGTTTTTTCACCTTTAGTGCTGAACTTTCAGTGAGTACTCTGCTTTTTCTATGCCGTGTATACTATTCGTTGATCTTGATGCGTTCAGCTAAATTTGAGTGCAAGGATTAGAAAGAACCTCCTTATTACTCCTACTACTCACCCTCCACAATTATTCAAAAAGTAACCATGTGTGTCTATGGTTGTTGTTCTGTAGGTGTTCTGTCCTACTTTGAAAATTTTTCCTAGGTTATCTTCAATGCATAGTTTCTGCCAGCAAACAAGAATACTTATCTGAGTCTGTGGAATAGTGTACTGTCTGCTTTAAGTGGCTGAAGATCAGAGGCTTTCTCTGTGTAAAAATTGCTCCATATGAGGAATACTGAGGTTTGCATAGCAAGGCCATCGTTATATATTCTTCAGCAGGTAGTTGTGATTTGTTGCAGTGTGTGTTAAAGAACAATTGTCATATTTACCACCTTCTGACACTCAGAAATAAGAGGAAGAGTGTGGCTGTTCAGTCATGACAGTGCTGGGGTGGTTCCTTCCTGGAAAACGGTTTAACGAGAGTGCTCCAAAAAGCCTAAGTCAACACTAAGTGAAATAGAAAAATATATTGGCTACTGAACTAATCCCTGGCCAGTCCCTGAGACAGTCACCAGCAGAAATGCTTTGTTTCTTCATGTTTGGACACTGCTGAGAACTGAGCCTGGATTATTCATTTGTGGAACTTGTAAGTGCTGGCTGTCTTTTTACAACCAAAAGTAATCTTTTCACTCAACTGCTAATTGCCCCATGATTTTAATCAAGCAAGATGATTAGATAAGGAAAATTAGTGTTTTAAAAAAATTGTAAGTGCAGCTCTTTTCCAACTTCTGTTGACTATAAACCAGTTTGTCGTCCTTAATTATGGTCTTCAAAGATAAACAGGTTGAAGGGAGTGCTACAGACTTTGGCACAAATGCAGCATATTTCAGTGCTTTCTTGTGCATGATCTGCATTTTTGAGAAAGAAATAAAAACTGCTTCTATTTTCTAAGATAGTTAAGATTAATTATTTTTTTATTTATAGCTTAGAAGGTGTCTAAGGTGACTTTCAGTATTGTGTGTACACTCCTTTACCCCCAGACTTTGATACACTGTGAAACTCCTGCTCACTCAGCAGAACTGTGACCACTAGTGAGAAAAGGAGCATTAGGTAAAGACAACTGGCCATCGACAGAGCCCTTGGACTATGTCATTCTAAGACTTGAGGAAAGACAGTATAACACACAAATGTTCCACAGCACTCCTATTTACTCTTAAACTTTTCAGCCAATTTACAGAGTTATTCCATTTTATCTGTTTGATTTATTTATTTATTTAGTTAGTTAGTTAGTTAGTTAGTTCATCTGCATAATCATTTTCCTCATACAATACCACAAGCCTTCCAGGTCTTACTCTTCTAATGGTTTTCTCACTGAGATATGGACTAAATCTGCTGCAATGCTGATTCTAATATATGCATTTAAAACAGTGGGTTGCATATCATTTTTCAGTAAAAAAACTACGCCAACACCCTAACTGTGACTGAGATTACTAGTGTCATTTACATCTGTAGATGAATGTTCCCTCTCTTCTATCTTAGCAACAGTAGATGGTAGAATGATCACCTTTTTTTTTTTTTTTTTTTTAATGCTGCTAACAGAAATGAAAACTGCTTAGAAGCAGATAAGTTTTGTGAAAAGGAGCAGACAATGTTAAATATTTTAAAATCATCTTACCACATGTTTGTCTTGTTTTTAACAAAACAAGATCTTCTCTATCAGCCATGTCAGTGGAACAGGCGGAAGCACTGTGAGGCCAGGCTACTGAGCCAGGTGAAGGTCAGCACTGATGGGAGCAGGAAATAGTGCAAGTATAACAATCCGTATATCCTCAAAGCTCATGTTAGGCAGAAGTTTCAAGAATGTGTGAGTTGAATGTTTCTATCCAGACAAATGTTTAAGACCCATTGATGCATCTACACTTTCTTTTTGGACCTAGCCATATACTCATGAGACACAGCTATAACACTGTAATTTTGGGTTATGTGACTCCTTGAGCACGTTAATTAGAAAATTTTCTGATATGGAATGTTACATTTTAATAACTTTCACTTTTCTTAGTGCATGGACCTAAGTAACTAAGCTATAATAAGGAAGAGAAAACAAAGAGAACAGGGATATCAATTACACTTGTTCTGATATTAAAGCTGCTTTCTTTCATGTAGCAGCCTTGCAGTTTTCTTAGAAATTTTTGAGAAGTACTGAGAAAAATTCTCTTCTACTTCATTTGGAGGGAACTTTGATTATGCCACTGACATCAGTCCAGGTCTTTTTGGTATTCAACTCTCCCTCACACTTCTCTTCACAGGATTGGGTCTTGCAAACTAAAACACTGATCTTTGTATTTGGAAGTGTGCTTCTAAATAAATACCTCCGCTATGTTCTGGCTCAAAGCAGCTACAGTTTTGACATAACCTAATCACCTGCCGAGTTGAACCTTTGGTAGCTGGTTCTTACAGACTTTTTTTCTTCTTTTTCATATGGCCCCTTTAGAGCTGCTGGAGGGCGTTGTTGAGAAGTTGCGATCGTTGATACAGTTGCTGTTAATCACAGTCTGCCACGTTGTGACGCAGGTTCTAATAACATCCCATTGAGCTGCTGTTGTATGCTGGAGGCTTACCAACAGCACTAAGGCCTTTGATATTCATCTCACACCAGGATAAAGAAAATTTAGAATTTAATAAGAAAAAAAAATTTTAAAAAAAGAAAACTGCAAATAGGCAAAGAACAAAAAAGAAATAACAAAATCAAAAACAGACGCGGTTTCTGTGTGCTGCTTCGTTTATCATGGGAGCAGCAAAGCTATAAATCTCTGCTGTGTTGTTTGAAAATTGAACATGAGACTGCTAAATTTATCATTCATTCTTTGTTGTTTCTGGGTAGTAGCTGCCTGACTTGGCTGACTTTTGTTTCTGTCCCCTCCTCAATAACAATTTTTGTTGTCATTGTTTTTTTCAATACATTACACACACAAATCAAAATTTTACTGGATCAAAGAATATTGGAGAATTTAGTAAAGTGCTCATAAAGGGGAGGAGGAACAAATTTGCTGCACGTTACACATCATGCTTCCTTGGCAACTGATTCCCTCAGAATCACATTCATAATTACAAGAATATAATTTTTAAAAAGCAGCATGGGTGGGGGGAGGGAGAGGGAACATTTCCTTTGCTTAAAGACGTTTGCAGTTTTGGAAAAACAGAAGTCCTTGAAAAAAAAAAGTTCACCCTTTTTCTTCTGGAAAGATTAAACTTGGAGCCTGATAGAACTGCACAATCACCTTCTTTTGTTAACACTTCTTGTCCATGTTGAACTGCAAAGAAAAAAGAGGTGGAAAGCTAGCGTGCTACAGATGTGACTAGCTATGAATATTCATGAATGCCATTGCTCCTCCTTTTCTACTAGCATCCAAGCCATTCTGATCTCCCTCTCCATCCGTTTTTTTCTTCTTTTCCTTTCCATTCCCATTCCTTCCTTGAGACTGAGCAAGACTGCAGTTTTATTTCGGTAACAGCCTAGTATGATACAGTTATTGGTGGCCTCAGAAGCCTTTTATTTCCATTAAAAAAAAAAAAAAAAAAACAAAGGAAAAAAGAAAAAAAATTGTAATTATCCACAGTTTTATGAATCCACCTCCCCTTAATGTTCATTATTTAAACCAGCAGCAATTACAAGTTCAAAGGGGTTTAGAGGGCCAGCAACCCGCATAATCACTGCCAAATTAAGCGGGACTCATTCGTCACAGAAGAGTACACTCTGAGCAGTGAATCATGCATGCAGTGACAGGCACTGATTTACATAAAGACGAAATCTGTGCCCTCTAGGGTTGAGCGTTACTTTATCTCAGTGGCCCTGTGATATATGCATTTTCTTTTGGTGTTTGGAGGGTTCAGAGACTGATGCTGTCTGATACATTACATTTTATTCTCCGCAGCATGACTGCTGCTGCTGCTAATTCACCTACATGTGTATTTAACCAAGTAATCCAAAATTCAAGACACTTGAGTTTTTAAAAGGAACATTTTGACCAGAATACCTCCTTTCTAATATGATTATTCTGAACCTCTTGAATACCTCTTTTTTCATTTTTTGCCATAATCAATTTGCAGATCAAACAACTGTTCTTGAAAAAAATAGACTCTGAGCCCTCCCACCATTTAATGAACATAATAGTTTTCCAAGAATTTATGAATAGCTGTTCCTGTCCAGTGTCAGAGGAGGACTGAAACTGGATGCACTACTTTAGCTATAGCTTGCTGACTACCCCAGTCAGTAGCTACCGGACACATACTATGTTCTCCACAATAGCCACATCATCAAGACCGTCTGTTCCTCTGGCAGCAGAAGAGGAAAATCCTGTTTGTTAGAAAGGGTTCCCTTGCCTTTACCATGGTACTCTGCCTCTTTCATTCTGAACTGTTTAAAAATAGCTTTATGTTCCACTTTAAGGACAAGTTCTACTCAGTTCATTCTCCAACACCTGCTGAACTACTGTGGTAGTCATGTAGACAAGCGAACAGGTCTTGACCCCTGAAGTAGAAAATGAATCAATGCAGGGAGTAGCTATACAACAACTAAACTGGAACAGTTGATTTTGTGCAAGTGTTGCCTCCCTTAATTGTGTTAGCTGTAGCTCTTTCTATCATTATAACAGCACAGTAGTATAAACAGTGCACACAGTGCACAGATTTCAAATGGTATCTAAGTGTCTAGAACTGGGGCTGGTTCATCAAAATTTGTTTTTAACGATACAACAGCTACAAATTGTGATGGATCTCCTTCATATATTGTGGCTGTATAAATGAGTCAGATTCTTAGCTAGTAGAGTAGTAGGATGCAGTAGAGTGACCACAAAATGTCTGGCAATGGCACCTCGATACAGATGTTGTTTTCTACATTGGCTCTGCTATAGATTAGAGGTAGCTAGAGGGGTCAGGAAGCAACAGTGTTCTGATCAGACTTGGGTTTTTTGTTTAACTCCAACTGAGTAAGTCTGTATGCTTTCTGGTTCCACTAGGCTGTTTTAATGTTAAGAAAGAGTAGCACTGGCGTGAGTGTTCTGAATGTGAATGCACAAGCTGATTTTTTGTACGTATTCACTTACGTATGAAAGAGATTAATATTAAATGTACAAATCATAGAAGAAAAATGTAACTTGCATACGCTATTCTACTGCCTGTGCAAGTGACTGTGTGCACATATGATGTCCTCAACAATACTATGTCCTCTAATAGAGTCTGATAAAGAATTTGACTTGTTTAGGTAAATATCATGTAAACTTAAAGGCTGTTTGCAGTATGTTTTATCTCTATTGTGGAAATGCTAAGTCATGGCTTGAAATAACGTTTGACCTCTTGGTGGGAAGGCATGGCCAACCCAGGGGAGCTCAGGTGCAAGCAATCCACTTGAGTAGCCGGAAGGAGTAGAACCAGGATCTACCCCTTCCTAGACCTCATTTAAGGGTTGGCAGTGGAGGTGAGGGGGTTTTGTCTGGAGATCCCAGCTTGTCTGTGAACCTTTCAGGCCTTTGGAAGGTAAGCAGCTTCTTTCCTGTATTTTTGTGCCTACTGCAGTCGTACCTGAGTGGGTCCTTATTTGTTGTAGCCTGGGACCTTGCTGCTGTTCTGTCAGTGTTATAGTCAATGTCAGTGTTATACTTTCCATCATGTTGCAATCTGTATTTACTACTGTGTGCAATAAGAACATCAAAGATCTTATGAGTATTAGTTATACAGTATTTTCTCATGGTAGTGCATTATTACAAGAAAAAGCTTTTTATGGTGGGTATGTAAAAAATTGTACATTGAGTCTGGTATGGGTGTAATTTATGCTATTGTAAACCCAGATTAAATGCAAAATTGGTGGAAGTGAGGCTGTAACATGAACTAACAGTTTTCTCTTATGGCCTGTAAATGTTTGCGGTGTGAAGGCCACATGTGATGACAACAAAGTTGTGTAACAGACTTTTTAAAGTCTAACTTTACTGTGTGTTGTCAGGTTCACAAATTACACTGATCTTAGCATAAACTTCTGCATGCAGTATTACATAGCAAGTAACTCCTCTTATTTCTACTTTAGCCATTCTTTATTAAATGTTTGAAAGATGTTATGGCACTGTGTGTAAGATGTGAAGTTCTGTAGTATTATATTAGTATTTCAATGAATGTAGAAAACAATGTAATGATCAGTGGCAGAGATGAAAATCTATTTGTTATACTGTATTCTCTTGTGCTTTATTGAATGAGAACATCTTAAAATGCAGAACTTGGTTGCTAGGAGAGTATTCCATTGGATAATTCTGGCTTTCATGTGCTGTCTTTAAACTTCTATTTGTTTACTGTGTTCTTTCCCAGAAAAGTGAATCTTATTGGAGTATTTTAAGAAGCTATGTTCTTCTAGGGAGCAAGAAGTTGTTGGATATGAGTTACAAACCTTTGTCCACCTATTTTTTCACTTTGAGCTTTCACTCACTTTTGTCAGCAATTAAAGATGTTGAATTTTTTGACCTGGCTTTTAAGAACTTAAACTCTTGCAACAGGATTCATCAGAGGTCATTTGTCAAAGTGGCAAGTGTTTTTGTGATTCCTTTAAAGTGTAGGAGGGTAAAATAAGCTTGTTTTTATCTGTTTTTAGAGAATAGCCTGTTCACATACATGGAATTGGAACACTGGAGCTGTCTCATCCATATCTACCTTAGTCTTTTCAGTTTAAAATAACTTTTAGAATAGGAAATCTTTAAGAATTGCAAAACAGTGACATTGCAGGATGCTGGCGCTTGGATGTGTTTGCAGCATTGGTCAAAGCTCCTGCCCTTGGGAGAAGGGAGAACAATGAAAAGAAAATGACCTTTCAGTTTTAGATCTAATTACTAGATTTCATGTCTACGGAATATGACATTTGTCAAGCACATATCAATGTCACCTTGAACACTGAGAAATCTAGGCTGTTGTAGGTGGTGTGGTCTCAGAGGTTTAGGGATCTCTGAGTTTCCATCAAAATCTTTGGAAAACTTGGGTGTCCTTGCAGCAGACTGCTGCACTATGATGTAGCTGTAGTGAGCACATATAAATACTTAATATGACAAACATCATCTTGTTTTCTTGCACCCCCTTTCTTGTGCATCATCATTCAGATTTATTTTGATTTCTTTTTCAGTTCTAACTGTGGGTGTAGTCTGTTGGGAATAGGCTTGATGTACATAGTTGCTTTAGTGATCAAATTCTATTTCTCTTTGGTGCAGCCCTGTGTAAGATCTCGATGCAGTGTGGAACTAAAATGTCAATTGGTGTTGCTTTTATTGGACATGGTTTGTATAGGTTTGTGTATTGTAGTGGAATTAAAAGCATCCACATATGTTATGTTTTTCCTAATAACCTGCCACTGATGTGTAGTGAGGAAGAGTTAATTGTGTAGACACCCCAAAACTAAATCAGTGAGCAGAGTGCTGTGGTCATAAGAATCTGTCATGAATAAAAATTACCGAACAGGTTTTCAGCCAATAGCCCAAGGTAAAATCCTTGTGTTAATAAATATGTGCAGATGAGTGAGATCTTCTGTCTTTATCATTTATGAATCTCAGTGCTGTAAGTATAGGGGTAGACATCTAGGAAAGAATAAAAATTAAGCTGGTATATGCTTTGTTATAGCTTATAAGTCTGTGTTGTTTTTATGAATGTGGAAGTATCCTATTGGCAAATCTGACTGCTTCTTTGCCCCTTATTTTTTGGAAAGAGGCTTTTTCACTTCACTG
Source organism: Centrocercus urophasianus (assembly GCF_019232065.1). Classification (NCBI taxonomy): domain Eukaryota; kingdom Metazoa; phylum Chordata; class Aves; order Galliformes; family Phasianidae; genus Centrocercus; species Centrocercus urophasianus. Next base: position 24,552,931 of record NW_024884586.1, read on the forward strand.
TGCTGCCGTCACAGCATTCTTTGGATCCCTACCCTCTGCCTGCAAGCTGCAGCAACTCTGGGCAGCCTGTCTTGGTGATTCCCCCTGATCCGATTTAAAAACTCACTGCTTTTTACCTCTGTGCACAGGAAAATGTGAGGAGAATGTCTTTAGTTGGTGCAAGTTACATAGTTCATTGAATGCCCATTTTGCCAGTATGCTTACTAATATTTATAGCATAAGTAGCGTGTAGACTTACGAGCACTGACTCTTTACACTGGCAAGTTAGGACTAGGCCCCTACTTCTGTGCAGTGGAATTCATGAGCTGCATTTTCTGAATACCATGAAAGGCACCTTTAGAGTGTTGATTTCCATCTTTACTGGATTTAACTGTTGGAATCAGTATCTGCAGAGGTTGGATAGCAGTGCTGTCTTCCTTACTAGGCATAGTAACTTACACACGCATGGATACTTCTACAAAAGTTTTGGATGCGTTTTTGAGTCTACTTCAAACTTACCCTTAAAAGAAAGTGGGCACTCCACACTGCAAGAGCCGCTCTCTTGTGGACAATTAATGCTAAGGTTTGTTAAAGTACCTAAATTGGAGATAGACGCATCAGGCCATATTCAGAGCACAGTCTCTATTGACTTCTGTCTAAACTTATTGAGACTACCAGTCAGTCTGTTTGCGGCAGTTTTGAGAGTCCTCCAGTTTATGCTGTTCAAACTGAGGTTGTAGCTCCTGGAACCAGGGAATTACCTAAGTAACTTACAGTCACCGTGTCTTCTCTATGCTCATACCTTAAGAATTTTTGTGACCGGTCTTCCTGAAATGGGAATACTTTGATTTCCTCTGATGCTGATTGATCCTAAGGGGACATCTCCAAAAACAAACCATGTAGAACAATTTTGGGTGAGATTTTAAAAGTTCCATATCATTTTAAAGAGAACATGATGCTTTTTGGTTATTTCTTAGAATGCTATTTTGTACTTATACTTTTTTTTTTTTCATGGAAATTACCCAAGCTATATCAGATTTTTATTTTTTGTTCTGGAAGGCTGGGGAGTAGATGTAGGGGTTGAATCAGTGTCTGTAATGCCTGTACTAAATAAACTAAAATAGTTCTGGTAATTTCCTGTAAGTGGCAAACTTTCTTTTAACACATTTTAAATGGCCTTTGACACTGTTAGCATGAGTGAAAGTCTTTATCTAAAGATTCCACTCAACTTTCTGAGGCACTTAAAATATTACCAGGAAATTGATTATGCATCTTATTGTAAAAATCAGTAGATATGTGAATGAACTTCTGGTGGGAAGGTATAGTATGCAAAAGGTTCTAAACATTATATTTTTTCCAGTCTTTTTTTTTTTTTTTTAATGTTTCCAAAATCAAAGCTCATCATCAGTGTGCTGAGACCAGTAACTAATCCTATGCTTGGGAATCCTTACCTTCCTGCTTACTGATTCCAAAACATCTAGATTTTTACCTGTTGAATGGATATCAGAGAGGCAGGAGGTCTAGCAAGAGTATGATTTTACTGTTATACATCAGTAGCTTTTCAGTTGGTCTCTTGGTCTCATGACTTTACTTCCGGTGGCAAAACCCAGTTCTGCAATTGAATTTCCGCTAGGTTCATGACCCCAGCTTATAAATGCCATGACCTGTATTGGGGTCATGACCCCTTGGTTCCCTTGGTTGGGAACACTATCCTCTATCATTGTGCTTGACCAGTTTAGGATGTGAATTTAGATTTGCTTTGTGTTCCATTTGTTCATCTCAGTTGTGTAAAACAATTTCCAAACAGATGGGAATAAAATTGATAGTATAATAAAGAAATAGAATATTTTTATGTTCAGGAGATGATTCTTCCCTTTTAATTATTTTTCTTATAGACTACTCTGAAACTGATTCACAGCGGTACAAATGATAAGAATATGAAAATGCCTTCATATGTACTGTTATAGAAACTATATATGATAAATCCAAAGCTCTAAATACAGTGTATTGATAACAGATGTTAGTAGTTTGCCTGCACACCTTGCTTAAATTATATGAAGGAAAAATGTTAGGTCATAAAATCATTAAAGCTCATTGTGTAATGAGAGGTACTTTAAGGTTGAGTTCTGCAGGCTAAGAATATGACCAGGTGGGATTGGTCTAATATCTTCAGAGTCCTTATATTATAAGGTGTTGCTGTACTGACGAAACATCTGGGATAAGTACCAAAAAAACCAGCTGCTCAATCAACATAGCAGCATTTTACATGCATCATTGGTTGAGGTCTCTTTCCTATACTGAAACTGTAACTTTCTTCTTTTAGTGAAAGCTAGGAGACAACAAAACATATCTGTGCAGACATTGCAAAGGTGAAAATGAAAAGGATTAAGCTTGGTGTGTGAACTGCAGATCAAGGAGGAAAAGAAAAAAAAAAAAAAAAAAAAAAAAAGACAGCACTTACACTGATTTTTACTGTTGTCACCAGAATTACTTCACTTTGCGTTGACCAGAGCAGTTTAGAAGTTATTTAAACTTTAGGAGTTTCTATTCACTTTTTAATGAAAACAAATACAGGTGGACTGCAGAATTGGTGTCCATTGGTTCACAGGCTAAGTTTGATACGTATAGGCACATGTGTGATCCATTAATGATAATGGGTAGTTTACTGATGTGACTCCTCATGAATATCTTCTACAAATAAAATATGTTGTGTGTTTTTTTTGACATTTATATACACTTAGGACTTGATCCAAATAGTAGAGAATCTAATGGAGAGTCTTCCTTGAGAGGTGGAGCCAACAGATACAGGCTTTCAGTATGGAGAGGCTAGACTTGGAGTTTGGCATATTTTTTGGTTTGACAGATAAATATTTTAATTGCCCTCTGAAGATTGTCAGAGATGCCTGAAGACTGACATTCCCTGAAATGCTCAAAGGAAAGAATTATCCAAACCTTTTCACAGGGTGCAGCAGCAAACTTGTCTTGCGAGTTGCTCGGCTGAAATTCTCTTCAATTCTTTTGGCTGAGACAAACAGCAAACGTGTCAGTAATATTCTGGGTAGCGTATGTGTGGCAAGCATTTGAGCACAGGGCCCCTATTTCTTAAAGAGCTCAATGAATGTGGTGAGTACTGTTAAACTCATTCCTTGGTATCATGTATGGTTCTACACAAACCTAGACATCAAAGAAGGTTTTGAATTATTTGCACAGAGGACACAGTGCAGACACTGGCCAGTAGGGTTACCAGCATAATTTGATTTCAAGTCAGTGTCAGGGAAAAAAAAATGAAGGTTTGGGTAAGTGGTATAGCATAGCAAGAAGTCTTGACAAATTTATAACAGGACTCAATTTTCAAATATTTACATGGTAAGTCAATGGAGAAACACTTCATAATAAATGGCTGGATCATCACTATATCAACATATATAACAAAAATAGCCTCTGTAAAAATCTGATGTATTATATGTTCAACAGGCGTAACTATTTTTAGTGGAGAATTTTACTTGTGAGAAGTTAAGGTGCATGTCCCTCTGGATGAAGAGAGGGATTGAAAGTTGTGGAGTGTCCATTGTGGTATGTATTAGAGCCATAAAACTTGAGATAGAAACGTAACACTGGAAGTATTTAGGTAACTTGTCTTGTAGTTTCTAAGCCGTTAGGTAGGGTAAGAAATATCGGGTGAAATATTTATACTTTAGTTGCATACTATATGCAGTGGCAAGATAGCTCCGGTTTTTATTTTTAAGCAGTGATCAAAATTAGGAATGTACCAAGACTGAACTTTTAGAGTTTAGGCTGTGACAACAGAAAAATTTAAAATAAAGTTTAAATGCAGCTTTTAATGAGACCATTGAGAAACAATAGAAAAGTTATCTCACAAATGACAATATTATTTTTGCATGTTCAAGAAATAAGTATGACTTCAGATTTGCCTGATACAGTGTTGTGACCTCACATGCAAACAATAGCTAAGCTAAAAGGACATTTCGTGGGTTGCTAAGTGAAGGACTTTGAGGTTGGAGAATGCTAGATATTCTCCTTGTTCTCAGCTTTACTCTGTATGCATATCCTTTGTGATGAATGAAGCCTGTATCCTTTCAGTGGAGAGGAGGAAAAACTATATACATTCATACAATCAAAGACTGCATCATTTTATATATTATATATATATATAATGGATATTTTCTGGAGCAAACAGAGCATTATCCTGGTCCGGTGATGCGCTTTTTTGCTGGTGTTGTTTTTTTTTTTTTGTTTTGTTTTTTGATTTTTGGTTTTTTTTTTTAGGCCTATCACAAAAAGTATGTTAAAAAGGAAAGCAATGAAATTGTGAATCTTGTGAACATACCTAAATGCAGCAATCATCAACGTGATTCCTGCAGTATGGCAGGAATTATTTTACCTACCATTTAAATGCAGATATTTCTATGATGATTCCTCTCACTCCTTAAAGCTCACACACACAAAATACACAACGATGTAACACAGAAACTAAGAGTAAACGTGATGAAACCCAGCTGAAGTTGCAGGAGAAAATCTAGATAGATAACAAGAACTTGGTGAAGATACTTTAACATTCATACTTTATATTTGCCTAAGGGTTTTGTGGAGTTTGCAAAGTGATGGATAAAAGTAATAGTGGAGTGTGATCCCATAACAATTGCTTGGTCAGGTAAAGTGGGAAAATGTTTTGAAAGTTATGTTGGGGGTGTGGGCTTATTTCCTTAAAGCTAAATCCCTGTGTTTCTCACAAAATCCATAGGATACTGCAGGACATACTAACAAAAAATCAGATCACCTGTGATTGTTTTTTTTATTTTTTTTATTTTTTTTTATTTTTAGCCTTTGTATTCACATGGGTTTGTGCAGTGCTGAATATGACAATGTATCCTGACTGGGGGTCTCATATTAAGACAACTGAGAATAAAGGATGATTAAAGATAGTTGCCTGATTTTTAGGCACTAATGAGAAGAAATACCATAGTGACTTTCAGGTACCACATTGGAGGGGGGAAAAGAAAAAAGAAGAATATTAACAATGTTTCTGTCAGATTGACACGGCAGAACATAAGGAAATTTCTTCTCCAAAGAAACATTGGTTTAAGTATTAATAAATTTTCTCCTACTACCTCCATGCAGTTGATGAAAGTTGTTACAGCATTACTTATTGTTAATATACATAAATTGTTAATATACATAAATGTAAAAAAAAAAAAAAATAATAAATTGGATATTAATCTATGGTGTTGTGTAAACCAAGTGACATATGGAAACAAATTAAGTGATAAGAAATAATGTAAGAGTGTTAATTATTGCTTGGGATAAGAGATCAATAGGAATTTTCATTAGGCTATCAATATAGAGGTCTGCTGACTACATGGCCTTCTTTTCTGCTGCTATCTGGAAGTTCACAGGCTCCATTAACCTCCAAGGGTAGATCATCAAAACAGGTGCATTGCACTAGTAAGCAAGAAATACTTTGGTGAGTGTGAAATGAGTGTGAAAGTGATGGGTGGAATTAATTTGGACAACCCCATTAGCTCAAAAGGGCCTTAGTATTAAGGTAGAACACAATGTCCTAAAGTTCCAAATTCCCCCCAAGAACTTTGGTTTGTAAACAGCTGGGAAAAATAATGAATTGCCCTTATTCAGGAAAATGCACTGCATGAACAAATAAAATACTGAAGTAAATGCATAATTGTTGTAATCTGCGAAGCTGCTGTCATAGACCTATTTACCTTTCAGTAAATTATGGAATCACAGAATGCTTAGAATTGGAAGGGTACTTTAAAGATCATCTAGAATACTATCCCTGCAATGACCAGGGACAGGCACAGGTTGCCTGTAGATCAGATTGCCTAGGACCTGATCCAGCCTTGCCTTGAAAATCTCCAAATGCAAATAACACTGCCTTTTTACATAATAAATTAAAATGTAAAAAATCTTTTCTGCAATTATGTATCAGAATCCATAGTACCTGCAGAGAGGCCTATTAAAATCCAAATATGGTATGGGAGAGTAAATTGAAGCTGGAAGGAGAGCATTGTGACTTCACTGCCTCTTTTTGCAGTTGTGTGGTTGTTTGTTTTTTTTTTTTTTTCTGGGCCTTGCAGGGAATAATCAGCTGAACTTGGATGGCATAGCGAGGCTGCTATATAGGCTGCCGAGCTCTACATTTAGCAGACCTGCCAAGTCTTGTGCACTGAGAAAGAGACACTTGTCTGACTTCTCTCACACTGTCCTGTGTATTTTCAGCAAACAAGTCATGCACTTGCAGCTTTTCTTTTGGGCCCCACAGTTTCTCTTCTGCTTTATGGTCGCCTGTGCCAGACAGACCTCAGCAGCCCAATCTGCATCTGTCAGTCAGCCCCAGCCTGGGCCCTGAAACATCGTGGAGCAGAGCAAAGATGCTGTGCTGGGCTGCTCTTCGTAGATGTGGCTCCAGCAATCAAAAGGCCCTGGCAAAGACGTAACTGGAACACTGACTCTCTGCCATTATGTGAGAGGGTATGTGCTTCCCACACAACTCTTCCCCCTTCTCTTGTTCTGCATTGGCCTGACATGGAGGGTCATGTGCACTGGGATCTTGAGAAGATGAAAGGTCTATAGAGCTGCTTTATATCTGGGAAGAGTATGCTGCTTATATAAATATGACCACAGGTATATGATTCATTCCCATGCTTCCAGAAGGCAGTAAATCTGACCTCAACTAAGTGTAAATAGATTGCAGGCAACCTTCTGCAGTTAGAAGCATGTCCCGAGAGTTAGCTTTGAGGCTTCATTTAATTTTCTTGTAATCAGAGTAATAGTCTCTTTTGCCATGGTCCAGAAGGGAAATAATCTTTTCAGGTTAAGTTTCAGGGAGCTCTCAGATGCTGCTATCTATCACAGTCTTCTACCATCACCCTAGTGTGGAACTTAAGCAGTGGGGTAGCGCTGAAAATTGTAGAAATTAATTGTCAAGCAACAAACATGGAAATCTCATTCATTCTGAGCCTATCCTTATCTGCTTCATTTATGTCCTTTTCTGTGGTGTCCAGTGAGGCTTCCAAGCTTAAATGAATGCCAGTAGAGACAATGCATGTTCAGATTCATCAGCTGGCAGTAGTTAGCATTAGCTGTACATCTGTGTAAAGAAACTTGGAAATAATTCACACAAATCTAAGTACTAGACAAATCTGTGAAGTGCAACTCTACAAACATTATTTTGGCTGGTATAGAATATTGAGTTTAGTCAACTTTAACTGAACTTTTCACACTTTCCACTAGATGCTATACTGGAGACGATATTGCAAAGGCCTGTTCTCTCACAGAATCACAGAATGGCCAGGGTTGGAAGGGACCTCAAGGATCATGAGTCTCTAATCCCCCTGTCACATGCAGGGCCACCAGGCTGCCCAGGGTCTCATCCAGTCTGGCCTTGAACACCTCCAGGGACAGGGCATCCACAACCTCTCTGGGCAGCCTGTTCCAGTACCTCACCATTCTTTCTGTAAAGAATGTCTCCCTGACATCCAACTTAAATCTCCCTTCCCTCTTTCAAAAGCTGGAGTGAAAACACCACAGTGCTGCAGAATTTAGCACATTTCGATCTGTGTTTCCCAGAATTATAGCAGGAGTTTTTATCTTTAATTTCATTTATTTTATCTTTCATTGATGAAAGTTTAGGGTGGATTTTTTTGTTTGTTTTCTGAGACTCTGTACTAGAGCTATTTAACTCCCATTTAGAAATTGAGTCCCATAACTCCTTAAGAGGGCACCTCATTGTTGCCTGTTCTTCAGAATAATGATTCTTTTTATTACCTGCTTTCAAGAAACCAAGAGTTCTGCCTCTTATCAATGTGGTATTAGCCAAGCTTTAACTGCAAAAGTAACAGGTGGAATTTGGTATCTCCTGTCAGGGACAGTCAAGGTATTCAGGGGACTCAAGTGGTCACAGGAGTTTTAGGAGAAGTGGGAATTTTGGATAGTGGGTACCTCAAAGCATGTGGGGTGAGTGGTAGCTGGGGAGAAGTACCAGGGTCCTTATTCTGGTAGGAGAGGTTGTCAACTGGGTTTCTGAAAGGCCTGTGTATGTCCAAGGCTCTGCCTGGCAGCTTCCTGAGGAAAGGGGGAGAGGTTTTATGCGTGGAGGTGGGGAGGAAAATGGCTGAAGAGAAATCAAAGACGTCCGAGATGGCTTAATATGTAAAGGCATATATGGTGCAGAGAGGTATGTGCAGTTTTGCCTTCAAGAGCAAAGCAGTGTAAGGAGAAGAGTATGATATTTTCTTCTCTGCAGCCTGCATCTTAAATTAATCTGAATGTTAAGGTGGATTGGCAGAGACTGAAAGAATCAATCAGTGCCAGATAAGCTTTGCCTCATTTGATTCATACAGCATGTAGGAAAATCCAGCAGGGTTAAGTCCCATCCAGTCTTTTTTAAAAGTTCTAGATATTTCCATCTAGACATCTCATTGCTTTGCTCATATAGACTTTCAAAGAATTTATCCTGAGGGGCCATTTCTTCTTGCATTGCAGTTACAAGGCATTAGTTCATGCACTGCTGGTATGTCAAAATGTGTAGCTGATAACTTGGTTACATCATTAGTTATTCCTACCTCAGGTGCAAAAAAAAAATAGCTGTCTAAAGTGCTGTTCAGTGTGCACGTTCTGCAGATTCTCACTGTGGGACCTGTGGTTACCTCAGCCTGATGATTGTTCTGCATTCTTCCAATGTAGACACCAAGAGCTGTTGAAAATAATTGAGACACTTGTCAACAGAGTAGGAGACTGGACTTCATCAAAACTGTTTTAGTCTCCAGGACTGATGACCTTTTGATGGAGTTTGTTTTAGTCAGGAATTAAGTGTCCAATGCTGTGCTGCATGAAGCGCCTTCTCTGAGGTGCTGAGAGTCTCTGTTTTCTCTCGCAGGCACTCTAGGGCTCAGCATCTCTCTGAAGACACTGAGCAAATAGCAGAATAGGGCTCCAAACTGCTTTGGAAAGGAGGCACAAGCTTTCCACTTCTCTGTTTATTTTTAACGATGAATTTAATTTTGAAATACAGAATTATGAGTAATGCTCTTTTCATTGAGAATGCAAGCTATAAAGGAAACTCATTTAGCAAATCCAGAACATAATTACTTCATCAGATAGAACTGGTTATAAAGGCAGGTACTAAATGTGGGAAGAATATGTGCGTATCACTTTGCAGAAAAGAAATTCCAAAACCTGTACAATTGTAACTATCCTCTGCTATTAATATTAGTATTGTAGCAATGATCATAAGGTATTAGGAAAAATATAAGGGTCTGAATGTTTGCATGTTTCTGATGTGTTTTGTTATTTTTTTTTTCTTTACTGCTGTAAGCTGAGCCAGCTGATGAACAGCCTCTAGGGAGGAGACAGGATCACCCTCGTTTCCTGTTCAGCCTTGCACCAGCAAAAAAAAAAAAAACAAAAAAAAAACAAAAACAAAAACAAAAAAAAAACCCCACAAAACAAACCACAAATGAAAGAAAAGAATGTAATGGCCTTACAGCCCAGGTAAAAGGTTCAGGATAGTTCATGGGTCAATTGATTTCTAATCTTACTTTGTTAGATTTCATTAGGAGAATTTAAAAAGAAAGCAAAACAAAACTCTTAAGTGTCAAAATGCAAATGTATGTTTGGCAACAATGTGCTGTTTTTATGTTGCCTTTGAAAAGTGAGTATAAAACCTCTCACGCCAGAAGGACAATATATTTATGTGAATTGCAGTAGCAATGCTCTAAACAATTTGACAAATTCTTGTTTGGCTATGCGAATACATTTGGGGTTACACCAGCTTATATATGCATACTCACAAATGTATTTCAGGATGGGGAATATTTAATTAACCTGTCTGTAAGCATAAACAGCAAATCTGCACTGAGTACATTATCAATTAATTTACTGAAAATATCACAATTGACCATTTCTTTACCGTGCTATCTCAGCATGGAGCAGAGAGATATTAGTTGCATTGTTGTAGAGCAATGAGATTTCTGTAAGTTGTGATCTGCTGGCATGTAATAACTCGATCTGCTTCATGCAGACAAAATATATTAAAAGTACGGGCGAGTGAAGTTTGTGCCCCAGGGAGAAGGCAAGATAATGCATTGAAATTGTTCAGAGGTAGTTAGATGCCTAATGGTCTAATATGTGAGCTATGTGAGGTCTGGGGTCTGGTTCTCATAAATTCTGGCTAGACTGATCCTGTAATTTCAAGCAAAGGATAAAAGCGTTAACCGGAGTCATCAGTGTTCAAGGTCCATGATGCTAGATATTATTCATGTGAAGATTCAAGAAAAACACTAAAAGGAAAGCTCTGGAGCATATGTGCTTGTATGTTAAAATATACACGTATATGTCTATGCACAGAAACGTGTGCACAAGTGAATGCGTAAAATAACGTATATGCTGATACAGTTCAGAGCAAAAATAAGATTTGCTAATGAGATTTAAAAAAAAAAAAATAATAAAGTAAATGGATGGAATGGCAGAATGCTAGATCTTGCTTTACCACTGTTGCCTTGTAATATATATCACATCAATAACATTCTTACATTTGCATCTACCACTTTTTTTTTAATGACTGGTTAATAGATACTAGCAAAGCTTGCTTATGATTACAGCAAAATATTATTAATGCAATGCTGATACACTTGCCTTCTCACTTGATGCAGCAGCTCTAAGCATATTAAACCTGTGATGTCACTCTAGTGACTGAGTAGTTGCCACTAGAATAGTGTATTCTGATACCTGGTAAATGTGTGAATGTAGCATAATGTTGACCTAATTTATGCTTGTAATTTTGCATCATCACTGCACATTAATTGAAAATTTGCCGTCACAAAAATTGTAGAGCTGTAGAATTAAAGCAAAATGACAAAAAAAAAAAAAAGCTAAGAGCTATCCTTTGTACAGATCTTCTATAATGCAGCTTAAGTGGTACAAATATGCTGGACTTCATAGATTTAATTTAGCTTTGTTTCCTTGATCAGTGTTTAAGGTACAAATTCTAGATGTTGCCATAGATTTCCGTGAACCTTGCTGTCGTAGAATGTGACTTTTTTTTTTTTCTTAATGTAAGAGAATCTTTTGTGCATCAGTGCATCACCTTAATGCATACAGATTGAGCACTCATGAGCCATGTAGGCTCTGACCACCTTCTTCTCTGGGCTCCAAAGAGATAAACGCTGGCACAGAAATGGCCATATGGTAACAAAGGGATTATCTCTTTCTTGGTGATATGGCTTTTTTCTTCCAAGTACATCTTGATTTAAGAATTTGGAGTTTTTATCTTTCTGAGTATGCATGATGTATAAATGTTTTAAGCAACTGAGTTGAATATCATTTTTGCCTTTGAAATTTAAATGGAGGACAGGATAGGAAAGGCAATCAAAAGAAATTCTTTCAGTTACTTTCGAAAGTTTTTTCTTTGTCCACAATGTATCCCTGTTTGCTGCTTTTCTGTTCTCTGATAAAGCATTCTCTTGAACAACTCATAGTCATGAAGATATTCCGTCTGCACAGAAGGAGATAGATGCATAAGAGACTGAGGGTGAGTTGGAAGGGGTTAGAGGATGAGTACTGCATGTCACAGTGCACCCAGAGAATTGAAATAGATGCCTTTGGATCCTATGATCTCTTGGAGTGAGACAACAGGTTAAGTGAAGGAAGAGCTGGATCTGTTTTGGTTCTGTGCAATCCTTTTTCCATCTTGGAATTATGGGAGAGAGATTATATCAAGTCCTGTTGACACTCCTTCTGAACTGATGTTTTGTAAGGCTTCCTGAGCAGGGTTATACACTATTCCAAGCTCAAAACACAACAATTATTTATAAAAAAAAAAAAAAAAAAAAAAAGATGGCTGTCTTAGAGACTTTAGTTCAAAATCTGTACCTCTTTGAAAAGGTGGATTTTGCCATTATTAAATGTAGCTTTTATGTAACATTTCCGCATGTGTTTTCAATTATTATTTTGAAAATTACAGATTTTTGTCAACTCTTAATTACAGGGCAATAACACACCCATGTCTTTTTGACTGACTCATTTGGATGATTGTTCTAACAAAAGCAGAGCTCATCTGGCAGGTTTATAAGGCTGAACTGTCCAAAACTGCCTCTAATTTTGAGCTTTTTTTTGACTAAAAGCTCTGATTTGTACATTCAAAGATCACGAACACATGCAGTTCCATGTATGATTGCTTGTCCTATGAAAACAAACTAGTTAGGTTTACGCCATCCAGAAATTAGAGGTCAGATGAATGCATCTTAGATAAACTGCTCCTTGAAATTTTAGTAATAAGTTTTATGGAGCAATTGCAAACTATCTAGAGCCACTTTTCAGTAATTAAATGAGTTATTAGGTGGAAAATTGGCAGACTAATGAGTAATTTCAAACACTAAAACCATACTGGCAGTGTTAATGAAGGTTTAGATATTTTCAGATGTTATGAAAGCTTGCACATTTGATGTAAAATCAAATATGTTTGAGAATATTCATATATTTTTACCTATGTGTGACACTCTGAGATCTATTAAATTTCCAAATGTAACATGAAATATGAACAGTAACTATAAAACAAAGCCATGCTACTTCCCAGATCAGAGACACTTATTTGTATATTGTCATCTTTCTGCCTGTCTGGTTTACTCTGAGGAGAGCGAAGATTGTACTGAAATATAGAAGGGGAATCAGAACTCCCTTAAGTTTCAGCATTTTGCTTACCCTAGAGAGCTGATCAGACAATGCAGTGTCCAGGGACAGCATGACCTGTGAATACTCACAAATCAAAACACAGCTGGCAGGTTTAATTTTAGGTTCTTTAGCCTTGATCATGTCCCTTTAATGTATTGAGTGGAAAAAGAATGGCATTTAAAGTACAGGAAACGTCACAGAAGTCCAGTTCCAAATTCCCCTTTAAATAGATCCACTACACTGATGTTTTTCCCAGTCTCTGGTTTTGTTTAATTTTTGTGATTTTTTTTTTTTTTCTAATGCCTGTGAAATTTGCCAGATTGACAGTCCTGGAGACAGAACTCCCCTATCAACAGAATGCTTACTGCAATGAGAAATGACAACATGCATTTCCTACAGTGACTCGCCAGAACCCTGACCTAAAGGAGCCACCCTTAGGCTTGGGAATATAGTTTAATTTCCACACCTCATTCGCAGCCTTGTCTTAGCAAATGGATAAACAATAGGATTTATTTTTATTTTCTACTGAATTTAATGTGAGGAAGATGGGCCCTCAGACCTTGTCTTTTCTTAGTATCATCTTGTGTGACTCTTGAAATTGTTGTTTTTTTTTCCGAGGTGCAATAACAGTTCAGGATTTGCATGCAGAGATTTGAAGAAGAGATTGCAAGAATTACAAACTACGCTTTTAAAAAAGCAAGGCTTGTTGTGTACAATGTTTGTTACTTTTCTTACAATATTCAATATTCAAAACAACTTCTAGATCAGTCAGTTCCAGTTCTCCAAATGTCAGAAAGTTATGTTCTAAACAAAATGACCTTATGTTTTGGTGAAGGTGGCTTTCTGTCTTAAAAACACTGATAGCCAGAATTGTCAGAGAATTTCATGTGTTTAAAAAAAAAAAAAGTTTTATCAGAACATGACAGTGTTTTGCTACTATACCTTTTTATATTTTTTTTTAATTAAAAAGACTATCTGCAAAGATTTTACAAACACTTTTTAGAACCATTTTTCGATTTGTAAAAATTTTTCTTTCTTCTCTTCCACAAAATTATGAAATCGGCTTGCTGGATTTTGTGTACTCTAATGTACACTCTTGACCCCGTCTTGTAAGCATACCAGCTCTGGTGGAAAAAAAAATCTAGACAGCTTGCCTAGCCCACTAGGTTTGAAATGTGAGCCTGTTACTGTTCCACTGTGTGTTGCCATATTATAGTTCATGAGTTGATCAGGCAGCAACATTTTCAGTTTTATCATAAACATTTCATTCTTATTAAACTTTAAAGGATTCCTTCCTAACGTTAAGAGGCAACCAGTCTTCCAGGAGAGAAGTCAGAAAGACTTTTCCAGAATCCTTAAGCTCAAACCAGAAAACAAACTAGAAAAATGGAGGAAGGTAGAATGTTATGACTTTACTCATGCAACCAGTCCAAACCAATCCACCAAGCTTGAAATTCATTGTTTTCCTTGAATTCTATAGCTCAGTTAAATGTTTCAGATTCCCATTTTCTTTCTATCCATAGAAAACTCTGTTTGTGGGCTGTCTTGTTTTGGTTCAACTGAAGGAAGGGGGCTTTAAGTAGTGCCACTTAACAATTTTTGAAATGCAGTGTAATGCAAACAGTATCTTTGAGACAAGTTCTTGTGTTATACTTTTGAAGTATTCTTCTTACTGACATAAAATTATTCATCAGAGAAGTACCTTAACTACTCTGACTGCTTACATTAGTTAGCATTTTCTCTGCCCTGTAGAGTCAGACTGCTACTGAATATCATGGGTTAGCAAATTCTTGTTCAGAGTCAACCCGAGCAAGCAGTTGATCAGAAAATAAAAAGAGAAAAGCTCTATCAGTTTGCAAAAATTATTCTGTGTTACACAACCAAGCTACGTTTTCCAGACAGATTAGAAGTATGAAGATATGTACAACAGAAGATACTTGACCCAGTTAAGAGGTCTTATTTAACACATTACATGTTTACATTAGTTATTTAATGAGGTATATCTTAAAGCAGTGTTCTTAAAATAGAAAGTTGAGATCTATACAAACAGAGCCAGTCTTAAGATTTTAAATATTGAGTTTCTGATCCTGGGATACAGCGTGTATGGATAATCAAAGAATAGCAGTACAGGCAATGTCCAGTTCAGAGCCTTTGAAAAACAGCTGAAGCCTCAAAGAAAAATTCAAACAAAATAGGTTTGAAAAAAATAAACAGTGGCAAGAGAAAAGCATGATACACATTATTTATCAGTGTTAATTATGGAGATCTTTACTTTGAGCAGCTGTAGTGCTGCCATGCTTTAGAGGGGGGGGTTGAAATTTGGCAGGTGATCATTAGAAGTGTGCTTTTGATTCCCATATTAAAAATGTAATAAATTAGCTATGGTTTAAGTCTGAGTAAAAATGGCAGTTTATAGGTCCCTATTGAATAATTCTTGGGTTTTGACAACTGAACTTTTAAAAATTATCTTAAGTGCCTATACTCATGAATCCCATAGCACCTAATACTGGTAAGACTGCATTTGTGATGTAGAGGGTTGCCACACACTGTTGTAAGACTGCTTCAAAGTTCCTGAGATAAGATTATAGGCAGGCATTGAAACAGTGCACTGTTGTCTTCTGCCACCTGTTCCCTTGGGGCAGTCTTCTGATATGCAGCATGGGTGGAGGAGACTCCAGAAATACATGTAGAGGGCATCAAACTGTTCAAGGAGAAAGATGTACTTTGTGTCACATTGTTTGAGGAGTCAAGAAATAAGAGTGCTAGCTGAGTGAGGAGACTGGTGCTGCGCTGGAAATTTTAGGGACTTGGATTGTAAAGGAAAGGAGCTGGAGTACAGGGAGAAGGTGACTGGCAATTACAGAAAAACAAGAGCACTCCTTCCTCCGACATGGATGTGACATGTGGAGGATGCAGGTGCAGCACCTGTGGTCAGGCCCACATCAGTAGAGAAGGTCTGTTCAGAGTATGTCCTGCTTGGAGCCAGAGCAGCACATGCTCTGTGTGTGTGTGTGTGTGTGTGTGTGTGTGTGTGTGTGTGTGTGTGTGTGTGGTGGTGGGGGGGGGGGGGAGGAGGGGAGGAGGTAATGCAGATGCCAGCATGTGCAGGCTGGAGCATGTTCAGTACAGATGGAGTCTTTGAAGAATTTAGCTGACAAACTCTTAAATGTCTTTACTGAACTAGTGCTAATTGAGAAAATTCAAAGGTTTATAGCTTGGCCAAATGTGGGTGGATTTTCAAAGAGATGGCAAAAGGCACATCCCTGAGAGCAGGGCCATCTCTTCTCCAAATGTTATGCTTCTGTTCCAAAGCATGCACTCCTCAATTAAACATAGTGTGAAACAGCATACCAATATATTTTTTAATTTCATTTTCAGAAATGGCTGAATCACTCTTGCTAAAACTTTCCAAAATAATTCAGAGTTGAGCAAACACTTTGCATACTAAATATCAATCTAGAAAATGGGATTTAGCAAAAGGAAGTGCTGTCTTACGAGAGGTGTATCTGCTCTGCCTGTAATAAATTTAATGAACAAATTTTAGGAACTCTTTCTCAGGAACTAGGAAGAGGGGGGGCTGGCAGTAAGTTACTGTATATTTGTAGCAGTGCCCATGAGGTCAGTATTTGCCTTGAAAAGCACATCTCATATTAACTAAAATGTTTCCAAGTGTTAATTCAGTACAGGTATTATCACATGTACAGAAAGGTTACTTGTGTGCTGTTGCCAAATTTAGCAAGGCTTTAGCAGTTAGTAGTGATAGCAAATCACCCAGTCACTTAAGTTGCCTCAGGGCAGCTTTAATTTGCGTACCTAACTTACTCAAAATATTTCTAACCTTTGCATTGTAGAGTCAGCATGGTTTATTCATTCAAAGTACGTACCATCCCCTCTTTCATCACCTTGAATTTGTTACTAACTTCCCATTTCATAACATACTGACCATACTGACATACTGACCTCTGAATTGTAAAAAGTTCTAGAAGATGCACAGTAGTTTTACACTCATGTTTATAAAATACATGTTTTATCACTTTTTCTGTTGTACCTGAACAAATCTAAGTTATGCAAACCCTAATTTATAGCCATCTGTATTAGAGCAATAATGCTAGTGTTGAGGCTGTAGAAGAAACATTGTGTTTTGATGTATAGTTAGAATACATACCTTTATGTTCCATCCCCCCACTCTTTTTTGCAGAAGTGGTATATAATACATTTTCCTTAGGGAGATTTAAAAGCATATTGTATTTATGATGGCTAACACCTAGAATTGTATCACTGTGGAAATGAGTAAATGAAAGTTAACTTTCCCCAAAACAAAACTCTCCTTCAGGTAATGAGTTTCAAATTAGAATTGGTATGAATATGATTGTAAATTCACAATAACTTTTACAGGTTTAATTCAGATGCAGTTGAGCTCTTCTGCATACTGGATGCCACAGACATGATCCTGAGATACTTAAAGCGTAGTGCAGAACAACAGAATGCCAAAGGTGTGCCTGAAGCTGTCAAATGCTGGTGACTTTTGGAATCTCAAAAAACTGGAAAACAGATGACCTCAAAAGCAATAGATGTCCAGTTCAATCACAGTATAATTATTATTAAATATTAAATATTACTCAATCAGTATAATCTCCAGGAAGCAGTACTTGTCTCAGGTTCCTTCATCTGTCAAATCAGAATGACAGCAGTGCTTTCCCAACTACTGTCATCAGTGTAGAATGGGAGTAAGTTCTTTGGAAAACTCAGAGATACACAGGAGCAATGAATGAGGATTAATAGGCAGGTAGCCACTTGGTATGCAGTTAACTGAATGTTTTCTTAAACTTTGCTATTGGATGCCAGAAAGTGTATGTATGGAACTCCGGCTCCTGGTTGGGGGAGGTTGGGGAGTAGGATGGGAAAGCTGTATGTGGTACAGGGGTGTGGTGCCTGGAGTTTAGGGAAAGCGGCATGCTTTTGTTCATGTACTTATACTCTTCATGTTCCAGTTTGTATTGTGCTAATAGTACTTCTTCCTAACAGAAGAATGCATGTTTATTTCGTAAGGAAGAAGGGTCTGTAGTTTTTTGTGAGGAATAGTAATGTAACTTCTGTAATCTAGTAATCTACTTCTAATAATGTAAGGCCATGTAACTTCAAGTACATTACTAACCTGAAGAAAGGCTATATGAGGTTACTAAATGGAGTTTTGAAGAAGAAAACATTCCTTACAGTTGCTCAAAAGTAGTGCAGCTTAAGGTATTTTTTACCAGCCTATAAGGTACTAGATTTAAATTGGTGTGCAGTGAAACATTTAAATATACTATAGCAAATGAAATATGGTCCAATAGGTTTTTTATGGTCTAGCCATGCCTTTTCTTTTCAATCACTAGCCTGGGGCAAACAAGTTGGCTTTAAAACATCTATTTTAGTTATGCTTTTATCACCTCTGTCTTTTAGGAAGTTTAATTTCTTTTTTCATTTCTTTTCTTTGATTAAAAAAAAAAGAGTTGAGATCTTTGAACAAGTTATTTATCTCTTATGTTTAATCTATCTGTCAATGGACATACTGCTTTAGAAGTGGTTTATATTACTAATTAATTTAATTTCACATACTGTGCTCCATGTTAACACTTCTTTCTATTATACACTATAATGTGATACAGGGCTTTCCCTCAGCAACCTTACCTTAAAGCTTTAATTGCTTTCCTCTAAGCCTCAGCTCGTGTTTGATTTATCTGATTTCTTTGTATAAAGATTCCCTGGTTTACAACGTGTACACAAGTCATTAAGATGGTGGTGATGTTTATCTAGTAAACTTACATACTGGTGGTAGTACACAACCCTTTATGAATTTATGACTGGCCAATAAGGAGAAGCATCAGAAGCTCTATTGTCTCTGTTGGGTCACTTTGTTAGTTTATGTTTAGAGTGACAACATAAGTGCTTCCACTGACTTACACAGTGAGTTGAAGGATTGATGCCTGCAGTCAAAATCTGTCATGAATTTCTAGCTTTATTTTTCTTTTTTGAGGGGAAAAGGTGAATAGATTGGAGAGGAGGAAAGGAGTAAGACAGATTGAGCATGTTTGAAGACAGTGTGGCCTTCATCTGAGATACACTGTTGTTTACATAGAGGAAAAGCTGAACCAAAATGCCAGATCCCCAAGCTATGTGAAGTTCAGAATCTGGATCCAAGTATTGCAGCTTGAAATCTCTCTGGCTCTCAAGAACCTAAATGTAGATACCACATATTAAAATGCATGAAAATGAATGATAGTAAATAATCAATGTAGAGTGGGAAATCTGGTCCTTTGATCTGTCAGGTTTCGTCACATAACACAAGCATAAGGACATATGGTATTTTAAAGTTGCATTTGAAAAGATGCCTACGCTGACTTTTATCCTTATTTACAAATAGTCAGCAATAAAGGCTGTAATCTTGCAGATACCACTATGGATGTGCAGAGTTGTTCTCAAACAGAGTTCACTTTAGGATTGGGATGTGATTAATTTGACTAGGAAATGATTAGAAAAAGCAAATATGTGTTTCAATGCATTAGGTGATCCCAACATTACAGCTCTTAAGCAAAAAAAAAAAAAAAAAGAAAAAAAAAAAGGGTAGATGTATTTTTCTCTCCAGGTTTGTTTCACATCCAGAAAGCTGTATTGTTCCTGCAAAATCTCTTCATTTGCTATTTCATTGTTACATTTACTTCCCACTCATTAAAGCTCCATCCTGCTTTCCTTACATATGGATTACATTTATTGGCTCCAGTGAAAACTAATTGCACATGAAACTAAAGGATTCAAATTAGGATTACGAATATATGACCACATGGAAAAGAAAGCATGAAATATTCTAATTCTTTTTAGATGCAAAGCAACTTATGAACAAAACCCGTTGTGGCTGATTCTCACAAGCTTAAAGCATTGTGAAGGAAAAATTAAAATGGGCAAGGCTAATTAATTTGGAAAAATCCATTGTTAATACGATGTTTTCAGTTCTCCTGGATACTACTCTCATGACATTTGATGTCCTTCCAAAGACCCATCCCCATTGTAAACATCTTTTTTCTTCCCTCTAAGAATCTAAACTTTGTTTTAAAATGAAGTAAATTCCTAGACCTTGTAAGTATAAAGTTCAGAAGTTTGACTTGCATGTTTCTTAGCTGTTAAAGACAAATAAAAATCAGATGGGTTTCGTTTGTAAGAACTTTTCTAAAGCTTCTTGATTTTTAACTTTTTTTGATCTCTGATCTTGCATTTGTTTTGGACATAGGGAGGGGTAAGTGGAGAAGAGCTTGTATGACTTTTTGGTGTTTGGGATCAGCAAGGGGTGAGTTGCTGCATGACCATTCTGGAGCCTCTTTAAAAATGGCTTCCTGTACACTGGAAGAAATAGCATCAACTGGTGAATGGTTTCATTATGAAACAGTAATCAGAAGATGTGACAAAAGATTCAAGCTCTCTCAGCTAGCTCTGGCAGAGCTTGTGTCTCTGTCAAGTAGCTGAAAAGTGCTCCTGTCATATTCTGAGGAGGGGAGCTGGGCTGCAGAGACCCTTGTCCCTCAGCCACATGATCCCACTGGCAATGTCTACTGTTGCCGAGGGCTCCATTGACTTGAGCCAATCTCAGTACCATTTCCAGGTTGAACGTACAGGATTGGGCCCTTGGATGGTAGATGTAGGGCTCTGGAAGACCAGCTTTTACTGCTCATATGTTTGGCAGGCAGATTTGATAATCAGTGCTGTTCTAGAACCTTACACCATCTCAGTGAATATAAATTGGTGGTGTAAAGCAAATGGGCAACTGGCATGAAGCCAAACACGGATGGGAGCGAAGATGGTTTATTGTTGAGGGGGCAGCCCGGTGTTCCACAGCAGAGCTTTCTGTTCACAACAGCTCTGTGGAACTGCTGAGTTCGAGTGTGGCCTCTGAAGTGTATGAAATAATAACAGTTTTATTTCTCCTGACACAAGCACGGAAGCTGTTTGCTGCCACCTCAGAACTGTTACCCTGCAATGCAAAAGTACCAACAAGGCAGGCTGGATGCAATGTTATTATAAACAGTGCCGCAGTAAACTTCAGGAAAAGCCCATTATACGGTGATAGCCTGTTTGTCAGGAGAAAAGTTCACTAACGTATATGGAAGCAGAGCTCCTTATTCACTGATTTCTGAGTCTACTTTGTTGACTTTTACCTTTATTTACTATGCAGGTGCTTCTGAGAATAACCTTGAAAAACAAAAAACTACAGAAGGCCACATACTTTGCTAGTTTAAAGTGGCAGAGAAATGGTGTCAGTTCAATGTTATGGTCCAGTGTTTATAATTGCTTTTTAATATTTTGGATTTTGGAGGGGTATGTTAGGAAGTGTGTTTTCTCGTTCGCTGCTGTTTTGTCACTGTAAATCACTCAATAAAAGGTATATTAAAAAAATGCAATGAACAATGAAAGCAGGAAAATATGAACACACATATGCAGTAGAAGTAAATTCCATTTTAAATGTAATTTGTGCTCATATAATAAATTATAGTGATATGAGATGAGAATTTCAATGAAGCCCCAGGAAGTTTGGCACCCATTTCGTATTTTCTTTTGATGGGATTAGCACCCCTAAACATAAAAACTTATTTGAAAATCAGTCATAATGTCCCTCCTTCCAAAGTGCCCTAATTCTTTCTGTTTATTTGTTTGATTGTTCCAGGAATTGTTTTATGCTCAACAGAAATACAAGTACTGTATTCTGTAGTAGAAATATCTTCATTCATTCATATATCTTCATTGTTTTCCTTAGGAATCTTAGAGTTTGACCACTATTCCTGTGCTTTTAAAAATCCAATTGCTATTTTAGATGTCTTGATGCAGAAATCTACTGTTATGTTCTGTAAGATCACCTCTGGACACTGTTGCAAACTCTGCATTTTTATTCTTCTATGCCTTTGGTCAGGCACTAGGTGTTTCTAGGCCTCTATTTCTCCACCCCAAAAATGGATAACTTCTTTTTTCCTATCCTTTTCCAAGGAGTGGTGGTGTTTTACTTGATTGCATTTCCTAGCAATCATGAAGCATTCTGAGACCCATGTCTGAAAAGTATTCTAAATATGCAAAAGTATTAATGGGCAAGCTGATTTACAAGCTAGCAGATTAATATAGTACAAGCCTTTTGTAGTGCTATGGAGCACTTAGAAACTTTCTTCTGAATTCCAGTACCATCTGAAAATTCAAAATTCTGTGAAGGAGATCTGCCAACTTTGCCACTATATACTAGCAAAAAAGCGGAAGTAACTCAGGGTTTTTTTTTTTTTTTTAATTAAAAAAAAGAGCCAACATTTTGATAAAGAAATCATTGTTTGTAAAAAGCAGGTATGTTATGCAAATCAAGTGATTTACTAAGAATCAATTCTTCCAATAACTAGATGAGCCAATTCCAACTGTATCTGGAAAGCCAAGAAAACAGCATATAGATTAAGTTTACTCAAAACTTTTGTTCCTGCATTATTTAAGAGATGCAAATTGCACCATTTTATATTGTTTATGAATAAAGGCCAAACTTCCTTCTTCACCCCCATCTACGATACAGGCATTAGAAATTAGAACTACAGAATGCAGTAGATAACCATATTTGACTTGATAGCTTCTTCTATATCACAGAACAAGGTCGTGACAGCTTTCTGTGACTTCAGTTTGGGACAAGTGACCTCCTGTCTTGCCAACAGACTTAGTCACGAACATGCCTCTAATGAATGTACAAACATGCAAAATATGAACCTTTCAAAGCCAAAACAGTAATTGGAAAAGGATGCCATCATTGCTACATGGAATGAATGGAAGGTAGCAAGTTAGGTTATAAGAGTTCTGTCTTCAGTTTGCAGGAGAGGATATATTTATCTCATTCAGTTAAAACTAGCATAGAAAATTAATTCATAAAACATCTAGTTAGATTTCAGATTCATAAAATTTTAATAAATGCATTTAAAATAATGTATAAGGATGGATGAGCTGATTCACCTGCTTTTCACTGTGGAAATCCCACATCCACTTCAAAAATTGTCGTGGGCAGGAGCATACTATCAGTGTATGTGTTTACTATGGAGGTCCATATCTTGTACTCACCTTCAGAATTCTGTTCACCTGTGGGTGATATGTCTCCTTTGCAATAAGGAAGATCTCAGTTTGTTTCTCCCTGCTTGATTTTAGGAAATTAACAATTATACAGTTGTCATCTAATCTGAAAATTACAGAATAATTCCTGTTTTGAACACTATGTCTGAATCTCAGTCTCCACTTGGGCAGGACACATGGTGTGAGAGACAGCTGCTAAAAACTGTGCAGCTATTACAGTGTGTCAGTTTATAAGCCGCGAAGTGTATGTACCAGCTCACAGATTGTTGGTAGGAGTGTGGTACTCTGTTATAAATATATTTTATTGATTTTAAGAAGATTTTATTAAAAGGCTACCCTGAAGAAGCAGGCAGTAAAAGATCAAGTAAATTACTTGGCTTTCATTTTAGGTCATCTAATCTCCTAAGGGTTTATGGGGACTCCACAGGCTCCCAGAACACTGACACATGTTAGTCTTGCTTTGTAATAGCAGATAGTTGTGCACTGGTTGTTCAGCAAGATGGCGGTAATCCAATGTATGTGAAAGAATCAACAGGCTTTGATAAGATCAGACTTTAAACATATTTAATTGTAAATACAAATGCTAATGAACACCTTCACAATTTCTCAAAAGCAATTAAATACATTGTATGCATAACTATTACTGAAATCAGGTGAATTAACAGCCTAACTCCTGTTCTCTTGTGACATGCTTGCCTGCATCTTTGGATGCTGAAAAGTTTCTGTGGTGACACTGAATACTTTCTTCTATTCAAATTAGAATCACAGTGTAATCTAGGTTGGAAAAATCTTCAAGATTATTACCAAGTCCAACCATCAACCTGACCCACTGAGTCCCACCACTATACCATGTACCTTTGAGCCATGATCACACATCTCTTAAATAAAACTAAATGAAAAGCAGCTCAGGCACCTATCACACAACAAAACAGTGCACCCTTTTGAGGGAAGCATGTTGGATCAAAGCCTTGTCATGTGGAAATATTATACATTCTCTTAACTTTTTCTACAAATGCTTGTAAAATGTTACAGATCTATGATGGTTGTTACTACCTACTATTTCCTAAGTATGTATATACATACTTGTGTGTGTATATGTGTTTTATGCTGCTTCTTTTTCCAGCCCTTGGAAATTGGTGTGTTGTGTTCAGTTCCACTCCCCAGCTCTACTTACAGCCTGCCACTTATCTCACAGGCCTCAGTCCCTCCTGCCCCTCACGTTCCCAGCACCCGCACATCTTGTTTGAGAGACGTTGCCCACTCCCCAGCCAGCCTGTAGTAAAAGACCTTCCCTGGTGTTAACTTCCCTGCACCAAGATGTCTTGCTAAATCCTATTCCAAAATGAACTGTCTTGCTGCGCTAACATCCTCTTTACTCCCTACCTTAAAAGCAACTTGCAGAATTCCTTTTCTGCATACTTGTTTACCCTCTCACTCCATATACCTGAGCTGTTTTTCACAGGCTGATGAAACTTAAATGTGATCATACTTGTGCCATACATTAGAGAGTCACATACATTAATAAATGCTTTCAAGTCAGACATTCTTGGAGACCTTAATTCCTGTTAGGCCTGTGTTCTGTTGTCCCTTGTCCAAGTCAATTTCAGTTTAGTGCCCTCCAAGCCCACTCCAAAGATTTAAACCTCATCACTTCTCTAATCCTTGCAAAAATGACCACTAGTTTGATAATTCAGTACTGGCTACTGATATAACCTGCTTACTTCCCATAACCTGTTAAAATCTGGCCAGATTCTATTCTCATCAAAGAGGCAAAGCACTAGCTCTTGCCTTTCTCAGGAATTTCAAAATCCTGTGCGCAGGTTGTCACTGTAGACATAACCAGCTTGTGCAGGGCTTGAAATCAAGGAGAGGACTTTTTGGGAAGAAGATGACTATACATACTTTTCTCCTGCTCTCTCTGGGACAACAACAAAACACGATCCATGAGAAAGTGGATATCCTTTTAGGAATCAAGCAAAAGTTTTCCATTGCAGAATTTTCTTTTTGAAATGTTTGTAAATCTGTGTAAATTCACAACTCAGGGTTTGTCTTTGAGGTTTTGAGTTCAGCCTTAATGTGAGACTTAGCATAAGCCACAGCAGTTTCACCTAGCTGCCACATGAAAACAGCAATTGTAATGCTACACCTAGAAGTCTTACAAGGTTTGCCAGAATTTGAACTCATCAAATCTGGCCTTAACTGTGGGCACTTCAGGGTTTTGTTATTAACATGATGTCTCGTTACTACAGAAGTTATTGCAGATGTTGCTTTTGCTTTGCAAATTCGTTATGTATATATAACCAGCTAAGTACGAATTAAATTATGTATGTTAAACATTAAAGCATAACTCCTTATTTTGCGATGACTAGTTTTCTTTCCTTTTAGTAGGTCATGAATATTTTCTGGCAAGATATGTCACTAGCTTATAACTTCATTAAGCTGCAGACCATACCTTACCCTTTCACTAGATCCCTGAAAAGAACTTTTGTGCGTGCCAAACAGATATCCACTTGGTCTGTGGCTCTTGAAAGGTAAATTGCCAAGTTCCAGCAAGCAAATTAAGAGGTGCAATAAGAGCTGGCTGTTGCATTCTATCAAATCCTGCCACTGAATGTGCTGAAAAGCTTGCCCAGAGCCATGGCCTCACATATTTACGGTATGAATGGGAGACTCTTGGAGCTATGTATTGCCATAGTTCCCATTTCTTTTGTAATAAACCAGCTCAGCAGATGTAGCTTAGGTAAAAGGGAAATTCAAAGTCTCCTACTTAAAGAATACCAAAACAAAGTTCTCTCTCTGGTCCTCTGTCTATGAGCCAGACTTAGAGCCAAACCTTCCTTGAACTGATTGTTTTTTTCTCTACATAACCCAATGAAACTCAAAGGGTTCTCACATGGAAGGAAGTGCTGTGCAATAGTACTGAGAGTATTACTGCTAGGACATGACACAAAGTGTGTTTTAAAAAAAAAAATCTAACTTTTAGTTTCTAATATGACACAGATTAAATCATTATATTGGTTTGCCAAGTCATTTGTATCATTCTCCTGGATTAAATTTGAATGCTGAAGAAAGCAGTTCTGAGTAGCATAGATTCTATTTAATGATAGATGTATTGCAGTTTTGCACTATTGATACCTAATTCACATTAAATGCAGAATAGTTTTTAATCTCCATACTTGTGACTTTACTTGTGCCTACAGTCTTTAGACTTCAGAGTATTTAGTATAACATTTATGATCAAATTAGCCCTGTCTACTCTACCTGTGTATTAAAATCAAAAATACAACATAAGGCATTAAACTCTGTTGATTTTATTTAGCCTGGTGGGTGCATAGTAGCTCTACATTAAATCAGAAGCAGAAGATCAGACTGAGATTTACAAAGCAGCAGAAGATGAAGAATTGTGAATTAAATTAGAAACCCCTAACAAAGACTGTTAAACTATGGTCCAGTAAGGTGAAGGCAAGGGATATAATGATAAATGGTTTTGTGCCTGTTGATACTTAGTCATGTATTAAATTAAGATGTTTCAGAAAAAAATAATTGCATATTTCTGCACCATTTTTGCACAATATACTAACAGCATCTGCTTTTTAAGAAAAAAAAAAAAAAGGCCTTGTATATTAATCAGTAAAGCCTAATAAATTTACTGTCTGGTTCCCACTGAAGTCCGCTGAGATGTTCTGTTGCCTTTGTAGGGCAGTAGGTTGGCCCTCTAGCATACCTTTCATGCTTAACAGTGCATAAATCTTTTGTATTTCTAGCTTTATCTGATATTGTTGCTTAACTTGATTACATATGAAAGTAAGAAGAGTCTCCTCACTAGTCATCTTAACCATTGCTTGTTGTTACTTGTTTATGAGATATTTTTCTACTGGATAGTCTTTAATCTGAAATTATATCAAGCCTCTGTAATAAAACTGAAAGAGATAGTATCTATGGCATTTCCATTCCTCTGCTCTGGTGATAACATTATTTAACAACGCTAGCAAGTTAATTAAGAAAGACCTTGCTGTCATAAATTCATGTTGCTTTCCTCATCACATTAAGCTTTTCAGTGTATTGCTGAGGTTCAGAAAACTGTTCCAGACATTCAACAGGGGATAATTCACTAAACAGTCCACAATACGTTATGTATTCTTTTACAAGATGGAGGATTATCTAACACTCTACCTCTTCTGAAGTTTTGTGTGTCTGATTAATCTTCAATCTTCCTTTTCTTTGAAATCATTGAGAACAAAAATCAGTTTCTTGGGCATTTAAGGGATCTAATCTTTTCATAGCCATGTTTGTTCTTGTCTACATATTATATAATCCTACTTCTGTGTATCCTGGAATCCTTGATTTATGTAGATCTTTATCCCAGCTAACAGAAGTCAGCTACTGAATGAAAGTACCAGCTCCTTGTTCATTATCTTTCACAGTGGACATATTTTTTTTCTCCCTATCAATGGTAAATCCTGTCTATGGAGCAGAAAAAATGAAATTGAACTTTATCTTTATGACTTTGTGAACCTTGTATTCTTTCATGATGCATTTGAAAACTGTTTTCTGTAAAAGTTTGGTTTATGGCAATCAAAAAGGAAGCAGCTTCGGCAGGCCAGATAGAGGTTCGAATTCAATTAAATCAGCCCTGTAGGAAGTGATTTCCTGGGTATATTGCAAGGCAGAGCACTGAGATTGTTTGGGAATAGATTTGTGAAAATCCTTATGTGGTCCTGAACTTTTCAAACACAGAATCTGAGGTTCTTCAGTTTATCCAGTCATGAAAAAAATGTAGTCAGTGAGATGACTGAACTTTCACAGACAGCTGTAACTGTTCTGTGTGGATACCACCATTTAATATTTGATGCTAGTTCTATTCCTAAATGTGTCCATATGACTCACAAATTCCTACTCCAAACTGGAAAGGCTAAGTGAAAAGATATGACATTAAATTATCTTCTGCCTCAGCCAGAGCTAGCAGTCTAGATGGACCTGAAAAAGGTCTTGGGGATGTATATGCTCTAGATTGAAGAACTGTCAAATATTAGGAGCTGAAATTCATAGCGATTGTAGGGTTTGGAGTATGTTAAATCAAAACAAGTAACTACATAGGGTTAAGAATGGTATATAGGGTTAAGAATTGGCTGATTGGGCCAATCTTTAGAATAAACCAATGTTTTTTATGAGCTTGTCAGCAAGTAAAGTTTCAAATCTGGGAGAAAGGAAAAATCTGGGGCTTATCTAAAAGTTTAATTCTATTACTTCATTGAAAGGGGCCCAGATCTGCATCTTGATATTAATGAAAGGAACATCATTTTAAGTGCTACTGATTATTTTCTTGGCTTGCATTAAGTAAGTTATTCTCACCCCTTTTTTGCTCTAGCTCTCTCTTAAGGGATTAATGAAGCAGAACTTGTTGAGATAATTAATTTTGAATAAGAGGAAAACTATTTAGAATTATCACGTCTGTCTTATACTGTAATTTTGCTCATCGTTTTAGGACTGTCCCTGTAGATTTTTTACTTTAGCATTTATAGCCTGATGGGGCTTTTTTGTTTGTTTTTTGGGGGGTTGTTTTTATTATTTTGTTATTGTTTTGGCTTACATCACTATTGAGTTTTCTTCACCAATGTTGATTGGTTTGTGGTTTGAAAGATTTTCTGTGTTGACTTCATTACAGATTTGGGTCTTCAACTGGTGTCTCAAATTTTTGTCTTTGTTGTGGTATAAAAATTTATTCCACAAATGCATTCTATGTTGCTTTTTGAGTCCTTTTCTACCATTGTAAAATATTACATAATACTCTTCAATATTTAATGCAGATTTTATATTTCTCAAGATTAAAGCAATGTTTCTCTATGTTTACTAAAAAGTTATTTCTTAAATAACACTCCAAATCAAATTCTGAAGATAATAATGGCAAAACTCTCCCTGGCTTCAGTGGAAATAGAATTTCATATCCAACTATCTAGGAGATAACATACAATACCTAGGAGAAGAAAATCACAGTAATATTATGTTTGGTTTTATTACTAAGCATTGTGCTTTATGCCTGAAGACTGATCTGGAAACTATTTTTCAATATCACTGTCCCTCTCTCCAGTACTTCCTGGTTATCTAAGATGCATTTTTGAAATCTTTCATGTCAATTCATCTTTTCCATAGCTTCCAAATATACCTCTTTTCAATCTGTGGGCAAAATTTAAGTCTAACTTTGAGTGTCTCTCTCTTCTGCAATTCATTCTGTCATGCACAACTGCAACAGAACTGTTTCCAGTTACTTCAGTTAACTTCACAGTTCTCTTATTAGCTACCTTAATATTTTCCTATGGAGCACTCATTCTTACACTTTCTTTTTTAATTTGTTTTTAATTAGTTACTTACTACAAAGTACATCATTAAATTTACTACCATCCACATCAGACATTCTTTCACTGTAAATTTTCTCCATAGATTCTTTTCTACATTTGTCTGTCAGATCATCTTATTATTTATTCTGCTTTCAGGGCACTCACTACCTAAAAATTCTAAATGGAAATATCGGACAGAAAGTGCCTGTTTATGCTAACTTATCAAATCCCTGAAATATATGATAGCTTTGCTGGAAATTGGGACAGTAGTATCATGTTAACATTTACACCAGAAACCTGCATTTGTTCCAGGAAATAGAGCAAAACTGAGTTTGAGGAGTGCTAATGTTCATTGTCACTCTTCTTTTCCATGTGAATACTCACTATTTTCAAAACCATTGTACAGATCATTAATCATCATTTTAATTTTTTGAGGGAAATTTTTGTGAAAAACTATTTTGCAAAAGATTACAAAATGTTTTTCTTCTTGTAAGACTGGAGACTTTGGCTCTCTGTCATTGTTCTGTTTCATATACAATGGAATTTTTTTTTTTTTTTACCACAGTACTGCTTGATATTACTTGATTAATCATTCTTCTATCCTTCTTCCCTTCCTTAGAACATCTTTTTTTTTTTTTTTTTCCTTTAAATGTGCTTCACAAGCTTTCATTCTGCAATCCACACAGCTGGTCATCTTTCTTTTTTGTTGTGTCTAAAAGCAGCCATATGTCATCAACAACCCTCTCATGTATATTGAACTTCCTTAGCACATCAGCTTGTCTCTTTGAATGTGTTACCTGATGTCTTTAAAATGGCAAAACATAGGAAAGTGGGTCCTCCTGATCCTTTGTTTATCAGACCAGCAAGAGCTACGAATATTGTAGAGTTAGCATTTATGCCCTTTGGCCATATTTATTCTAGCTTTGCTTTTTATTATTCTTTGTTTCAGCTCAACTAGCAGGATATGATTCAAATCAGCTCTATACAGTAAAGTAGCAAGTATGCCTATCCTTTATCAGTAGGGAAAAACCAGGGCCACTGAACACTGGTGTTTGGTGTTACAGCAGCCACAACTGCTGCAATTCTCCAGCTCTGTCCATCTAGGTGCTTTATTTGGTGCTCACCGTTTTTAGTATGGCTGGTCACAGCACAACAGTCTCTCCACTGCAAATGTTAGCATCAGTGCTTGAGTGCCATTACAGCATGTCTGGTAGGATATATGTGTAATAGCAGCAAAGGAGATTGACCAAAGAAGAAAGATCCACTGGAAATTTGACAAGCTTTAGGTTCAGGTGGTGCTCATAATTTCTTCTAAAATAAGTTTAGAAACCTTGGTTTTGCAGTTCAGTATGTGAAAGTCTCTTTTCTTCACTGTTTGATGTGATTGTCTAGTTAAGAGATTGAAATGCTTTGGGTGTTATGAGATGAGTTGTATCTCAGGCGGCTAGGACTGCAATTTAAATGGACTCCCTAACAACACGTAGAGAAATGTGATTTTTGTTACTGTTGAATTTTGAAAC
The DNA here is from genome assembly GCF_019232065.1 of Centrocercus urophasianus. NCBI lineage: Eukaryota > Metazoa > Chordata > Aves > Galliformes > Phasianidae > Centrocercus > Centrocercus urophasianus. Next base: position 24,583,580 of record NW_024884586.1, read on the forward strand.
TACTGGAATGCAAGTAGTTTCTCTCCTTTCTAAATGAGTTGCGGTCATCAGAAAAGCATCCATTTTGGAGCTCCATCACGTCTGGAGCACAGTCTTATCATCTGGAGATAGAGAATTGGCTTTTTGCAGCACTGGTATTTGGCCATCCAGTAACACTGGAGAGTTCATGAGATACCCATGGTTACCTTGGTAATAAAGTGATGAGATATACTCAGTAGAAGGGTTTTTTTTTGGAGGTGGTGAGATTTTCAAAGCTCTTTCTTTTTTTTTAATGAGCATTAACTCATTTGTTACTGAGATTCATTTTTAAACAGGTAACTATGGAATGCTTTTAATAGGCTGAGAAAAGTTAGCAGATGTCAGTGTGTACTTTAATCTTGCCATTTGTAACAACCTATGGCATTTTGTATTCATTATGCTTTTTAAGGGCAAATAATTTAGATTCTTTCACCTTCTGATGATAAACTCCCTTTTGTGTTCCTTCTTCTGAAGTCGGTTTTCTAAATAAGAAAATAAACAAATCTTGTGTGAAATGTTATCATCAGCCTGAGTAAAATTAACTGCATACACATACCCCCAAGCCTCAAATCAGATCCAACTACGTTGGACATGCACTGCACTTAAAGGCCACTGTTTACTATTGTTTCATTTATTGGAAACAAATTGGAAACAAATATTTATGCAGGGAAAAAAAAAAAAAGGCTTTATAATTACATGGAAGTACAGTTAAGTAGCTTAAAATATTACCTTTACATTTGCTATAGATTTGGCAGAGTTTTTGTCAAGAAATCATGCTCCTTTGGTGTTCAGAGCTCTTTGGCACCCTTCTCCAGTACGTACCTGTGTACTTAAGGCTGTAATGACACTAATCTGCAGGAGGTTCAGAACGATTCAGAAACCATGTAAAGCTGTGACCTGTACCTTTAATTCATTTCAGCCAGTTCCACGCTGATGAAGTGATCTATCATCATTGCTACCATATTATAGCATGTGTTCCTACAAGAAAGTTCAGACACTGCAGGGGTGACCAGACTAACATCGCCTGGCATCCAGCAGTGCGCAGACTAAACTGTAGTTTTAGATAGAGAATATGGAAACTGACAACAAATTATTACTTGCGGTCTTTTTCCAGTTTTCAAGTGCAAACACACCAAAGTCTATTTTAAATCTGAGCCAGTCAGACATTTAGTAATATAGATCAAAGAAGAAATGAAGGCCTCCCATGCTTATTATTTCAATATGATGTCTGTTCTAATAAAGTGTAAGAATGCCTCTGATAGACTAACTAGTAGGAATTTTCTGGTTCTGTAGTTTAGCCTTAAATATATACATATATTTGTAAATTAATCAGAAACATATTGTGGTGGTTTCAGTTCCTCAGAAAGCTGATTGTTTTCAATCCTTTCTTTAATCTTAGAAATATGGTGGCAGCCTGCCAGAACACTTTCAGATAAACAGTCCACTTCACATTTAAAAGCTGTAGAATCACCGATGTTGAAGGGGAAAAAAAAAACAGAAAACACCAGTTCTTTCTCTCTTCCCCAAAATGTAGAACATTTTTAAAATAGGTTAGTTGTTATGCTATTGTCCTTCATTCTTAATTAGAAATAATAAAAGCCATCTGTGCAAGGTGAATTTTGATAAAATCTCGGCTTTTAAGTGTTTGTTGATCTTGTGTGTACCAATTTTCAGATGTCTTAATAGCTCCAGGATGGCTATCACACTGAGTATACTCACTGATTTCCATCCTGCTCTGTGCTGTTGGATGTGGTTTATGTGTGGTTATTTCACCTGAAATTAAAAAAACACCATACTATTCCTCCCAGTGCAACAGCTATTGAATGGGATGGAACTGTTTCCATTTGGAAGAGTTTTTTCATAACGCTGTCTCCTCCCTGGGAAGAGGCTGGGATAAAACACAGTTGAAGTGAGGAGTTGTTTTATGTGAATTGCACGCTGGACAGCATTTCTGTTGCTGCTTTCAGTGACAGGTTTTTCTGCTGTCTCTTCTCAGCCAGGCTGAGGGGCCCATGCTCAAGATCCTCCTTGATGGAAGTGCACTCCCCAGTCAAAAAAGAGAAGGCTCAGAAGTTACTGTACTGCAGCCTGGAAATGGAATACAGGGTTTCTTTTCTTTCAACCTGTGTTTTCAGTCAATTAAAATTTGTACTCAAAGCTTTTCAGTTTGAAGCCACCCTGTGTCTGTGATGAGCAATCCTTCTTGTTTGTGCAGTCATTCATTATCTCCATTACCAAGAGGAGAATAGAGGACAATTACATTGTTTGGACGAATCAGAGTGTTAGGAGGAGTATTTATCATGGTGGCAGAGTGCAGCACCTGACAGCAAACGATTGATGGCCAGGAATGAGTGTGAGTGGCCAAAGCAGCCTCATATGATGCAAATTACTGACTGTGGATTCCAATTTATCCTGTTCATTTTTCTTGCCTTTGCTGAAGACTATTAGTGGTTTTTGAAGCAGTGAAGGGGTCATTACTAATGTGGGCTCGAAGCAGGAGGGGGAAGGAGGGGAAAAGCCTTCTGTAATTACACAGCCTTCAAGAAAAGGCTGTGGGCCTAGCCAAAAAAGTGTCAACACTTAGCAATCAGCAAAATTTATTTTCATTTTATCCTTAACCCATATTAACTCAACATTATCATCTTTCTTTGTTAATATTTGCAGAATATTAAAAGCTTGACTTCTATATTAATACAGATCTGCTTAACCCTTTTTGCTATGATGTTGCTTTGCTAAATGTCAGTTTGTCAATGGCATTAAACAGTGCCTGCTTTTAAAAAAGTGTAGATAATGAAAAATTAAGTATTCAACACTCTAAAAAAAGTAATTCCAGATGACTGATTATTTGTATCATTTACAAAATAGTAGGTAAGGGTTTAGAAACATATGAGAAAATATTTGTTGAAGCAGAGGTATGAGAGGTTTCTGTATTAAAATGTAACATCAGCACAGAAGAAAATGATATTGATTTTGGGTGTTTGAGTGTTGAGATCTGTAAGCAGCATCAAAAAACTCGAAAGTTTCATTTTGCTGTATAATGAATGATGTACATTTAAAACATATGCATATTTAATTTAATGCCTATTCAAACCTTACTTACGCAGTTCTCTGGGGGTTATACGTGAATTAATGATCCTCCAAAGCCTCTCCTGCCTATCACAATTGAACATATTGATTATGCGCATAGGAGGTGTATAAGTTTTCCCCAAAAATCTCTTTTTGAAGAAAAGAGAGGAAAACAGGGAGGCAGGAAATATGTTTAAACATGTTTATTTTTTCATCTGAAAGTTAAACTTGAAGCCACCCTTTTCTGCCCTTAGTAGTGTAGTTGGTAAGCATCAAGTAATCCACTCCTTGCTCCATAAAAGGTTGAACACGCATATTGGCAATAAACAGTAGAGTAATTGAATTGGTTGTCATGACTCCTAAGAACCGGTCCTGAACATATTGTTCCTACAACTTTAAAATCTATACATTCAGTATCTTCCATTCTGCTAAACTGGTGCTACTCTGTCCTTTATGGCAGAGAAAGTAAAAGTACTAAAGCACAACTGCCAATTATTTCTCAGGAATATTTTTTCTATTTTTTTCTGTATAATAAGACCACGGGATGAACTTGAAACATGCTGTGGTTCTCTTGTAACATTTGAATTCACCCAGAGTTTTCTGCCCTGTTCTTTTGCAAATGAGTTGAGTTTGAGAAATAAGAAATCTGTAAAGGCACATTTACATAGAGGATACCACTTAATGATGCATCTTT
>NW_024884586.1:24589857-24642357 GCF_019232065.1 Centrocercus urophasianus
ATTGTATCTTCCAAAAATTTCAGGCAGCAAGTCATCACATGGTGTAAAAAATAAACACCAGATTGCAGCCACGATATTAAAAAAAATCTCATGCTTTTTCAAGTGCAGAGCTTATGAATAAAAGGTAGCCAGACTGCTTTGATTTTTTTCTTCAGTGTATTAGTGAGTGCTCTATCTCACTGAGCTCTATGGTATGACACACAAATAACTAAGCAAGTACCATCTATTGTGGTCATTATAGTAAATTGTAAAAGAAATTAAAATGATATACAAATACCAGTTACTCTAAGCATAATTTCCATTAGCATCCAGCAATGACTTTGCTGCATGTCCACATGAATGCAGCCCCAGCCCATTGTCCCCCCTTTTCCCAACATCTTAAGGGTATGGGAGATCTCTATAGAACTTTGAAACCTTATCTTTATTCACTGTAATTTAGGATTTTATACCAATGAACTATTCCTTAGTAAGAATTCTGTGAATATCACATCTGTAGTCTTGTTATTTTATACTCTTCTAGAAAATGGAGGCTAAGAGGGTTCAAAGACTTCTGTATTACATTTTGAATAGCACAGCACCTTTGTTCTAAAAATAAATACTTGACTTAAAAATAAATAATCAAGTGGATTCAAAACAGAGGCTTACAGTGCTTTTGAGGATATTCATATATGATCAGCTGTTGAAAGAGCTGCAGTTCAAGAGTACTGAGCTAAGGTTTAGTGACAGGGGTGGTCAGGGATCAGACTCAAAGACAGAACCTTAGTCTTCATTTAACATACAAGAAATAAGTATGGAGGCATCAGTCTAGATGACACAGAGAGATAATACACAATACCAACAGTCTTGAATGTGTTCCAGCACACTGGAATACTGGTGTGGCCAATCTTCAGGCCAAGATTCAATGAGTAACATTGGAGCGATTTAAGTTCATTCTTAGTTGGCAAAGCACTTCAATTCATGCTTATCTTTAACTTGTGATTATTGAAGATAATAAAATTTATGCATCCATTTAGAATTAAGTAAGAACTTTATTGTTTTGTTGAATGGCATCCATAGTATGCTATGAAGAAGGTAGCCCTGCCTGCTTTCACCAAAGGAGACTGTTTTTATATAAGGCTGTGTGGCAAGGTAAAATATGGGGAAAACTTTTTGAAGAAGCTTTCCTCATCCTCACTTCCCACTCCATATCCTCCCACCTCTCTAAATTATCCTTTTTACATCTCAATTGATGGAAAGACAAAGAAACCACTGTAACTGAGGAAAGCTGCAAAGTGTAGAAAAATTGAAAGGAGTAAGACGCGTAAAAGCAAGCCTGGTCCAGTTTGAATATATAAAGCAAAATGAGCAGAAGAAAGCTAAAAATGTACATTGATATTGAAGGATGAATAGTACTATAAGCAACATTGCTGCAGTCTGCTAAAGCATTCACTATAGACAGAAGACTCAAGAAGACTTGGCAAGAAGAATGAATAGAAGAAAAAGGATAAAAAAAAAGAAATATTTTTTTCCCCATAATTATTTTGAACAGTAGAGCTTCTCGCAGTTAGGTGCTTGTACAAATCTTTCTCATTGTTTTGCATGAACTTCAAGCACATGCTAAACACATGATTAAATGTCTTTCCTAAATAAAAGTACTTTTCTGAAATCGGGCTGAAGACAGGAACAAAGAGCTTCCTGAACAGAAATTTCTTTTCTAGACATAGGTCCAGGTTCTGCCATGTGTATGTGTGATGCTATATTTGAAAATAGTGTATGCATGTATCGCAGAGGGAGTACTTAATGTGCTTGAAGCTGGCAGCATGCTTGAGCACCCTGTTAGATTGTGGTGAGAGAGAGAAGGTAAAAGCTGTAAAGGAGAAAGAAAATACTTGTGAAAGGTTTAGGCATTTTTCCAGATTGCCTGTACGTTGTAATGTGCTTACTCTTTATGCTGTAACTTGCTATGTAGACTATTCAGAACAAATTCTGCTCATATATATAATGTAACTGTGAAATTCAGATTTTGCTGGTTTGGGGATCAGGTGACATTTAAGGAAGAATAGCTGGTTTTGATGAGAAGGGAATTTGTTTTTTCATTTATTTTTTGGAGGGAGGGGAGATGTGGACAAACAAGCAGGTTTGACAGCAGGTAAAAGGCCCTTCACATTAGGTTCTTAGGGAATTGAAACCTAAGCTTTAGGAAAAATAGCAGCTTAATTTACTAACTGGTTCATTGGTTTTAGGGGATATAGTGAATATGTGTTTGATTTTAGAAAATAAACATCTTGAAATGAATAAAGCATTAAGTTATTGAGTTCTTGCTTTAAGAATTGAATGCAATAATTTGATTCTTGCTGTGGTCCTACAGAAAATAATAAGTTGAAGAAAACACTAGAAGTATGTATTAGAAGCTTTTATTTCATCCCTCAGATAACCTTATTTGAAAATCTCAGATATCTTTTTTACATCTCTTTCCTTTTTGTATTTCTGTAAAGTCATTTGTTTGAGCTTCAGCTCTCAAATTATTTTACATTTTTAAATGTGCTTTTTACTAGTATTCAGTCAGTCTAGATATGTGACAGTTCTCAAATAAAGAAGGTGCTCATGTCTTTCTTGGTCATACATTGCCATTTGGACAGTGTTCAAGTTTAGCTGAATATTAAAACCTTAGGAGGATTATCCAAATGGTATCTTTAGATCAGTCGTTTTCAACCTGTAGTCTGCCATCTGGGAATCTGGATTATTCCTGAGTGGTCCAAAAATGCACTAAAATCCAAGCCTACTTCAGTTCTTTAAGTTCACTACGTATATTCAATAGAAATGCTTTAAGACTTTGAAAATCAGCAAGGTTGCAAACCCTTTTTTGGAAATTTATTCATCACTTGCTCAGGATATTATTAATCTTTCCAAAAAGCAACTGATAACTATGAAGATTTTTGCTTATGTTAAGCAGCAGATGGTTTCTTCTGGGTAGCTCCTGACTGGAAAACATAAGTGTTTTTTTTTCAAAATGCTTTCATTCAATTTTCCCTAAAATTATTTGAGATTTTCCTTTTTATAAGGAAATAAATTTCAACATGCGGAAAAAAGACCATAGAAAAGGCCTTTCATCAAGCAAGTCTGAAGAACAACAACCTTGTGTCAGCAGATAAAGTGTAGGCAGAAAATTATGAAAATGTGCTACAGAAAATTAAGAATCCACGAACTGAGTTGTAAAAAAATATTAATTAGCAATAGAGATTTCCCAACTACAATTGCTTCTCATAATTACGATGTAGATGAGGAAAGAATCAACCCCATGAGTTTTTATGAGGAAGCCTCAAAAGTACTTAGATCAGTCACCACAGAATTAAATCTCGAGACAGGGTGGAGACCTGTTGATTTTGGGGGAAATCTGCCAGAGCCAAATTCAAACCCCAGACTCTAACCCTTGGGCATCTTCTTAATTAGATGCTATTTTTTGTAGACTTTCAGTTGCAGCAACTATTTTTTTTTTTTTAATTAAGTGTCTGGTAATGCTATGTAAACACTGCAGGGTTTAGCTTGTGAAAGGTTCATGAACTGAACCATGAGGCTTAGTTTGCAGAACGTGGTAACAAAATTCCACCTAAAGTTATATGTAGGTGTCACTCTTTGATGAAAGATAAGCTTCTAAGGAGAATATCATCTTTTCTTACAGAGAGGGGGAATGTGTCTTGCCCACTTTCATCAAGCCAAGAAACCCTTCCCTTGCTGGTGAAGTTTTGAATACCTGCAACTTGCATGAGTAATCTCAACTGCTGTCGCAACATCAGATGGTATTTGTAGTTGATACCATATAAGTACAGCAGATAGTAGATACCATATAGGTATTGAAAATAGAGCTGCAAGAAGTGATCTGGCAGTCATTGCCAAGAAAGGTTACACTTTCTCTTGTGTCTCAACTTTGATATTGCCCCTTTAAGAAAATGTTTCTGGGGAAAATACAGAAATGATAAATTCATTCTTACTGGCAGATAAAAAACTGGTAGGTGCCTCTGAAATGGGCATGAAATTCAGTGAGGGTCTTTGCGTCAAAGAGTCAATAGCCACCTCTGTGAGGTGAGAGACTAGAGGGGCTAAACAAAGAATTCAAAGGGTTCAAGAGGAAAAAGGAGCTAATGTCCTGGATTTAGGCTTGAGCTACCTTTGTTGCCTGTGGGAAAGTTAACTACTGACCTAAACATAGTTTCTAAGGATACTAAATTTTTCTGTATTTTTATAACAGTGAAAAAGATAAGCGAGTATTCAATTAAAATCAGGAGCCTGAGACCTTGGAAACACACTGCAAAACTAGAAAATCGGGAGTAAACTGGGAATTGAGTAAAATAATTCTGCCTGAAACAGTAGTAAACATATGGAATAATTGGCTAGTGAAGCAAGTAATCTAAATGAGTTTAAGAGACAGCTGGACGTTTCTATCTCAGGAGAGAAAGGACTGAAGGATATAGTGATAAACCAGGGAGATGAGGATGAAATATTCTGAAAGAGAAAAGGCTTGCTGAACCTACTTGCCTATCTCTAGTCAGCAATTTCTAATGTTTGTCAATGCAATACGAAGAACTGCTTTATGACTATGCTATTTCTGCATAGTGTCACCATGTCTAAAGAAGGAACATTTTGTTTGAGAAGATAGATTTAGCTGATGCAGCCTCCACTGTCAGTTCTGCCGGATCCACCTACTAAACACAAGCTCAGCTGCCCCCACTTTCTCTCCGAAAAGTGTATTATTTACACTGTAGCTCAACTTTCAACTTACTTAATGTAGTAGTACCTCACAATCATTTTCTTGCAAATCAATGGCTAGTGAAAATGTGAAGCAGAGCTACAGATTTGCAGTTCAGCTAGCCTTAAGGGAAAATTTTCTTTATTACAGTTTGTCTCCCAGTCATGAAATTTTGAGCAAGCTATGGTAGTAATATTATCAATGTAGCTATTAAGAAATAAAGCCAAATTCATTTGAAGTAGTGTCTTTAGCTAGTCCTGTCTCTAGCTTGATCTAATTTAGTATATAATTTTCTTCATCATCATGATTGCACCATCCTTTCTTGCAGAAAATTAAAATAAAAAAGAGAGAGAAAAGCACGAAGTATAGAAAATGGAAACAGCATTCAATTCAATACTAACTCTTGCATCCAGGCTCAAAGTTCAATTTCAATGTAAGTCATGTATGTGGTTACCTAACTACTCAACTGCTCCACAATTCAGACATTTGGATGCAAGTTTTATGACTGTAATTAATTGTAGTTTTAACTGATTGCAGATGCAAAATTGCACCCTTAGGAAAGTAGGCCCTTTTAAAAATCATGTTCTTCAGGTTGAACCAGAAGGACTGTGCATTAAATTGAACGAATTTCAAAAAGACTTGATTTTCCACTTACGTGCAGTTTTGCTTTCACTGGTGAAACATCACTGGCTTTAGCACAGTTTTCCTGATTAGGGCTGGTGCAAGTTTTTTTTAATAAAAAAAAAAGTCTGCGTCTGGAGTGAGGGGTGTGGGAGGAAGCTGGATGTAGTGGTGCTGAGTATGCAGATGTACCACTTGTGTTTGGGAAGGGAGGTGGTATTGCCACCTTCCTCTGTTTAGAAGTGCTGGGATAGATGGGTGGAATGCCCATTGTGATGCTAAAATTATAATTGCAATAATACTGTAGCCATCGTGCCTTTGTCCCCTGCTGTGTCTGATGAGCATTTCTGGAAAGAATAATACCAAATTAATGCTGTTTCCAGAAATTTAGATGTGCTCTGACTGTGCAAAAACAGTCTTTTAAAAGTAAACGAAGCGGGGAGGAAAGGGGAAAGGAAAGGACTGCCCAGCTCCGAGTGGAGACTTAATAGAAACCCTTGAAGTTCAGTTGTACCAGCTCCTTTGCGTCTCATCATTTTACTGAAGGAAGCCTGAAATAAGGATCTCCACTACATTACCATGGGATGCATATTTCTTCGAAGTGTTGTCATATCTGATTCATATTCCCAATTGCATTTAATGAAGAACAATAAAGCAATGTAGCAAGTTTGTGTAATTCAAATAAGCTTGCACAAAAATAGGCAGGTAGCCAAATTAGTTGGGAAGAGGGAAGAATGGGGTCATCATACCCAGCCTCTATACTACAACTCTGACTCAGAAGCCAGATTACTTAATAGTTCCATTTGGATATGTAATGAAGCTTTCCATTCCTCTTGATAATTGGGATAATTTCATTATCCATTTCCCACCCCATCAGGAGAAAGGATAATAAATCCCAATGCCTACAAATCATGCAATGGGCACAAGTTCCTTTTTCTGCACTTCAGCATGGAAGTATTTGTAATAGAGACCATATTTGCTCAGTTCTCATCTGCTTGGCAGGTTTATCCTTTATGCACAACAAAACCTACTGAAATCATTTTGTAATCAGGAAGCATACTGTTATCACAGTGTATTTTCCATTAGACTTCATGTGTTGGAAACATCTCCTCCCTTCCCCACCGTTAATTTTCTTTTCTTCACTTTGATTCATCTCAAAGGTAGCCTTTCTCTTGGGCTAGTTCTGCAGGCAGTGACTCATCAGAGGCTTGTTCCCTAGTGACAGCAGTAAGCCTCCCTGGACTCTTTTAAGAAGATGTTTGCCAAGCCTTTACTGCTCACTGAGAAGACATGGGGTGGAAACTGTCTGAAAGTTGCTAATATTTTATTCTTAGCATTTGGAAGTTCATTTGTCCTAGACAGGACAGTGCCAAATTGTGGGTTAGAGAAGGGAGTGTGGAACAGCAGTCACTGGGCTGTGCTGCTGCCTTACTGAGCTGAGGGAGTTTTCTCATGAGGATTTCCAAGGAAGGACTTGTCAAGGTACTGCCTGAGTGATGGGCATCTGTTTGTGTTTGTTACAGACTGGATTCTTCAAGGAGAGATTTCCAAAAGTTAAACCTTTTTCCGTCTCCCAGTGTGCTATTGTCTCACTGATCTCCTTGGCTTATCCTCAAGATTCAGGACATGGAACACTCAGGATCTGCTCTCTGAGTTAATTCCTCCCTTGTGCAGTTTTCCCTTATGCAGGAGAAAGAGTCTTGCAATACTTACCTGGCACCCCACAGCAGAGCGAAACTTTATTGGTAATACAAATAGTTCACAGTTCAGAAATGAAAAGATAATGTGAGGTTGTGAGATTTATTTTTGTCATATTTTCTGCAGATTCACATGGTTTGGAGAACTTTGGAAATAGAAAAACATCTGAATGAGGGAGTTTGCATGGCAGGAGGGGATTTCCTAGTCACAGTTTTAGTTGTTTTGAAGATCTCATAGATTACTAGTGAAGAGAGAAATACATCTTTTCAGTGTGAACAATTCCCAATTTCCTCCATTGCAATAAAATACTGAAAACTATTAATAAACATAGAGAAATCACTACTTTAAAATCTGTTTAAGAACATTTTTGCTGTGCTTTCTTCAAGTTCAATTTCCTGCTTCTTTGTTTTATTGTGATTGTAGCAGAAAGCATATTCTGTTCTTTGTATATGACTCATAATCATTGTTGCTGACTATTCATTCAGTTCAGACTTGCTGCTGTATCCCAGCCCTTGTCCAAGATCTGCATTGTTCTTGTGTTTTGTTGCAAACACAAGCAGGTTTTGTCTTTTTATACCTTGCAAGGTAAACACAGGAGAAATGTTGCATATTCTGTGTGTTTTCGGACGTATCTTATCTTTCATGAGTCACTAAACTATGTTTCAGACTGTTTAAAGTTGATCTCTTGAGTTGTGGGCTTCCTTGAAAAACACTGATAAGCAAAAAAACTTTAAGAGCTATTAGTGAGGGAGTGGTTGTGGTGATGTGAGTTAGCATTGGCTTTTTAATTCAAGAAGGAAGAATCCAAATCAGGCAAAAGTTCTCAAGTATAAAATTAATTGTATTGGCAAATAAGTGTAGTTTCTTCAACATGGTACGTGTAAGAAGAAATAGCCTATAGTTCAGAAAAAGCATAGGCTGAAAGTGCTTGCCAAGAGCTTCAGTTGTTCTGTTGAGTCAGGAGAGGGAAGCGTATGCCTGAAGAGTAACATCAGTTGACCATGGCATTTTCCTGCTTTTTACTATTCTGAAATCCCTCATTAGAAAGGTGGACTTTTTGCTGTGAAGGACCAATCCCCACCCCAGTTCCACCTTCCCCACTTAGTATGCACTAGCAATTTGATCTGCGTGGTCACTTATTTCATAATGCTGCTTCGTTTTTACCCAGGATGTTGTAAATAATGGAAGCACACTGTTAGGGATATATATTTTTTTTTTCCATGAATTTCTTGATTATTCACTATTTTGTGCAAATAAATCTGAACCTTAAACTGCTTGCAAAATCAGTCCCCTGCATGTACTCATTATTTACTTTTTCCATTTTTTCACTGGTCACCTAGGCTACATGGTCTGATTTCTGATCACTGTGTACATGAAAGTAGTTGTAGTAGTTTTAGTAACAACAGGAAGGATGTTATCAAGTTTTCATTCTCTCATAGACAGCGTGGGAACAAGAGATTGAATTAGGAAGAGGAAAGTTGATAAAAAACAGTGAGAACTTTTTTTCCTCATCTCTCTTGAATCCAGCCTTCCCCTAAAATATCACTGTTAGAATACATAGTAGAAAAATGTGCTGAGATTGTAAAAATTCCATCATAGTTGGAGAGCAGTAACTCCACATGCATATGGGTCTGTGGTAGAATTAAGGAAGAGCAGAACATTTCAGCACCAGTGTAATAGCCAGATTTAGCACATAGAAGAACAAAAGAGGGGATGGATTCTGTGCTTAAAGAACAAATCAGAAAACTGAAGGAGACATCCTTGTGTCTATGTTATGATATCCCAGGGCAAAGCATCTCTTATTCTAGATGACCTCTTGGTGAAGTGTGAGCACCGAGTACTGCACTGATATTCGTGCCTGTCCCTGTCAGAGCTCTGCCTTCCAACTGCAAAGCCTATATGACTGTGGATTCAGCAATGCCTTTTATCTTTTATCTTATTTGACAGTTTTCTATTGTTTGTGACAGATCATCAGCATTATTTTCACAATCACTGAGTAACAATGTTATGGGGACATTTGTTCATTCCTTGCTCAAAAGGTTGCAGACAGAGACTCCTGAAGCCTCCACTCTGGCTGTGAGGAGAAAGACCAGTACAGAAATCTGAGCTTCTCGTTGTTTTATAATGAAGTCCTCTATTTGTACATGCTTTCATACATCATCAGGATGTTAACAAGCAAGGCAGTAGTTGAATAAGGTAGAGAGTTACAAGAGTATGTGCTAATGCCAGCCCTGATCCTTCAGGGAAGTCCTAACTTGAGCTTTTCTAGCATAGCTGCTGCTGCACTGCCTCTTCTGTTGCTGCTGGAGCATAGGGCTTGGAGCAAAGACACAGCCTGTCTGCACAAATGGTCGAGATAAAGCAGGAAGCCATTAGAAAATGATTCAGCCCACTCACTCTATCCAAAAAGCACTGTTTTGTTGCTAAGTGGATGGGCTTGGAATTAATTTATCTGCAAACATTCACGCAAGGAAAAATCATTTGTGCAAATGCTCGTGAGAGAAATGAAAGAGCCAGAGTTCAAAATAATAAACTCTGATCTGTCTCACCTTTCTCAAGAAACACAGCACTTTTTCATCCTTAGTTAGTAGGGCAAAACAAACATTATTCTGCTTATTACAGAAGGATTAGTGAAGGGGTGGATTAATTTTTTTTTTAATACAATTTTGTTATTATTTTGTAATGTTTGCAAGCATGTTCTTTAATCAAATTTTCTTTAAAATGGAAGTAAGCAGAAGAATTTTTAAAGGAGTTTGAAATCTTGATGCACAATGCTAGCTTTTTGAACCAGAAAAACCACTGTTCGTTAACAAAATAACATGTATTGTATTGTTTTGTACACATACAGTGGCTAGGCAATTAGATCCCATTCCTGCAGGACTATTGTACATTCCCTTATAGATAGCTGCAGCTAGCAGAATGAACCTTAGACTGCCTTGAATTTGACTCCTCTTCAGGTTCTCAAAGGAACTCAATGAAATAAGGAAATTTGGTTGAAAACTGCTGATCAGAAAACATCAATAGCTCTGCTCGTTGACCTTGCTGCAGAGATTGGCTGCATCACAAAAATAACCACAGTCTGATGTGATGCTGATCCTGATGTTGTGTCTTTTGCATTTTGGCATGAAAAAGAAATAATGCAATCTCTCCACAGGTTACATGTTTATAAAGAATACTGATTAGTTATACTGGTAATTTCATGTGATAAAGATATTAAAATATTGTCAATAAACCAGAGACAAGTGATGTGTAAAATAATTAACACTAAAGGGAATATAATAAGTTACTATTAAAATCCATATATGGATTATGTGACCCTGTGATTACAGAGACTATGGAACATATGATTTGGTATACATCTTCTGATCCAAACACCTCATTGCACTCTGTCAGATTACTGGCTTCTGACGTTAAATAAAATTCAGGTATGATTTATGGGGTGGCCTCTTGACATGAGCTGGAATCAGAAATGGTTTAGGCTTTGCCAGTGTTCAGCACTGTTTTCATTACCTACTGATATAATGCAAGTATTACATTTAGTCAACCAAATTATGTGTAGTTCTCTGAGATTCTCTCTCATTCCCTGTAGTCATTGTTCCACTCATAATAAAATTATCCTATCAATTTGCCACAAGAGGAAGACTGGAGTTCACTAAATTACAGCCATGTGTGTTTGTGCTTTAGACAAAGTGATACCAATTAAAAAAAAAAGAGAGAGAGAAGAAAGAAAGAAAGAAAGAAACAACAACAAAAAATCACCGCAACAACTAGAATCTATTTTTAAATTGTTCATGGAGAACAGTGAGATTGGCTCACAGAGGCCAACCCTGAATTCCAAACATTGGCAATTTCATTTTCCTTAATTAGTAAAACAGTATCTATCTAGAAAAAAAAAAAAAAAAAAAAAAAAAAAGAATAAAACAATGAGCAAGATGCTAAATAATATGTCAAGACTGACACCTGGCCTCCCCTATGGCTGATTAGTTTGAGAGTTTTGCTGTGAAGTGAAAGCCTCATTTTGTGCTTCATTCCTCCCCTCCTCATATTTTATTATTTTTTTAAAGACAGTATGAAAATGGTGCTTTTATTCGCAGACAGCCAAACACTCCATTTCTGACAGCTGAAGCAAAGCCATCTCGGCAGTTTAGCTGCACTGCCATGCAGAAGACCTGTGCTTGGGAGTGGCCTGGGGGCACGCTTTACGAGCCTTTGATGCTCAGATGTGTCACAGAGGTGATGCGCTCTGACTGCAGGCAGCAGCGCCCGCTGGGCTGCTGGCTCCGTGAGCACCAACCCAACCAACCTAAGTTATGATGCAGCATTTGTATGGTGTGGTAGGAGGTTGCTTAGCCCTGTCCTTGGTGGGGAATGAATGAAGTTAATAGCTGTTTCGTGTCCTGTGCAGTAGTACACAAAATGTTCCCTTTACTAAGCTGGCTTGCTATCAGAAGAATGATTTACAGAGATTCTTCAACAACAGCTAGGCTCTGTGCTATGTGTAACACAGAATGACTTCCTGGGGCTATCTCCAAATTCTTTTTGTTTACCATCCATGATTATTCCTCCGACTTCCAGTGAATTTCTGGGGTTTTTGTTTCTTTGTTTGTTTTCCCTTAGTAGTTCCTAGCTGTTGTGACTCTTGCGTCAGTAAGCATTCAGCTGAGGACTGGGAGTTACTAATACATATAGTTCAATCTAGAGGCTTGGCATCCATACCATCTCCTGTAATTTCTGAGGCAACAAAATGCCTCCGGTGTGCTGACTTTTGAGCAGGTCTCCCACTCCTAATTTCCCTTTACTGATATTCCTTTTTTTCTTCTCTTCTGCTGCTCTCTTCATGTTGCTAGCTGGTGTCCTGCTGGAACTCCGTACTGTTTTTAGACTTCTCATCAGGTAGTCCTCTATGAAGATAGCTACAGAGCTCCATAAGTCTGCCTTACTCTAAATGATATTTTGTAGTTACAGTTAGTCCTTTAAGTGCTGTCATGATACTTCTCAGGTGCTGCTCACCTACAGCTTTAAGTCCATAGCTCCTTTGCTACATAGTGCATCCTGTTCAGCTGATGTTTCACTTCAGAGATCTGTAGCCCATCTATTGCCCTTCTTCTGGAGGCAGCACACCAACCTTCATGGAAATGATCCTGATTTATCTTTTTATGCTGGGCTCACATTTAGCTCCATGGTTCCTTTACTGCAGTTCCAATACTGCGGTGGGAATTAGTTCTTAGCTTTTTTGCTTTTGCCATTTGTCTTCTGTTTGTTTCTGAAAACTGCTGACATGGAGGAGATCGTGTTTTTCCATTTACTGTCTGCTTACAAGAAATTTCCAGACTGACACAATATTATTACATTTTTGCTGCTGTACGTGAAGGTCCACGTGCTAGCCTATGTAATAAATACCTTGCAAAAATGCGTCCAAAGGTTTGGTTCATTGTTCTTGGTTCTATTCTGCATGTATTCAATTTAGCATTAAGCAGATAAGAGAGCACTTAAAATATGAGCATAATTGCTCTTTCCAATCAGTGTAGATGGAGAGAGGCACTTCCATAGGGCAGTTCAGATCACAGGTTAACTCGCAGCTATTTGCTTTAATTTGCTGCTGGCAGAAGTAACTAACTCTCCAAGCTTCTGTGTGGGATGAACTTGTGCCCAGGTCTGTTTATCCCAAATCAGAGTAACAGTTCACTGTCTGTTAAAAGTTTAATCCACACTAAATTTTGGATTTTGTGAGGCTGTAGAATCCTTTGTCATCAGCTATGCTTCAAGCACCCCACACTGCTCCACACACATCCTTCACTCATTTTGCAAGATTGAGAAGTGGTTAGACAGAACATTTCTCTACTTCTGTCTTGTATTTATCCCCCAAGCAGTGATCTATGTGAACTTGTTTTACTATGTAATGACATCAGACTAGCAGCATGCTGCCAGTCATTTACTGAGGCTTTAGCTGATGAATGCACTCCTTTTGCCTGCAATTATCTACCCATATCCTGAACAAAGATAAGATCAGCATCAGAAAAACTCATCCTTAGATAGGGAAATCATGGTCCTCCTGAATTCACTTGGAATCTGAAGAATCAAACTAACAAAAAAATTATATGGAAATCTTTCCACCTGTATTTATTTTATCCACATTTTCCTGACTGCTCTTGTATTCCGGATACCAAAGGTCCCAACACTAGTAAAGTGGGCTCAGACTTATGTTCAGTATTGTCCATTGTAGGAGATTCACATAACATGTTATGGGCACACAGCTTACCATCGTATAGTGTGCACTTGTATCTTAATAGCCACTCAGTGATACAAGTGACTATTTTACAGGCATGTTTTCCCTTCATGGTAAATGCAGCATATCTGTTCACCCATCTTGAAGATGGGATAAATCTGATTTCCTGTTCTGTGGGGCATTCACAGCTAATTACTAAGGAACAACTGATATATGCATTCAAACTAAATTACCTGAGGTTGTCCCTGTACTACCTTTTGTTGCATCACAAAGTTAATGAATCCAACCTCCCTCTGAACAGGGCATACAACTTAAAACTGTCAAGATTGGCTATCACAGGAAGTCAATATCTGTGAGGGTTTCTGAGGGACAGTGATGTGAGACAAGTCATACATGCCCTTCTAGTCACTTTTTCCAATTTGCTTCAGGAAAACAATGTCAACTATGATTTGCAGTGTGAATTTTTTAATAAAGGTATTACTCAAGTACTTATTGAATTCAAGAGAAGTTAATGTGTTAGCTCGTGGTCACACTGCTGCATAGCTAGGTCTAGAGATAATAATTATCTTATAAATGAATATTATTGTGAGCTTTTTGGCTGATTACTTGTTCCTAATCTCTTAGGCCACAATACTGAACTTGCAATGCTATAAAAACAAGCTTTTCCATGGAGACTTTAGATTTTATTTTCTTATTAGACTAGAGTTGGGTTGGATATGGTCCTTGGTCAAAATCTTTTCAGTGAAATATCTTGTGACACAGCTTACACTACAGCACAGTCTGCAAAAAAATTATTTTTGGTAAGGTAAGCTGGATGGAAATGTTGTCAGCCATTTGAGAATCGTTCAAGTATGGAGGTGAGGAAGCAAATATTTTTCTTAGAGTGTTTAATTTGGTGCTTTTGTAAGCAACTCTGGACAAATTTCTTCTTTTCTAAAACTTGAAATTCTGCATGCCATGAAAAAGCATTTCTGTAAAAACTGGTATTGGTTATAGAGCTTAGGCTAGAGTAAAGTTAGAGGAGACCTGCATCCATAACTTTCACATTCTGACTGGATGTAAAGTCAGGTGTCACCTCTAAAGAGAAGAGACACTTATACTGCTGTAAGAACATCCTCAGAGATCAGGAGTAGAGGCAGATTCATTGAAGGGCTACAGGACTGGTACCACGGGTGAGCACTGTGTGCCTATGCCACGCTGCAACAGGGAGGCTGGGTACAGTACAGCTCCCACATCACCATGGGGACTGCCAGGGGATTTCCTGTGCCAGTGCGTATTCAAATGAGAGGAAGCTTTCTGAGTACAGAGCTTCATGAATTGGCTCCATGCTTGTTTTCACTATGAGAAGGTGAGTCAGTAGAGAATGCTGAGCCTATGCCTGCAGAGATCACATGACTCTTCTTATACCCACAAAGCAAACTGTTCATGTTCATAAACACTGACAGAGGAAAAGATTCAGAGAAAATGGCAGTCTGATCATACAAATCCTCAAAACTAGAAGGTCTTAACAGATTCCACGTAAAAGGAAAATATATCATCCCCTATAATGTGTTCATATTTATGGATAAATACTTTGTAATATGCAAACTTTTAATGGTTTTTGTTCAAACTTCTAAAATTGTTTATTTTTAAAAGTTCAAACATATCAAATAATGCAATAGTAAATAAATAAGTATCCAGGATAAATAGGATGTATCCTATTAAAATGCTAGAATTTCAAATGCTAAGATCAAGTAACGTATAACAGCAGCCAGCAAAGGAGGCAGGATAACCAAGTGAATAGTGTGTTGAGACTCAGCAGATATGGTGCTTTTTTTTTATTGTCTCCGAGCTGTTTAGAAAGGTCACTTCTTTCTGTCTTAATTATTCCACCTAAAAATGGCAGTAATAATAGTGCCATTCCTTGTAATGCCATGTAGTACCTAATAACCACTTATTTGCATGGAGGAACTAAGAGTTATCAAAAATACAAATAAGTTTCCTACAGTGATCTATTGCTTTCAAGGCTCAGAGGAGACTGTTCACAATGTTGCTATTTTTGATACATACACAGTAAAAACTGTGGTTGCTATTACTGGAATGAATAATCTTCTGGTGAAAATGGTATTTCATTTGAAGCTTGCTTACTGGAAAATGCACATAGCATTCACTACATCAAACTTCATAATTTTTATTTACTTTTGCTATAATTCTCTTATTCATTAGTTGTTCTTATTACAGTGATAGTGGAAGTGAAATATTCATTTTCAGCAGCAGTTATTTTCAGTGACCAATAAATCTTTGATATACTTGGATTCCGAGCTGAAATTTTCATGCTTATTTTCTTCCCAAGGGCAAATATTTTGGATGTTTACTTTTGAGAATCTGAACCCAAGCTGAGTATACAATCTAGTTTCTTCATCTCCATTTTGATGAGTAGTGTATATCTTTTACAAGAACAGAAAGGGGAAAAATCAAGAAATAATTTTTAAAAACGTATTGTGACTTAGGAGCTCAAGCTCTGTGACAAATCATTGAGGCTCATTTGCATATGTCAGGCTCAGAATCTCTGGGATTTAACATCTCATTGAAATAATCATATTTTAGATGAAATTAGCTACTTACACTAGTGTAAGGTGCTTTTAAAGCGTTGTTGTTTTGAAATTTTGTTCTCAGAACTTAACTTCATAGCAAAAACAGCTGCGTTATGCACTTGGTTCCAATCTAAACCCCTTGCTAAGGCACTGAAGAAGTGATAGCAGAAGCCTCAGTTGTCATCAAGAATATTACTTAGGAAGAAAGGCAAAAATAGTACATTGATATTTTGAAGATTACTGGAGAATGGCTGGGCTGCCCCAGTAGAATGAAAGCCTGTGCTTCTCTGTTTGACTTTGGTAACCTGGTTTATTTATTTAGTAACTGGATGATCAAAATGAGAAGAACTACAAATACATTCTGTAGTACTGATGTCCCCCATCATGTGTGGGGAAAGTATTCCCTGCCAAACGCGTAAAGCTAACCTTTGTCCTTTCTAAAATCCCTCCTTAAACTTGCCTCTACCTGTGCCTACAAATCACTCCCATCTGTCTTTGGTTAGGCAAATGACTCTTGCTTTTCTGCTAAACTGTTTGTTTTATTGTTACTTAATCCTTCCAAACCACTGCCACCCTCTCACATCTCCCTAAGTGTTTGGTCTGATATGCAGATTGGGAAAGTTTTGGGGTGGGGACCCTGCTATTTTCTCACTACGTGTAGTGTGTCCTTAACTGACACACTGCATCATCATAACACAAAATAATAATAATGGAAAACCAGGCTGTTATAGGCTAGCGGGTATTTACAGGGCAAATGATAAATAATAAAGTGTGTGTGTGGGGGGGGGGTGTTGTGTTTTGTCTAAGCAAAGAAATACGGTTAAATCTTCAGCAGGAACTCGAGCCAGCTCAGTGCATAAATCATTCCTAGTCTTTCTGCTACATTAATGTATAATCAAATTCCAGGAAGACCTAACTCAGTTGCTTGGATCCATAGTTCTTACCTGTAACAGCAGCCAAGTTGTTACATTTAAGTTACATTTAAAATTTTTACCTATCGGGATGTATTTGAATGTTTTCTAAAAGGTACTCTGTTCTTTTTAAGTACTGCAATTGGAACTCTGTCATTAGGAAAGAAACATTCGAGGGTGTGATAAAGAAAACAGGAATGCAAGTAAGGTAATTATCATCGCAGCCAACTCTGGGAGTGCAGGAAATGGTGCTCTGTGGCTTCAATGCTGTTCCTCGCAGCCCGAGTCTGAAATTGAGCTCAAGCAGTAGAAACATTTCCACTAGATAACTCAGAATAAGTTTTAATATTATTTTTAATCATCAGAGCATTTTAAATACTCTTCCATCTATTCATTACAGCAGAAGTGCTTGCTTCATTTTTTAACGCGAGCACTTACAAACATTACAAGTGTAATCACCAACAGCATAAAATTATCAGTGATTCAGCTGATGCTGAACTTCTCACCTGTCAAACAGCACAGATTGTTTTCTCCTTTTTCTTAGCTCTTAGGTAAATTTCACTGCTCAAACCAGACAAAGAGCAGGGAAGAGATGAGAAAACATGAAGCATAAGCATCACAAGGCCAACACAATTTCTTGTTTGTGAATGAAAACAAGGGCTGTAAAGCTAAGTGGGAAATGCTGGCTGGGAGCTGCCTCAAATCCCTGCAAGTAAAAAACATCAGGGATCAGAAAGCAAGTTCCAAAGGCAAGTGAATTTTGGAGTGAAAGGCTGTTGATGAATTACTTTGTGTGTGTTTTAATTACCCTATCATCCTGAGATTTTTGTGTATTGATCTGAACAGTTGTAATAAAGCGCTTCCCTCCCCTCACCCTCTTCCAAGCATTAGAGCTTTGTCTATTAGGTATGCTTCTAAGGAGAGAAATTACTCATCTTTGAGACTAGCAAGGAGAAAGGGAGAAAAAAATACAAATGGGCGGGCATGATCTCTTCTGCTATTCAATATGTTTAAATCTAAATTGTTCATATAATTATTCCGGCATGTATTTTCTTCTAGGCTGCAGCCAGGCAGAAAAATTTAAAACGAGAAATTGGACAATACTAATGTGAAGTAAAATGTATTTCAACGTTAACATTCTTTTCAATGTCATTTACCAATAGTTATGTTTCATACTAAAATTAAAGGAAAATATTAGCCTTGGAGTCAATGTATTAGTGGGATTTACAATAACTAATATTTGAATAACCCTGGGGAGATGAAAAAAAATAAAAAAGGAAAGAAAAAAAACCAGAAATGAGTATTACTAACATTCTGTCAAGAATGGCTCTGGGCAAAGGTGACTAGGAAGGATACCTCAGAACAATTTTGAGAAGGTGGTTTTTTTTTGTAATCTCTTCAGGGATGTTCTGTAATTCAAAAGCAAACTATTCATTTTGAGCATTAACCAGTATCAATCACAATAATATAAGATGCATAAAATGGCCTTTATTAGTTGATGACAAAAGAGAAAAAAAGGGTGGTTTCACAATAGCACTGTGAGACAAACATTTTTAGCCTTACATTACACACAGATAAACTTGGACGCACATTTAAACCTTAGTTCACTGTGAAACTTTTGCTCAGAATGCAAATTCTCTCACCAAATCACAAAGCAAAGCATAGCAGACTTCAAAATAAGGTCTCTGTGCCCAGCTTACCACTCAGCCACTGGGACAATCCGCCTGAAGTCTCCCTACTACCCCTCTTTTTGCAAATGGGGCTGCCAAGGCTGTGCTGAACCTGATGAAACCATCAGGTGAGCAAAGACCAATGGGGACTCAGAGAAACTCTTGCATGAAGGATGGGGCACATGTATGAGCGATGGGATTCCAAATCCCATCTTTACCCAATAATAATTCATAATTAATTAATACTTAACACCCATCTAGTGCTTTACAAGCATTAACTAATTAAGCTAATTCACCTAAGGTCAGTCCTTTGTACTCTCACAATACCCAAGATCTTTTTGATCATACACCCTAAAGAGTAAAAACAGTACGTCAGTAATGTTAGTTTTAGCCTGGTGTTATTTGGCAATTTTGATCATTAGGGATGGAATTAATCAAATATCTTCTGTGTCCCATTTTTACATTTTATCTTCTGTTCTGCATTTACTATTTTTATCTTTATTAATAGCTAGTGCTCAGTGGCCTTAAAGAATTTCACCATTCAACAGAAACTTTTCTTTCCAGAGACTTATGCTAATTAGTACCTTGTTTGTGGCTCCAGTGTGATTTATGAGCTACTCTGAGTCCAGAATAACAAAATATCAGGCTATCTCCATAACGGTCTATTAATTTGTTTACCTTTCTATCTGTCTACCTATCTGTTGAAATTTAAAACAGTGCAATAATTTTGAGAACAGTGACACTAATGCAGCATCAGATTAAGAGAATGTTACTTTATACAGGCGTAAATGTAATTTAGAGGCACTTAGAGGAAGCTATATACTTAACATGATTCTTGGCCAGTGAAGACAGGTTGATCCCACTCATTTTGGGTTTGCTAATTTGCAGTTAATTAGGAAGATTGATTCTGTTCTCTGATGCATAGGCCCAACCCTAAATGCATTTTTCTGGTTTCCGTGGCACCATGCTACTTATCATTGTCGTGGTGCAAGTATAACTGAATGACACAGTTATTCATAAAACATAATACTTGAAGAGTTTGGGAAAGTAAATCTAGTGAACATTAGTAAACAATTTTCTGGTTTACTCTGTAGACTAAAATTCAGTGCATTTAAGGCAACTTTTGAATTACATTCTTTTGAGAAGGTTTACTGCAATTAACAAACCAGAAAGTTGATTTAATCCTCAGCTAAAATAACACTATTTCAGAGTTGGAGGGAAATACAATATTGACATTTTGCTTGAAGGAACTTGTATCCTTAAATAAATACAGTGGGCATGGCATACTTAAGCTTGCACCTTTTATAGAAGCTAGCATTTATTTTCAACGTGTTATCTCTTGAGGAGATTCTTTCCCTCTACTCTCAAAATACAAGCTGCTATGAACGGATTGGGGGGAGGAGTGAAGATGTTAGAACAATCTGTGGGTTAGCAGTAAGTTGCTGCTCCCTTAGAGTCGTGGGGAGGCAGGAAGAGAGCCGCACTTCAGACAGGAATATCAGGGCACAACATCTTGTGGGACTGTTCCTGGCCCGATGCAAGTGTGTGAAGTCAGAGTCAATTTTCCTTGTCCTATATGAATTGCTGAATGAGCAGGGCTTCAGAAAGAATAAATTGGTCATGCCCAATGTTCTCAAAAGCAGTTCATGAAAGGTACATCTAGTGCTTACCCTGATTTTGAATCGTTCATTTTTTTCTGAGGTTTGAGTTTCAATACAGCTGTAGTCATCAGACTTGAGGGCTGTGAGCCTTCAGAAAGCTGCACTGAAAAAAGTCTTGCTGTGTCTGTCGCACTGGACTCTGTGCCAGTTGGTAGTGGTCTGACATTGTCCCAGCTAGTTCTTTTTTCTGTACTAGTACTTTCCCTTGCCACTGCACATAGCTGCTACAAACACACATCATCCCATCTCTAGCCTATCAAAGCCATAGCAGGAGTATTCTTATTTGGTGACACAATTTTTTTTCTGGTCAGCTTGTTTTAATAATAGCACACATTCTAGCAATTTTGAATCTGTAAATCTGCCCCACATTATCTACCATGGTAGTACTACACTAATGATTCATATATAAATAAATTCCTTTATTTATCACTTTATAAATAACTAAGAAACTTTTCAAAATAAGTCTATAGAAAATTTCTAGGTTCTAAACCAACATAATCAGGTGCACTGAGTCTGTCTGAGAAGCACAGATATACTAAACCTGAGAACCTATAGAGGGCCAGAGGCAATTTTTTTTTATCCATTTGAGGAAATAAAGAGATAAGAAGGATTGAGATGCTTCCTATAGAATAGTTCCCAGACTCAGTAATTCTCCTTTCATAATTTCAGTGTCATGTTCACCATCATTCTTTTTACCTTAACCTTTCCATTTTACAATCCCTATTGCTCCCAATTTCTTAAGACAACAGTTGAAAACAAAATTTAAAAAAATCAAACTATCCGCCAGACATAAGCATGCAGGGTGGCAAGAGCATGCAGTGGACACATCTCTCAGCCAGCCCCACCAGCTCCTTCAATATACACGTGGCTTGTTGTCAGTACTTGTAAATGCAGCCCAAAAGGATCAGGATCAAAGCAATTTGCTTTCCTAGTTCAAAGCCAAATTTGTGTCTTTGCAGTCTCATTTGAATTTTTCATCCAGACTTTCATGGCTTCCTTGTGTGCTTGTAATTACCACATCTTTAAAACCTGACAATCCCTTCATATGGGCCAAATTCTTTTCTCAGATTGTGTTTGAGCTCTACGTGGGGGTCCAAGAAAAGATATGCATATGCTCTCTGCAACACAAACTTTGGGCCTAGACTTGATCCATAAAATGAATAGAAAATAGGCAACTTTGAGTGTACTTTCACATTGGATAAGAAAGTAGTTTAGAAGCTTCTGAATAGTATTCTTGTGGCCTTGATACATACTTCTAGGATCATCCAGTACATGCTAGGATATGCAGATAGTTGAAAGTTTTTTTGTTTTTTTTTTTTTTTACAGAAGTTCAGCCTAAATCTCCCAAACAAGGAGAAGTTTAATTATCTTGTCTTAATATTTCCAGTGGGAGTGATGCAGTTTTTCCTGTCAATTTGAACATCTCCATATGTGTACTCCTAACTCCTGCTTAGGGTTTAGCTCCCGCTGGTTTTCATGACCAAGATGATGAGCACCTTTGCAACATTTCAGCTACAGAAAAGGAGCACAAACTAGCAGCTTGAGCTTCCTCTGAAGTGGAGAAATCCCCTGTAAGTGCCAACTTGGCAAATCCAAGCGTCATACCACCACACCCACATCCAACCTTTGCACTTTGACTTTGTGGGTGTAACAGCAAAGATCAGATAGCAAAGTTTGGAAGAGGCAGTAGGAAGTTTTAAACCTGACGTGAAGGGAAAAAAGACCAGACCTAAAGATCATAGGGCCATAATCTGCTTTTGCTTACTTTCTGAAATGCTTTTAGTGGACACAGTCGTGGACCACAGGGAAGCAGAGCAGTTGAAAATACTTATGGAAACTACCAAAAGGATCTACTTCTGATTTGAACTTCCTATGTGGTTTTTAATCCCATTTGTAACTCCTCATCAGCCACTCAACCAACAGGATAACCATCAGCATTTCTCAGCTTTTCCACTCCCAGACTTCTGGAGGTCCCGTCCATCTCTTGGCAGCCAGTTAAATTCCCTTAGACATTGGCTTATCCTTTCCCTCTGACTCACAGTTTCCTCTTTCCTCCATTTTATTTCCCTTTTTCTCCCAGATCTTCCAATCTGATTCATGACCACCTATGAGTGAATCAGCAGCCCAGCTCAGCCACAGTGACTCCTATTATCCCTTACTTCCCTCTGTGTGTTTCTAAATCCTTTCCTGACCTCCAGCAGTCCTTCCTACCTTGGATAATCCCACTGAGGGGTGCTAGCTACACTGGGAGCCTCTCCTGGGCTTGCATCAGCCTGCTACATTCAAATCTCATGCTCTAAGGCTTCCTCAGGTCAGACACATTCTGCAATGAATCTGACCTGGGGAAGCCCTGAAGCACAAGATATTTGAAAGGAGGATCAGTCTGAGGTTTGAAGCAGAGAAGGAGGGGTGCGGGGGGCGGTGAGATTCATGTTCAGACCAGGTCTTATTGTTTCTAAACCAGTTTTTCCACTGCTAGCTAACCATCACAGGTACCCAAACCACATTTCCTTAGCTATTCAGCGGGTCAAATTACTTGCAGTGGTGCTGGAAATGAGAAATAGTTTGGTTTTTTTTTCCGTTGTTTTCTCTCAGAAGTAATTTATAAAGGTGTGCACAGATGTATGTGCATGTGTAAATGTAGCAATGCATTTAGAGATTGCAGTCATTCACTGAATTAAAGAGGATAAATGTGCTTAATGTGTTTGCCTAAAATGTGAAAAAAAAATAATAACGTTGATTAGTGCTGTGTTTTTATTTACACCATTTTGGTAGTGTTAAGATGTCTGGCTATAGTTACCAGGACCTGTCCACCTGTCAAAGAGCAACTGGGTTGTTTCACAATTGTCTGCCAGCAGTAAATATCCAGGTCCGTATGGGCCTCACACAAATGAAAAAAAGAATACTTTCTAAAATGTGCAGTTCATTATGAAAACCACGTGCTTCCTAAAGCTTTTTAGTTGTCACTACTCTGCCATATTTTATTATTTCTAGTATTTGGTTACGAAAAGTAACCAGGTACAATACAATTTTTTATAATGTCCTAAAAAAAATCAAGAGAAATGCTTTAGTCTTAAAATCATATCAGAAGATAGCTGAGTTGCACAAATGAGTTCTTTATAAAAGGAAACTCATTCTATAAATAGTTCTCTTATCCACCTAAAATAGGACTAACTATCCCAATTACATAATACAGTATATTAAACTAAGTCTCCCTTAATGTTACATTTCTGGTGGTTTGGAGTCCAGGAACAACCTTGCAATAGGGACAGAGTGACCTTTTAAAAAGAAAAATGAAATGAAATACACTTTCATTTTCCAGAAATATGCATGAAAGTAAAAATTTGACAGCGTGGAAGAACATAAGCAAATATATCTTTTTATTTGAAGATAAAAAGAAGCAGGGGCTAGATAGGGAAAGGAAAAAACCTGTGAAAAAAACGGATGATGCAGTTTTTACGAATAAGCAGCTTAATGTATCTTGGCACCCACAGTAAGCCTTGTAGGAGCTCAAAGTGCCTCAGGCAATCTGTGAGCAGAATAGCAATTTTATTACTTTGTCATTAAACCAATTTCACAGCAGTATTGTTTGTTAATGAGCAGCGGCAAACGAGCGAAGATGTCACACACTGGAATAGCAGTGAGATTTGTGACCCAAGCTCAGAGCACTAAGATGGAAAGACCATGGCAATAAAAAAGGAAATACTTTGGGATGAAATGCAAAGTCTATACAGCAGAGCTTGTGTTTATGAGCTACCATTTTGCTAAGAGCTGTGAGAGAAATAAAGGTCTGGAAATATGCAGTTAAAACAGGGCCAATAAAATTAAAACCAAATTAAAGTATAGCAGAGGATTACTGCACAGACTGTACTCTACAAAATATATTTTAAGTGATGAGGTGAAATCTAAATCAGTTTTGTTTGAATTTAGTTGGTATTTATAAAATTCAATAAAGGAATGCCAAATTCAAACCCAAAGCAGCAGCCTCAGTCCTGTGGTCTCTGATGTATAGGGTTCACTTTGAAGAAATTCAACTTAGCAGTACTGAATTAGCAACTTGCCCTCTCTTTATGAGCAAAGATAATATATAGTTTTATATAGGAATATAAATACTGATCAGGCATAATCAATCTGTCTGCACACTTGCGCACATAATCACACGCAAGCACAGATGCACTCTGATTCTGTACTAAAAGAGTGAATCAGAATCACCTAGCAAAGATAGATTACATGAAGCTGAACGGCATCATTTCATGGGCCTTTTTTTTTTTCTTTCTTTTTTTTTTTTTTTTTTTTTTTTTTTTAGGCAGTTTTTATCTTAAAAAGAGATTGGGAGACAGCCTTGAGGGATACAAGAAACAGTGCCAAGCAGGCACATTACTGAATCCCTGCAAGGCATCCCGAGGTGAGTTTGCTGCCTGAGCTGTCTTTCCATGTTTATACACAGGGAAGACTAGTTCAAGCAATGCAATAAGTGGATCAGCATGACTGACTTAAAGGAAGAGGGGAAAATTAGCCCACCATTTTGCTCCATTTGCACTAGAGATGGGGAAATAGTTTTGCTGTCAGGACTTGCTTCTGAGCCACCTCCTTTCTTTCCTATAATAAAGCCCCACCCCATTTGTTTCTATTACAATCACATTATTTAGCATAATTATCCTCTTAAAAATATCTAGATCACTATAAACGCTTCCGTTCTTTTGGCTGTTTGCTACCCCACCCATGAGGATTGCAGCATAGTGACTACCATACGTTTCTGGAATGCTTGAAGGGATAGCATGAAAGAATAAATTTAGCATATTTGTGTGTTATGTGAGTGTATCTCACTCTCGGTTTCTCACTCTGTGTGTGCAGTCAATTTGAACAATGTATTTCACTTCACTTCACAAGCACGCTGACCTCTCTATCCAGTGATTAATATTTTTAGATGCTTGGTTTCATAGCTTGGTAACTCGTGCATGTTTTCTGCTATTTAACTAAGTGGGTAGAGGGGACGCTGCAGGAAATGCTCATTGTTGAGCAGTAGGCGGTGCTCACAGTTCTGGGAGCTCAGCTTAAGACTGTTTTCTGCCTGACAGGGCAAGACCCCTAGACAAATCACTGGCTGGGTCTGTGGTAGTTGGCAGCCATTCAAAACTGGTTCTCTGCCAGCAGTATTACTAGATAGCCAGACAGATCAATTCACTTTTACATTCCCGCCATTATTTATAGCACACTGTATATCTGCTCTTGCTTATGAACTAATGATTAGCAAATACAGTACACATAAAACATAAGCATTTGTTCTGTGGAAGGCTTTCTGTTGCTGATATTACAGATAGTTTTACAGGTCACAGAGCCTTAAAAAGGATTTAAAGGGCATGTCTTGTGTAACATTTGTTTCTTTGAAAATGATGTTCCCTTCCTATTTTTGTGTAATTGAGGAGGTTAGAATGGCTTACTTACTGCTTATGTTTCACTTCTCCCACAAGCTTCTAAGGAAAACGTGTGGGAAGAGAGGTTTATATAGTATTATTTATTATTGAAGAACTATAATTCTTTCATTTAGACTTTTCAAAAAGATCTAGCATCGGATTGGTAAAAACAAAAAATAACACCATTAATTCAGATCATATTTTAGTAGAAGTCAGAATAACAGTAATTTAATAAACTGTAGAGGAAGGCAGGTTATTTGAAAGTTTGTGTGAAAATGCCACATAGTTACTGGACTCTTGTGGCTGCTAAAATACTAGTTACAGTATTAATTGCTTCAGTTACTTACATTTCTGAGTTAGAATAGGAAAGGTCAGGTCAAACTTAAGGCCCCAGTTCCTAAACAACAGAGATCTACTCAATTTTTTAACTCATGATATAATCCAAACTTACTGACCAGATTAATTCCTGATGTAAACACAGCAAAATAAGCAGGTCTGTGCGATTTAAACATCTTTAGCTTATCACTGCTACTAGACTTACAAGTTGCTGTGAGGTAGCAATGTTTATGCTTATTGTACTGTACATTATTTCCCCAAAAATTTCACAGTAAGATAGCAAACGCACTTGCACTTTTCCGAAATGAATTAAAGTTCAAGCCTATAGCAGCATGTGAACTTTCTGTGTCCAAACCTGCTCACACTGAACTGCATGAATTCAAGGTGCATTTCTGGTTGGAGAAATGTCATATAACAAGGAAATCTGATAACTTGCTTTTCTAAACTGTTAGATAGCTGATATTCTTATTTGGAGGGGGTGTGGGGGAATATAATGTCAATAAAGAATATACTGTCCGCTTTCCATTGTATGTTGTTCCTTTTCCATTTAACAACAAGTACAGTAAAGCAGCCTTCCTTATAGCCCCAATTCCCTGACTGCCACTCAGGGGCTTAAACTGAGATGTTAGACATTTTTAAGACACTGGTATAAATGATCAATTAGTAAAAAGAATCCACAGTATAACAGTAACCAATATAACTAAAACAAACGGACTTACAAATCTGACCTAGTGGAAAAATAAAGTTAGAATTAGTTCTACCTATCATTTAGCATCAAAAATAAGTGGAGGGGGAAGAATGGAAGTGCTTGAAGAAAAAGATTCCCGTGGAGCTCATGCTCTAATAAATTTTTTCTGCTCAGAAAGAAATGGCTACAGCTGATTTGAGAACGGTGTGGATACTTCTCTACTCAGTGCACATAAAAAGCTACATTACCTATTAAACAAAGACCGTACTGATTTTTTTTATTTTTTTTAATACTCCCCTTGTATTAAGTAGTATTTGAGCCCAAGACATGGGTCAATGAAGAATTAGGAACAGTGGCTTGGCAAAAAACTTCTCAAGAA
The DNA here is from genome assembly GCF_019232065.1 of Centrocercus urophasianus. Classification (NCBI taxonomy): domain Eukaryota; kingdom Metazoa; phylum Chordata; class Aves; order Galliformes; family Phasianidae; genus Centrocercus; species Centrocercus urophasianus. The sequence goes on from NW_024884586.1 coordinate 24,616,758, forward strand.
TTCTTGAGAAGAATTCTTCTTCTTAGAATTTTTAAAGAGATAGCTGTGACCAGAGACTACTGGACTACTGTACAAAATTGAATAATCCAGAACTTTTCTCCAGCTGTTTGAAAATTCAGCTGCTTTTTCTTTTTTCTTTTTTTTTTTTTTTTTTTTTTTAAGGTAAAATGGGAATGCTGAGCTTATTAGTTTGATGTTACCAATGATAAAAGAACAATTTCCGGGTGAAACAGCACTTCAGGAAAAATCTGAAGATTTAGATTGTACTTTTATGCGCTTTTATTCTTATCCACTTAAATAAAATCAGAAGAGATTTATGTTAACCTTCTGCTGAGTATGAGTTAATTTAAAGATGGCAGAGACAAGAAAATTCTATGTTTCATTTACAAGGTATAAAAATTTGAATCATCGTAGAAGGGCATTTATGTAGAATAAAGAAAATTATAGTCTAGAATATGCTTGGTGCCTTAAATAGGTTGCAATTGTTCTTTGTTTTCTACTAGAACATATCACTTCTTTCTTTTTCTTCTTTATTTCTTACTTAAATTCAGTGTCTGGTGTAATTCACAGTCCATACAGAGTTTCTCAAATCGAACTTTTGTATTAGAATCATAGAATATCCTAAGTTGGAAGGGACCCTCAAGGATAATCAAGTCCAACACTTAGACCACTCAAAATTCACATCCTGACAGCATTGTACAGATGCTTCTTGAGCTACGGCAGCTTGGGACTGTGACCACTGCCCTGAGGAGCCTGTTCCAGTCCCTGGCCACCCTCTGGTGAGGAACCTTCTCCTAACCCCCAGCCTGCCCCTACGCTGTACAGGTCTATGCCATTCCCTTGGGTACTGTAGCTGTCACCAGAGAGTAGAGATCAGCGCTGCCCCTAAATCCCCCTGTGAAGAGCTGTAGGTCTCCTCAGTCTGCTCATCTCTGGGCTGAGCAAACCAAGGGATATCAGCCGACCTTCATACATGTTGCCCTCTGGACCCTTCACCATCTTCAAAGCCTCCTTTAGACGTTCTCTGGTAGTTTAATGTCCTTCTTATGTTGTGGTGCCAAAACTGCACCACACTGTGCACTGTGAGGTGAGGCCTCACAGAGCTAAACAGGACAATCCCCTTTCCCAGCTGGCAGTGCTGAACCTTAGGGTACAGTTGGTCCTTTGGGCTGCCTTGGGTAAGCTATCTATTCAGATTGAACTTGCCTAGAACTCTTAGATCCCTTTCTGTGGGGCTGCTTTCCAGCCTTTCATCTCCCATTCTGTACATATATCCAGAGTTGTCCCATTCCAGATGCAGAATCCAGAACTAGATCTTAAACTTAATGAAACTGGTGATTTCTCAGCCCTCCGATTTGTTGAGACCTCTCTGAAAGGCCTCTTCACCCTCAAGGGAGTCAACAGCTCTTCCCAGTTTAGTGTCATCTGAAAACAGTACACCTTCATGTCATGAGTCCAAGTAATTGGTGGAAACATTCATGAGAATTATCCCTAAAATGGAGCCTTGTGGAAACCCGTTGGAGACTGGCCAGCAGCCTGATGTAAGTCCGTTTACTATAACCCTTTGAACCCTTTGGACCTATCAGCCATGTGGCACCTGAGCTGTAGAAATCTTTTCTTGACCAAGATTGTCATGAAGGCAGCCCCCCCCCCCTCCTCCTTCCCCCCCCCACAAAAAAAGAAAAATTATTTCCCATTGTAGTTCTCAAAAGCTTGAATTATGAGGGTTTTCTTATACATGCTGTTTATCAGACAATATAAAATGTGTTGTATTTCACTTGATGTTTTTCAGTGTTAAGCAACTCCCCCAGAAACTTCTAAGGCTTTTCTCATTGTCTAGCCTTGCTCATTTGTGAGCCTTCAAAGAAAAGTTTGATAAAGACGATTTTCTCTCTGTAGGAAGAATATGCCTTTTTACACAGAGGGAAAAAAGAAAGACCATTTTAAAAGCAGTATTACATTTCAAAAATGTGTGTATTTTTTGTTCATGAGCACAGTGTCCTGTAAGCCAGATAGTAAGTACTCCAGAAGACACTGGGAATATTTGTTTTATATTTTCAAAAAGAAATCAGGGTTTTTCTATTAACTTTACAACCATATGGAACTTTCTTAATATTGTGGTCTTTTGTGAAGGTCTTGAATGTGTTGAGGTCTCTCCATTTATGTTTTCTTGGTGCTCTTTCTCCCAGATTTAACTTTTCAGCACCTACTAAAGCCCAGTAGTTTATACAGTGGGCGCTGTGAAAGGAAGAGAGAAACTAAGGCATGGTAGTTTAGAGCTCACTTCAACACAGCAATATTGCTTTCTGGAGGAGCTCGGGAACAGACAGTCATTTGGCTTCAGACAGGATCTTTACTAAGCTTCTTCTTGCATGTTCAGCTTTATTTCTGATCTCTCATTTCTCAGACTTTACTCTTTCTGGAAAGACAGTAGATTACATGTTCCTTGCATATCAGTATCATGAACACTTTTCCTCAGGTAAATCATTAGTTTAACATTTTTTTAAAATTCATGATGAATGTCTGTGGCCTTCATTATAATGTGCTAAAATAATTTTATTTTTCACTTTTGCTCAGTGTCCTGTTTGTCAGTTTAATCAAAGGCCACTGATACAAATGAACAAATAGTTTTGATTGGTAAAAACAAGAGACTGTTGGTTGACTTGTTCAGGAACAGGCATTCTCAGAACTTGTTCTTCAGATGAGGTCTAAGTCCACTAGGCTGTCATAGCACCTGTCTAGCCCTCAATCATGTTAATGAAGTTATCAATGTGCTTATGGACAGACACATGCTTAAGTAAGCTGCTAAATCAAGGAGTGCAAATCTCAACAGTCTGTGGCATGCTGAGGTCCTGCTTGCATAAAAGCTGCTCTGAGGAGGAGTTTTAGTCCCTCAGCCATGTGACTTCTTAGGGGTTATTTTTACATGCAAAAACTCCCCTCAAGTACAGAATTTTGCTAAGATCAGGGCTGTGGTTTAAGCATTAGTATGGCTAAAATATTTCATTTACTTCTGAAATACAACATGATGGTAATGTAAAACTAAGGATGAATCCAGAATCACTGGGCTGAGGTTTATTTTTTCTACTGAATCCCAGAATTCCATTACTTTTATGTTTTCTGTTCACTGCAAATATTTCCTGCAGCTTTACTCAGAAACTTCAGGTTTTCCTAATTCATCTAGAAATAATGCAGTGGATCCTAGAAGCTGCAGCTGATGTCTAAAGTTCACCGTCAACAGCATCCATGTAATTGTGGGTCAGTTTCAAATGGCCCTCACATGCTTTTATAAATACCACAAAGCACATGTCAGTTTTAGGTACATGGATAGTTTTAGAAATCTGTCTCCTAAATTATTCAGTCACCTGACAAAGTTATAATAGCCTGCACAGCCTTTCTGACAGTAAGAAAAGCAGTGAAGTCAGCAAGTGGATTCACCATGTGGACAGTGGACAGTTACCAGACTGTAACACTGAGCTACATCTCTGTGCTTCCACAGTTGTGTTAAAACATTAAATAATTAAATGCTGAAATAATAAATGTAGTCTGGTGGAAAAAAAAAATGCAAAAGCTATTTATTGTAATCTCATGCTAATATATTTTCATGTTTTACAACAATGTATTATTATAGTAAGATAAAAATACATAAGAATTAAAATATATGAGGTGTAAAAGCATAAAAACAACATAAAATATTTTAAAAATATTTTCTACTATATACAAACGTGCTTTGATACTTCATTCTCTGACTTTTCTGGATAGCCACACTGGGGCATTATATAGCTAATGTAAGTGATGTGGTGACTGGATGACGGACTAAGATCATGTTTTCAAAGTGATTTCATTCCTTTAGCTTTTCTCTGATTGACCATGGTGCTGTATCAAAGTCTGTTGACCTGAGTTGGAGCTCTTCCACAGATTTCCATTTTGATTTTGCATCAGTCCTCAAGCAGCAGTTGGAATAAGTCATTCAAACAACATTTGCAGAACTATATACATAGATGGAGTAGAGTTTCCTGAAAACTGGCAAGGAATGGATCTTTTTTGAAAAGTTGAAGAACTGTAGCAGTTTCTGTTCATCTCTTCCTTTCTTCTTGATTCCAAATTTCAGGCGATATTGTATCTGGCAGCGGTCCTGCTTTCCCTGAAGTGAATTAAGAGAAACTGTAGATAGCCCAAAACCAGGGAAAATAAATTTTATTTGTTCTTGTGATGGGACAAGAGGTAATCCCTGAAGACAGCTCGATCTTTTAGCTCACCTCCACCTCTTGTTTCTATGTTGGTCTCTCTCGCAAGTTGCTTCTTTCCCTAAAAGCCAGAATGGATTGACTTTGCCATTCCCCTCTGCAGTATATGCTTCATCAGATAGCTGATGGAATGTATTTTCATATAAGCCACACATTATAAAGAGTTTCAAGTTTATTTACTTAATTGGAAATGTATTTAAAAGAAATCCATGAAAATAGTGCCGAATCAAAACTAGAGCTGAAGTGAACCCAAATGTACCTGTTTACATATTTCCTCATCTTAATCAGATATATATATTTGTATTGCTTTCTGCTTAGTTTTTAAAGGCTACATCAACATTTTTCTTTTGGTTTTCTAACTAGAGTCTCATATTCAAACATGATAGCAGCATGTTTTACTTTGCTCTGGTGCAAGCTCTACTTCATCAACACAATATGCAGATTTACCAACAAACTTATTTAAAGAACAGGTATAGATATCAGGGGTCCCACTTTGCCATTCATAGTGATCCTCCTTCATCTTTAGCTGTGTCTTCCAATTTCAGTCATTGACTTTTCTTCTTCTTTCTCGTTGCTAAGTTGGATTTCACAGGTAAGAGATTATTTACTGGGATTTTTTTTATCCTTTTCTTTCCTCCCCTTTTTTCTGAGGGAGGCATTGACCTGGCAATTCACGAGGACATTGTAATTTATCTGCCTGCCACTTTGGTACAATGTTTATCTTATGGATTAAGAAATATTTCATATACCAAAACATTTGAAATTTCAGTCATGAGTTCGAGTCCAGTTCCTATCAGCACTTGCCGAAAGTCAATTACCAGTATTTGTTTTCTAGCTTGTGAGAAGTGAATTGGTGGGCTTTAGAGTAAACATCATACAGTCAGAATTAACTGGTAACCTCCCTGGTAGTCCCTGAAGAGAAAATGCCATGCTAACTGAATGAGTCCTGAAATTGAAAACCACTTTTTTATTTGGAAATGAAATATATGAAATAAGAAACACGGTATAAGGAAAACACTCTTTTCGTAGGATGTCCAAAAGCAGTAAATTCATACTATAGGAGAAGATAAAGACAATGAGAAAACAGCAACAACAACAACAACAAAAACCAACAATAGACAATAATAATCAATTAAAAATTCAAAAACAAAGGAAAAAAAAAAAAAAAGAGGAAAAAAATCATCATCTAATTCATATGGTGAGGTAAAATGCTCTTTTATGTTCCATTGCACGTCCTGCAGGAACAATAACATTCTTTTGAGAATGAAGACTGAAATACAGGCATTTTTTTTCTCACAGGAAAATATGGGTTTTGATTGAGCATTTATATGAGATTAGAATTCTTAAATATCAAGCTAATTATCCACATTAAAAAAAAATCTTAGAAAGACTTCTGAAAAGTTTCATGTGAATAACAGTTGCAGAACAAATTGTCAACTAGACTTTAGTAATTGTAGCTAGTGTAACCGGTTCCTCAGCCATCAGCAGAATTTCAATCAGAGGTACAAAAATCCTCTGCAGTGTTGAGGCATGGATACATTAGCATCCGGATATTTTTGTGCCCTTCATTGTCAAATTGTCTCAAAAACAACAGAAAATGAATCATGAAAATGTAGGGAAAATGAGAAATTAGATGGGGAAGCAATAGTTATTGATATGATTAACTGATAGGAAACTGAGTTTCACGTAGAGTAAGGGGTAATTATTAGTAGAACTGTAAGAATCACATGGAATTTGTCTGTAAGGCATAACAAAAGCATAGTTTCCTATTTTGCCCATGCTAATTACAGTGACATGTATTCATTACTGACCACTGGTATGGGTTGCAATCATTTCAATACTGGTTGTTTCCTTGGCTTGAAGGAGATGTGGGTGGAAAACCTAAATTTCACTTGCTCCTGCTTTTTCTTTGCATGTTGTTTATGAAAGAGAAATCTTATACCCTCTAACTTATTTTTGTAACTGGAGGTGACACCTACAATTAACTGATTTATACAAGGAGAATATGTATCAGATTCAGAAACCAGATACAATTCACTTGAATCCAACACTCTGATCAGTAGTCTGTCCTTCCTTGCACCAAAGAAGAGTAAAATAAGCATCCATAATTTTCTTTCCAGGTTCACCACCGTGAGTCTGAGTTTCTATCCCCTAAGTTTTGCACAGTATGTTTTGCACTACAGTTTACAAACTGTTATTTTAGTAGCTCTGTTGGTAGATTATTCCCTGCTCTTACAGGATGAAGATGGTGGTGTATTAGATCTTTCATCTTTGTAACTACCATGATACTACAATGAGCATGTATCCACTTCACACTTCTCTTCCTGATAATTACTCGTATAGATCTGTGGTTTCGTTTTAATGTCTGGTTCATTAGACAGTATAAATGTCTATAGCATTTTTTAGCTGTGGTTGAGGAAAGCAGGGAATGTCAAGGTTAAGGTTTATTATGACTGTCATGTTCAGGAGTGCAGAGCTATATACTATTTCTGCTCTGAATCTCTGCACATAATTCCAATTGACACTGGAGTTACACATTTGCTTGAAAGCTGTTTATGGCCCTCTGAGTACTCACTGTTTCTGTGGGTGATTGGGAAGGAAGAGATCTGAGTGCCAATTATTTTAAACCTCCTTTAAACTTTCTGTGAAGCTGGGTTAAAAAAAAAAATGATGGCATAGTAACTAGGTATGTAAAACCCAACAGATAATAGTTCTTCCCAAAAAAACCACACATGCACAGACATTAAGAATATTCAACAGTGTCATTTATTATGTAGAGGACACTATACAGTTGCCCTCCCCTGACACTTGCAATACAAGTGCTTCATGAGGGAATAAACCCCTGAAAGCTTGGTTGCAATTTACTTCTTTACTTCCTGCACATAGTAACAATGATAGTTGGATTGAAAAGCATTTTAAAATTCATAAATATATAAGTAGCCATTATCTAGTAGAAACATATGTCTGCCTATAGGGCCTGATCCACTACTTGGTTACTCCAATTTTAAACTAATGCAAATCCACAATTATCAAGGAGGGTGCTGACATGCAATTGAGGTAGGATAAGACAAATCAGATTTTTCATACATGTAAGGGTCACTTTGCTTAAAAGGAACGCCACCATTTTCATTGTGTGCTTATTTTGGGTTCCTTAATCTAAGTGCCCAGAGAGTTGAAATAACGGGAGACTTTTAAAAGCTATTTGCAGTGTGACTGACAAAAAGATGAGAGTATTTAGATACATACTCCTTTTTCAGGGGAAAATAAATAGAAAAAAAAATCCCTGTGCTTTTTTTTCCCTTCTTTTATGGAGTAGAAATTTGTTTTTAAGCTAACTGGATTTAGCTTCTCAATAATAAGGCAGCGATTTCAGCTAGAGTTTTGATGGTCAAGGCAAAATTCCATAGGTAAGCTGATAGGAAGAGAATAGGATGGTTTTCATATGTTCATAAATGTACACAGTTTAAGAGCAGGAGAAGCCTGCTGAAGCTTTCGGTCAGACCTGTTTTGGGTTTCAACCACATCCTCAGCTCTGAGCAGACTTGCGTTCGGGTGACATCTGTTTTCCTCAAAAAGTGTTGACTCCTTAAAATGTTAATCATTACACTGTGTATTAGTAAAGCAACAGTGGAACATAGAATAAGTAATTCACAATGCAAAGTTTGTATAAAAACAACAATCCTCCCCTCCGCCCCCCAGTTTCTGTGCAAACCTGATGCCATAGCCTAGGGGATGAAGGAGTAACACAGGGCTCTGGTCTCATCCGCATCCTTCTAATAGCTACGCTTTTTGTGAAGGGTCCACCGTGGAATTTCAAAGACAATGAGCAAACTTGCACCAGACAAATAAAGTTGCATTCCTTTACATTTTAGATGTGAGAGATAAAACAGATACATTGCCATTCAGTGACACAACCCCAAAAAGCTTTGATGTTGTACTGCAAAGCTCATGAGGATTTGAGTAGGAAACAAAATCTGATTAGTTTGTTTGACTCACCTTTCTCTCTACACGCGTTCAGAAAGGGTTTCAGCACAGTTCTCTTCCTCTCTCTTTATTTTGTGGTTTGCTTTGTTTGCTTGAGTTTAAAACTGCCATTACGTGGAAGTGTTGCAAGTATAAATAATTTAGGAGATAACTCTGTGGGGATACTAACAATATGTCTCTGCTTTTACTAATAGCAACTCATTATGGATCTGAGAACTAGCATTTCATCAGAACAATTACATACCATTACTGTGTCATGGACATTGTGATGCTGACAAGAAAATAATTTTGACACCTATTTAAAAACATGTATTTTCCTTCTTAAGAACTCACCTCTTGTTTATGAGTTCCACAACTGCTTTAGATTCTCTAAAAGTATCCAAAGGCTTCTGAAGTGGACAGATGGATGGATAGATAGATACATTCATCTAGATTTATGTGTCTTAAGTGTTTGGATGTAATACCTTTTCCTAATAAGAATAGAATTATCTAACAATGCACAATTACTTATAAGAGAAATCTAATCAGTTTATAGACATTAATAAGGACTAGCATATAGAAGTCAAACACAGAGTGCTACTCTGCACTCTTTTAAGAGTAAAGTTTTTAATGGGATTTCTCTTACTTTTGCCCCATAATTTTAAAAATTACTTTGCCAGCCTTTCATAGCAAATAGTAATTTTAAGTAGGCCAACATCAAGCCCAGGTTGTACATACTTAGTGGTAATGATAGTATCACTTCCCTTGCAGAAGTCAGTAAGCTGAACAGTTGAGTACATTGTTTTGTCTTTTTTGTGTTTTTTTTTTCTTCATTTTTTATATATTTTGTTTACGCTACAGTGAATAAATACATATTGTCAGTCTGAATGACTGTTGCTTAGAGAAATCGAGCTCTTTATCATGCTAAACTCATCTTGAGGTCTTTTGGAAAGCCATACAGCAGGCGTAGAACAGTTACAAGAAAAAGTCTGCTATGTTCTCTGCACACAACAAACAGTAAGGATTCAACAGCTTAAGAGATACAGTGTGCCCCCTCTCACACAGGTGCATATCATTTCCCAACTTGGATCTTTGGACTATATTATGAAGAAAAAATACTGATTGTAAACATGAACTATTCAAAGCTCATATTAAAAAAAATAAAATAAAAAAATTGCAAAGCTTTATCAGAATCATATTCGCATCTTCTGTTCCAAAGTGTTGCTATGTTGTGATGATTTTGAGGCAAATTATTTAGATGTTAAAGAATGCATAGTACATTCAAACAAAACAGAACTCAAGAATTGATGGAAAGTATATTTATAGCATATTTATCATTTGTAAATACTTTGAAAAGATTCATAGTTATAAGAGAGTTGAAATTACCAATGAGATGGAAAAAGCCACAGCTGCATCTAGTGCAGAAATTGCTTGACTAACAAGCTCTCACAATAAATAGAGTGTTGTTTAAAAGAAGTTTGTGTTTCAGATAGAATCATTTTTTATATAGATGAATATATAACGTGGCAAACAAAACTGACAGTGAACTTAGAGCAACATTATTCTCCTGGACGTTCAAGTCTTACTCCTTCATACTCCTCTAGGCCACTTCACACATTTATTCCCACTGCTGAATATCTACAAATGATTCCTTGTATTGCACTTTCCCTCACATCTCCAATGTCTGCCCTTCTTCCTATTTCCATTTTGACAGTATGTCACGTTTGCTTCTGCCTTCATCTTTTCTCACCTTGACTATTGTAGTTCCCTTCCCTCCGGACTCTAAGTCCCAGTTCTTCACCTCCCACCTAAGGTGCCACATGCTGATGCTTCCTTCTCACACATGCATCAAAAACACCTCCTGCTTTAGGCACTTCAGCAGCCTTCCACCATACTTTACGGATCAATGTCAATATTTCTTAAAACAATGTCAAAATCTACTTTAACATCTTTGTCTCTTTTTTCATTTTGTCCTCTCTACTCTCTATTCATCTATTATTGTCCTCCCCTCTGTTCTGCAATCTCATTGAAAAATCCATCCTCTCTACCACAGATCCAATCTAAAGAGCCTTTCTGTGTCACTGGCTTGCTTTATATTTTCTCCTTTGCCTGTATACACTTCTTCATTTCTCTTCATAGAAACTGCTTTGAGATCAAGTTCAAGGGGAAGATTAATACTAAATGCATGCTTAAGTACTTATTATAGGCCATTGTTTTATTGGAAAACTAGTGCATGTTCTAGATAGCACTTGGGATGACTCTGGCAGAAGGATGAAATGGATTTTTTTCAGTCAATGTAAAGCATGCCACAAAACATTTCATTTGCCATTTTTTTTTTAATCTGAATTTACTGCACCTGAAAAGTGTAGGCACCAGTTTTAACTGCACATTTTCACATCACATTTGTCCTATCAGTTAGGTACTTCTTTTATTTTTTTTCAATTTAATTTTTATTTTAAATTAGGATGTGGAATTTGACATTAAGATCTTTTCATATTTGATTTTTGGACACTTTTTAAAAATTCTGAATACTTATATCAGGTATCAAAAATTAGGCCACTAAACTGGGTGACCTAGAAGAACAGATTAGTGGTTAAGGGACATACATAAAGTAGATTTGGATTTTTCGACTTGGGCTACTTGTCAAAACCAATTTAAAATGATAAGTTTTAATTTGGCTATTTACCACTATATTTGTTTGCATTTATTTTACTGATTCACATAGCTAATGCATTCCCTGAAGTGTCTCTTTGAACTCAGGTGAGACACCACGGGCTATGCTGTCTGAGGGTAGAATTTACTAGGATTAAAGCAGATGTGGCATCACATGGGTCTGCTAAGCCTCATGTGATTTATAAAGATATAAAATATATATTTTATGATTATGATGATGCTAAAAATTTTGTGGATAATAATATAGTCACATTGGAAAGATGGAATGTAACAGCTGCAGAAAAATCACAGAAAAAGAAATGGAAACTAGCCCCTACTAGTTCATCTGACTCCTAGGAAAATGAATATTTGCATTTCTTGCTGTTATTATTCTGTTTTACACTTTGTCTTGCTAAAAGTTGATGCATGGTAAATACGGCATAGTTCATTTCTAAAGTAGTTAAACATTACAAGATTTTTACTATCAAATTTAAAAGGTGTGTTTTTTGTGTACATATGCTATTAATACTTTAGTAATTTGAAGTGAAAAAGAGAGAGTAACTTTCTTCCAACTACTGATTTATCTATATTCTCCTTAGTTTAAACACTGAATTAGAAAGAAAAAATTGTTTTTATTTTATTTAGTTAGGTGTCATATCAAATTTATTTTTAAGCACAATCCTGAGCTGTCTTGCTTGAGGATGCCACTTGAGAATTTGAGGCATTTTCTTTTCTTTTCATAGGATTTTATTTGTTTTACATAATGTTGGTGCTGACCTTAAATCTTCTTTAAAGGTATTCCAATTTTGCTAAAAATTCTTAGGAAAGTATTATTACATTGCTGTCTTCTAAGTTGTATAAGTTAAGATGAAAGATTTGTGCAGCACATTTTGTAAAATATTTCCTCACGAATATGTGCCCATTAGATGTGTATTAATTGAGTTGTATATGAGTATTCAGAACAAGCATTTAGCAATATTTAAGCTAATCTTTATCCTTAGGTATCACCGAATTTTCCAGTATCCTCACCTAGGAGCTGTACAGACTGTAGGTGCCTGAAATCTTTTGATCCATAGTGACTTGTTTCCATTGGTGAGCATGCACAAAACTACTTAGAATGTGTTATCACTGAAAAACTATAGCATTAGCAGTACTGACAAGCAAAGTATTACCCTGACCATGGTTAGTTTATGTAGACAGCACTTCCAGGGCATAGGAGGAGAAATACATGTACAGTGATAAATAGACAGTAACATGCTCTAGAGTGAAACAGCTCTCAACACAAAATCAGCCTGGTCTCAATGTATCTTACCAGGGACTCAGTCCAGACAAAGTCTTCTCATGTATTGGTCATTCCTAGCTTTATACAAAACAGGCAAATGGGATAGAGAGAGTGCTGTACTCAATGGCTCATTGGCTAAAAAATTCACTTGTTAAATAGGATATATGTTCACAGGTCTTCTTTTCATCTCGATTTAAATCGCTGTCTTAACTGTTCCAAGTGAACTGAGTTTCCCAATCAATGGGCTATTGAACATAATGCTCTATCTTTACTCTTTTTCACTATCATGCCTTTCTTGTTCTTCTGACTGCCAATTCTGTTGTGTATGTAATGGCTAGTCAGTAGAACAAAATTAAATAAGAACAAGGATTTGACTGTACAGCCTCTTGGTTAGGGCTCCAACTTAACAGGTATGAGAGTTAATTTCTGGTTAATTATAACGACTGTATAATTACTTCAGGTGGTAGAACATCTCAGAATAAGAACTGAAAGGGCTTTGTTCACTGTACTGAATTGTCTGGTGATTCAGATATTATTTAAGGATATGTGAAGGTCTTGTGCTCAAGTCTTTGTTCCATATCAAGGAGGAAGGGGAGACAAAACTCGATCTCCTTCTTTCCAGATAAATATTCAAATAATTCTGGTGTCAACTAAAAAGGAAAGAGATCTTTATCGGTGTTGTTGTAAGAAAGAATAGGCTGTTTTAATGTCTCTCACTAAAATGATCTATAGGAAACATTATTGGATATATATGTCTCCCTCTAACTCAGAGGAACAGCTTGCTTACAGCACAAAAGTAACTTGCTGTTAGGGTATATGTAAACACAGCAGAAAAAAATGTTGATGGAATATGGTGTTAGAAGAGTAGAAATGTACATGCCAAAAGATTTTAGGTAGTTTCTCCATTGAGTGAAGCATTTTTGTACTGTTTGGTCTGGTTTCATTTGTTTTGGTTTGTTTTATTTTGTTTTAAATGGTAGTTAGGTACATAAGTCCATCTTCTGGTGATTCCCGGAACATCTAACCGATGATGAATTTTCTTGATAGCAGATCACCCACAACTGAGGTACCAAAGTATCAATATCCTTTTGCCAATAATGCCATCTAATTCTAAACTTAAACTTTAAGATGGTCTTTACAGGGGCTATTACGATTTTTATAACAGAACTTGGTTAATTTGAATATTTTCCTTATACGTCTGAGTGCTTTAATAGGTTGGGCTAAAGTGATCAGCACAGTTGGATACAGCCCTACAATTACCAATTTTATGGGCTCAAATGCAGGTTTATACACATATTCTTAGATGCCTTCACCCCTACGCAGTACAGGAACGATTAGTGAAATTCTACTGAAAATTAATCCTCAACACCCAACCAGTCAGAACAGTCAGAGTTAATGGTGAAATCCATCAGCAACCAGTTATTAACATTATGAAAGATCGCACACAGTTTCCAAACTGTTCTCATAAAGAAAGATAAATATTAGAGAGATTGTATAGATTGGACTACATTTCATAATAGATATTGTATGCAAAATATGGGATAGTGGAGTACTTTACTGATCTGGCTAGTTTTCATTGAAGAAATATGTGCTCATCTGAAGTTTATTTTTCTGGTATCATTTAGTTTTCACATGAAGTAGTGAAACGCTAAGAGGTAATTCTACTTCATTAAGAGGAACTTTTCCATCTATCCATCCTTTAAGAGATGATAGGGGAAAAAAAAGTTATTAGCATCCTCTTTTGCTTGGGAACTCGACAACCTAAATATGGTGCACTCGAACACAGGCACCTCCTATGCTTGGCTCTTCCCATGAACCAAGTACTGAAATCAGAGGAAACAAACCTTCCCAGTGCTTCAGGAAGCACAAATCTTCCTAGTTTTAGTCTTGAGCTTGTTTAGAAGAATGAAAACTGCATAGAAAAGAGTGGTGGTGCAACATTCATATATATGTCCTCAATCACAGCCTATCTGTCCATCTAGGACCCCTGCAAGCTTTATCGCTGACTTGCCAGCTGTACTTTGCAATTATCTCTGGTAAGCCAGCAAGGTAGTCTGGGGAGCAAGAGCTAAGCCCTGGGGGAGATGAAGCACTGGTCTAAAAGTACAGGAGCCTGGGATACAGAGTGACAGGAGGAGGAAACAACTCCACAGAGCTTATTTAATTTTTAGATTTCACAATTCAAGCCCGTTTGGCTTACAGTAACAAAGACACAGAAGTATGTGACGCACATTAGTATACTAACAAACTCTCAAAAGTGTTTAAAGCATTTTCACATGATTCCTGTGTAGTTTAGAGAACACAAGAGGGGATGAGACAGAGTAAATTCTTCACCAGAATGACAGCGGGAGCATCTGTACAATTGCCTCTTTGTTTTAGCACTAAAACAATATAGCCATCCCATACTTAGCTGTTAGAATCTTCAGTCACTATGGAGCAAGTATTCCACAACACGGCAGACTGCAGTCTCACAGTATCTGGTGCTGATGCAGCTTTAGCTGCTAAGCAATCAGACTCTGGTTTGTTAAAAGTCTTGCCCCCAGTATTGGAATAATCAAAGAGGAGTAAATGAACGTGATTTTGTATTTAAAGAAAAAAGGAAAATGAACATAATGAACATAAGCAGAATCTCCTGTAACCAAACAGTGTGAAGACCGAAACACAAGCAGTATCAGCAAGTAAGTGTGGCTTACTGAGAGATGATTAAGTGTATCTGAAGAAGAGCTATAACATGAGGGGAAGGGGGGGTTGTTTATACATAGTGTATTATTTATGCCCATGACTTCTAATTACCTAACTAGTTCTCTTTCCTCTCACGTATACTTTAGTACCCACCAACCAGAGAAAGATGTCTACAGCTAAATATCTGCCAATTATTATGGACTTTTGCTTAATATTCTATTGTTCCACTGACAACTCAGTTTTTAATATATCATTTTATACTATCCTGTACATCATAATTTTCCTGCCTCCCTTCGGGGCTTGGCTGTAATAGTTCTTATTTATTTCCACAAGCTAACATATATGCAAAAGATCTTGTAGTCATGATGTCACCCCCACCTCCTTCGACTCTTCCCATCTTTTTTGTTAAAACCTTTTGTGCTTGTTTTTAAAGTTACATTATGAAGAAGCTTAAGTACAATATGCATGCAGACACATACACGGGTCAAATACACAGCTTGCTGTGTTGTTTACTTCCTGATCCGTAAGCACACAAGATACTCCTCAACAGCGTTATACTGCAGCCTTTTCTTGTGGCCTGTAAATCTCTTTTTTCAGTTAATAAAGTTGAAAGCAGATCTGAGGGAAAATAAAAGGGCAGCTGTGACAGAGGAAACTGCCTTACTTCCAATACGTGAGGCAGTACAGCGCCCCTTATAGTTACTAATCATGTGATGGAATCTGTTCTGCACTTTCTGAGTCTAAAATAACTGCAGAGAGTATTTAATCTGGGCCGTGTGTCACAGTCCAATTAGTTGTATTGAATCCTATTTCTTACTCTGTACTTGTTTTCTGAAATGTTTTTGGAAGAGAATCCTCAACAGTGTAAGCCAGAGGTGACAATGACTGCATCATTGCCTCTGAAACAGAACAGGCTTCTTCAGGATCAGTAGTTCTCAAACTTTCAGTATTGCATTTCTATAAATCTATTTGGGCTGGTTTTTTGGTTTTGTTTTGTTTTGTTTGTTTGTTTGTTTGTTTTTGTTTGTTTGTTTGTTTTGTTTTGTTTTAAATGGGCTCTTTGGATAAAATTTCCTTAGGTCCATTGGTTGACAGGTAGAAAAATACACATTTTTATTCTATCAGATTTTAATAACAATGAAAAGGTGTACAGGTTTCATGGTCAAGATAGAACAGTGGGTTTAAAAAAAAATGTTATCTTAAAGCAAAGTTTACTGTCAGGGAAAATGGAACATTCCTTCTGAACTCACGATCTGGTAGTGCATGTGCAGGTTGGTTGTAGATGGTTGCTACAATAAGGCTTCTTTCATACAGGTGTGTTTATGCCCCAGGCTTGCTGGCCACAGTCCATTCCATTTACAGAAGCTGAATTAAACAATAACTACCGCATTGCAAAAAGAAGGAGGAAAAAAAAGGTGAGCGTCAAAGGAGATGCCTGAGAGCTTTGTTAGGGCCAAGAAAAACCCTGTTGCAGTTGTCAGAGCTTGTTGATGTTGCAGAGAACGGCACTTTTTTTTTCTGCTGGATTTTGTGGTTCTGCCTTAGGAAAGAAAGTAAAATAGAACGGAAGAACAAAGTCCTACTCTATAAATCAGCAGCTGCTCCTTGCCAGATCAAAGGAGTGACATTTTTGCTCCTGGACTACTTGTCCACTTTAGGTGCTTGACAGACAGCTAACAGCTGGCCTGTTATATAATATAGGAGAGTTGGGCTACATCTTCTTTAGAGTAGGTGACAAGCTAATCAGAAATGTCCATAGCACAGGACATGTGAGTGCACCTTGATCTCTTCAAACATACCCAGTATGTAATTGCTAAACACCTTTATGCATTTTTGGCAAGTTGCTACTTAGGTAGTTTCCACTGAAAAGAAGCAGAATTAATGCCTTAATCTAATTTCATCAGGGAAGTTAAACAGATGTTAAATAAATCCTCCTTTTCAGGTCAATTTAGAATTGAGTAAAAAGCTAAAAAGCTCAATATGAAATAGTTAAAAAGATGTGTAAGTTACTTCAATGTGGTCTTTCAAAGTTACACATTTATTTTTGAATGAGTTGCTGAAAATGAGAGAACTCAACTCTCATTTAAGGAACTGGACAATCTGATTATGTTTTCAAGCCTGTTGGATCATCATCTGTTTT
Organism: Centrocercus urophasianus; assembly: GCF_019232065.1. Classification (NCBI taxonomy): domain Eukaryota; kingdom Metazoa; phylum Chordata; class Aves; order Galliformes; family Phasianidae; genus Centrocercus; species Centrocercus urophasianus. The sequence goes on from NW_024884586.1 coordinate 24,633,724, forward strand.
GAAAATCTTATCCTGTTAGTTTAATGTGATGAACTAACATATCTTCAAATGTATGAGTTACTTAAGATTTTATAGGAGGTCTGTTATCTACCTATAACATGGACACCTACCAGCAAATCAAAGCACATACCAAATTAGCTAAAATTGTATTTAGCATCTCCATGAGATGTATGTATACAAACCTGGAATTTTAATGTCAGTAGTAAAAATTTCAAAGCAATTCAGTTTCCAGTTGATTCCCATCTGCAATAAATCAAGTACGGGATGAGGTTACATACTACAGCTTATGTCTATTGACTTTGCATTTTATCTGTAAGATATGAATAGCTAAGGAAGTATGTCTGCTTGTCTCCTCCCTTCCTTTCAAGTATCTTTAAAAGATCATTTTTATGGTGCATGATAAATAACTGTATATGAATAATTTGATGGCATTCTGGAAGAGCAGTCAGCATTGCTTGGGAAATGAGAGCCTGCCAGGCTGCTTCATGACTTTGGTTGTGGCCGCACTGACTGACTGTTCCTTGTTACCAGCCAGAAATCCAAGAGGCATAAGAGAGGGTACTTTTCCACCTAAGCTGAGGTTTTATGAAAGCTTGTAAGGATATACATGCCTTTCCTTTAGCATTTTCTGGAGTTTGGTGAGCCTGTCTTCAGCAAGGGAGGTTGGAACTTGATGATCCTCGGGGTCCCTTCCAACCCAAGCCATTCTGCAATTCTATATGCATGTATGGCATAGTCCTTCATTATCCTCACCTGCTAGACTTACCTCCCACCTTGACATACTGACTGACCAGGGCAGCACAATCCCCCTCATCTCATACATTCACACCACCTTGCCCCTGGGGCTTTGGAGAAGCCAGCAGCCCTGGTGCCCCTGCGCACCCTGGAAGTGTACCTTCTGCCCCATGGTGCTGGGGCAGCGGCAAGACTGTGGAGTGCAGGAAGATGTTAGCCTCCTCAGGTTGCTGAGTTGCACTGGGGAGCTCTGGCTGTACCCTATGGTGGGAACGCAATAGGTACAGTGAGGAGATGCATCCCTATCAGGGCATCCTGGGGCAGAGACCAGCATGGCCCTGTGAGCAGGCCCCTGGCCAAGGCCATATGCGAGCGTGGCTGCTCAGGATGTGTGTTTCAGTGTGAAATGCACTAGGGCTTTGGCAGAAGCCAAATCGTTTTCCTGTGCTTCGAAAAAGTAGCCTGGTAACCAAGAGTTACGTGTTTTAAGATACATATTTTCTCTGAGGTGAATAGGTGCCTGGTTGCCAATTCTCATGATTTTATCACAAGGCTCAAGTTATTTCATGTTAACTCACAGCCCTGACTTTCCAAGTAAGTTTCTAGATTTTGTTGCTGAGGAAAGCAGTTTAAAAATGTGACACAATGACTCAAAAACATGGAATGTAAATACAAAAGACACTGTTTAAACTTCTGATTTTTTTAGGCAGTCTCACAGGTACAGGATGGACAAATTCATGGTTTTCAACAATTGGCAGTTCGTGGTGCCATAACGTATTTTTAGAAGATCCAACACAAACATACAAGATGTGGCATAGGTCTCCAGGGCTGTTAGTGCCTGCCTTGGGCTGTTGGCACCCAGCTTAGACACTTGCTGTCATTTTCTAGAGCCCTCCTTCCACCAAATGTGGATACTGACTTAGGTCTGCTGAATCACACCTATGAGAGATGTGAGATACCAAAATTAGCTTAAGAAAGTCAGTTTAAGCAGCCTACAACCCCCCTTCTCTAACAAGGCTACTCAAAACGATGTGAAATCCAGTCAGGGAATGAACCTGCGTGTTCCACTCTCTTCCCTGAAACCAATCATGGAAGCGGCTCCGTTTCTCAAGATTTGGGACTTAAGGAAGCCTCATTTAGGTGGCTCATTTCCAGGTGACTAAGTCAGCTTTTTCAACTCTCCTGTAAGGAATGCTACAAGTAAGTATTGGTAACCAGGTGCGGCATAGGTTCAGTGAAGTATAAACAAGGGCTTTTTCAACCATTTTCATATGCACACACACAGAAGGACACCTAAACCCAATTCTGTCAGTTTAGAGTACATATTGGAGGGAGAAGTTAAATAAAGTAAGATAACTAGATTTTACTCAGATAAAAGTTTAGGTGACAGACAAAGATTGCTACAAAGGCTGAGTATATTGGTAAAAGTGTTTCTGCAAATCAGTTTTTTTTCTAATGCATTCTTTCAGTCTGCTGCGAACTCCTAAAAACTTATGAAGTTTTTCTTTCAGACTGGGAAAGAAATTATTTTCTAGGTTATTTATCAAAACATTTTTGTGATTTAAATACAATATTTCATCGCTTATTTTCCCTTTCAAATTAGGACATGCTTGGGCAACAAGGGATCACTGTAGCATGCTCTTGGGCTAAACACTGATGTGTTCACAGTCTGACTACTTAAATATCATTTATGGCAAAGATTTATTTTCCCAGGCAAGGTAAAAACATTTGGATTATTTGTTACAATGTGTTTTTAAGCACTTACTCAGTGAAACATTGAAGCAGGTGCATAAACCCCATGAAGCCTGACTTCCGTTTACCTAAGTTTAATGAGAGAGAAGCTTTGCGTCTAGATTTGTCAGGTTTTTGAAAAATCTCATTAGACTGTTCCTCTGGGAACCCCAAAATTTTGAAAATTAGAGTATTTTTTCAGATGATGGAAAAAAAGAACAATTTTGACCCTACATTACTGTTGTTATTATTATTACAGTTATGCCTAAGCCTGTGACAGTGTTCATTCAGTACTTGTATTCTTTTCAAGAGAATGGGCAGAATTGTCTTCTTGGGCTAAAATCTAAATTCAAGCAAAAATGTCCTTATCAATAATCCCTCTAGAGAACTAGTGCTGAATCCATCTCACAAATTTGTTTCTTTCTCTGTTTTTCACATAAGGAGTAGAGAACTTGTGTTTTTTTTTGTTGTTGTTGGTGGGTTTTTTTTGTGGTGGCTGATCTGTTAAATAAGTGCAATATTTTAACACCTTATTTTCTTCAATGGATATGTTAAGTGAAAATTCAGTTTGAAAACTGATACTGAAAAGTTTTGAGTTGTACTTCTGTTTCTTATACAGAGCAATATACTCTGCTGTGGAAAACTAGTTATGTTTTGTACCAGTTCGTCTCACAGAATCTGTAAGATGCGTAGACAAGCAATTGGAATTAGATAACACTCTCTGCTTGAGTTCCCGTTAGACCTCAACTTGGAGGTGAATTATAATTTCCAAGCTTTCATGCTATTTGTCCTCCTGAAACTAAATTATTGTGAGCCTACATCCTGAAGACGTATTTTCCATGATAGACATACAGTAGACACATTTCTAATTCTGATTACCAATCAGTACAGCCACCAATAGTTCACTTTAAGAACTAATCTTACATAGATTCACTTATGGAGAGGTCCTTGTATCTTGAAACACACAGTATGTATAAAAAAAGACAGTGGAAACAATGACAAAATTGTTTTTGAATGTGCCAGACGTGAAAAAGCGGACTAAGAAATCTCTATTTGCTGTTTATTCTCTTTTGCACTTGCAGACATATTTCTCTGCAATTTTATCTGGAGCTTGCCTATTGTAAATATGAAATATGTTATGTAAATGTGAATTTAACATCATTTTATATGACTGGAGATAAATATGATAAATATATAAAGAAGATTAATTATGGAACTTTCTATAAAGTAAAAAATGCATGTATATTTTGGATAAAGAAAAGCAAACCTCAATTTGAGAAGATGCAATTAAATGTATGTGTTTAGGTTATATTGTCATGCTAATTAGCAATGGTAGGAACCAATTAGGACTAGGGCTACCAAATCACCAGACTACACTGCATATTCACTAGTGCACCTTTACTGCTCTACCGTGGGTTTGTTTTTTGGTTTTTTTTTGTTTTTTTGGTTTTTTTTTTTTTTGCTAGAATTAGATAAAACTGAAGTAACTTCTTCTGAAGTGACTTCTTTTAAAAATTCCATATTGTTGAGCATTTTGAGCCAAATCTTGTTGGCTGCGTTTTCATAAATTGTCCCACTGAAGTTACCATAACTCCTTGTGTGAGAAAGACTTTGGCTATAGAAAATACATGTGGCTGTTTTAGGTAGCAATTAAAAAATACGAGATGCAAAAAAACCCTTATTTCTGTTGTTTGAATAAGTGGGGTTTGTAATCTGTTACTTGCAAAATGCTGGAAGTGAGATTTTCATTAAAAATACTATGACAATGACATGTATTTCTCAACATTACACACCTCATTTATCATTCTGGAATGAGGACCAGGTACCACGTGAATGTAGAGTTTGTGAAGGTATCAACTCGCAGCCCTGGAGGCTGATGACCCCTCTTTATCTACACAGCAGGTAAGGCACAAACGGTGGCAATGTGAGCTCTCTCTGCACTCCCCTGCCAGTGTGCCTGACTGCTAATCTGGAGGAACAAAGGAAAGATAGCATATGGATAGCAGATTGTACTGAGTGCTGAAAGAGGACTGAGGAAATCTATGTTGGGAGTGTGGCTCTGCCAAAGATCTCTTGTATGACTTTGGCCTTGTCACTTAATCTCCGTCTGTCTCAGTTCCCCTTTGCAAACAGGGAGAAGGCGTCTCCTCTCCCCCAGGCTTTGCCTAGAAATCTGTTCAGACTGTGAGTTCTCTTGGACAGTGTGTACAGTGTGGGGTGAAGTACGACTGAGCTTCATTGGGTTCTCTAACTGCTGCTATCATCCGAGTAATAGGAATTACTATTAACAGAAGTGTAACAAAGAAATCTATGTCTTGTTGATAGATTTTACTCATCTTTTCAGGCCATTCAATCTTTGGCCTCTGGGTGAAGGGTATGAACAAGGCAGGCAATTAGTGTCAGGAGTAGAGCTGTGAATTCTTCTTTTATAGGGTTCCAAGTAATGCTGGAAATAGTGGCATTGGTGTTCTCTTCATTTTTTTTTTCACCTGTCTTTTAGTGCCTTTTGAAGATACTTGTGCCAAAATAACATCACAGTATTTCTGCAATGCACAAATTGAAGTGCTGTGCAGAAAGCTGTATTTTGCTTTACTTTGGCTCTAGAGATTGCTCCCTGAGAGGTACAAAAAACCCTCAGAAAAAAAAAAGAAAAAAAAAAGAAAAGAAAAGAAAAGAAAAGGAAAAAAAGAAAAAAAAAAAAGTAAAGACTAAGGCAGTGACTGTGGCTTTTATGTCTCTATTATGCACTGTGCATATTTATAGGGCAGTATAAAGGACACATAATAATCCACAAACACTGCATTCTGTGCCCTTGTCTGCCAACTGTGCTGATGTGCTACCTGATGTAGCTACTGCTACGACATTGGATGCAATTTTTAGTTTGACCTGAAATGTATGTCTGTTTTCCACCCACAGTTTTGCCAATCTAAATAATTCCAAGTGCAGTTTTTTAGACATAACCATTGGTGAGTATAACTGGCCATTATGCCAGAATTTTTCAAAGGAATCGTAGGAAAGGAACTTCAAAATGAACTGAATGCCTAAAGTTCTCCTATATCTGAGAATATGACAAAGTACCTTCTCTTCACATGTTGTTGGTCTAGAAGACGTCATTTACACCTGCAGTTGTAAGCATGCATAGAAGAAAGAAACTATAGAGATTTAGTTATAATACAGAGAAACTATATTATAGATATAGAGATATAGACATATAATTAAATCAGAAATTGAAAAACAATTGTGGTTTTTTGCAGGAAAGAAAATGTTGGACCAATGTGATAATTTTTTTCACTTTTTTTTTTTTTTCGTTTTTTGGGTGATCAGTGAACTCTCTACTACGGGGGCTTTAATTTGCCTTCCAAAACGCTTCCAAAACACTTCCAAAGCTGTCTACAGAGTTCACACAGAAAAGTTGTCATTATTCATATCAGTGGAATAAAGTAGGGAGAAGTTCTTTTGCAAGTGAATGGTTGGACAGAATTTTTCAATAGCCAATATTTTCAATATCCTAAGGGCTTAAGCTCTGGTGGCTGTAAAATAGGCAAGACCAAAGTGGAGTATCCAAATCTGTACTCTCACAATCACAGTTGTCACCTGAAACCTTTCAGGACTTAGAATTTTCTTAATGTTCTGCTTTGTTGTGCAAACCCATTGAAAAAACACTTCAGAGGGCACCCATTTCTTACTAATGTAAACTTTCTGAGGAGTATCCAAAGATGTGACCTCTGGGTGAACCTTTAACCTTCCCCTTAATTATTTGTTTGAAGACAGTGTCGAGTTCTCCTGCTGAGAGCCAAGGCCCATAATGCTTCGCAGCCCTGTGAGTAAGGGTGTGCTTGCAGGGAAGTGGAAAGGGGCATAAATAAGGGGACCACCAGATGTAAACAATAAAAGTAGTTGGGGTTTAAATAAAAAAAAAAAAGAAGAAGAAGAAGAAAAAAGAAAAAAAAGAAAAAAAAAAAGCAATTTGGTTTCCCTGAAGACTGGCCTGATTGAAGAACACGGGTTAGTAAGACGAAAGGCGGGGGGGGAGGGAGGATGCCTGTTGTCTGTGATTTTTTACAGGCCTAAATAAGCGTTCATTCCATTCTTTAAAACCTTGCCATCTGTATACACCATTAGAAGCTCATAGGAGAAGAGAAAACAGTCTTATCAGGCTTTCCTGTTAATCTCTATTGGCCTTAACTTTAGCTGATAAAAGGCATGCTGGCTAGAGAGGGTTCAGGTCAGCCTCCATTTGGTCAGCACATAACATTACTGGAAAGCAGCTAAGCAAATTAAGTTCTGTTGGAGACCTTAGTCTTTGAGGACAGAAACACATCTAGAAATCACAGTGCCAAGGCAAGAAATGCCTTCCCTGCACTGTAGTCAGAAGGGAATAAACAAGTGCGTCGACTGTGTCTGAGTTTTTATTTTAATACCTGAAGTCATGAGTAATTCTGAGGCAGGATGACATTTCTGACAACTGAATTATACTTTTCTTAAAGAATAAAGAATGTCTTCAGGATGTAAACAGAGAGATGCAAAAGAGCCCTTTAGTGTTACTTGTAGCATTTATGCATCTGTCTAATGAAATTTCCACAACTGTGATTACAGGAGCTGCAATCGAAGGTGTTCCATCCTTTATTATCTGCGAGGGAATTTCGCGGGGGAGGCGGGAGGGAACGCAACAAAAGGGCTCACGGAGTTGATGCTATAGAAAGGCCAGCAATTTGCTAAATGAGCAGATGAACTTAGTTTTCAGCTCCTAACTGAAAGACTTCGCGGGGCCTTGGATCGGGCCCAACGGCAATTATTGGAGGCTGTTTTGGATGATGGGCATGTTAGTATTTCTGAAGAGGATTAAACACCAGTATTCGCCTTCATTAGCGCTCCTTAAGGGTCACGGGCCCAAAGCCCGGGCTGTGGAACAGCACACAAAACCTGTGCGGAGCTCGGAGTGTTCTCCAGCACAAAGGGGTACAAAAACAAGTGTGGCCGTGAGTGATGGAGAATTGCTCCGTTTTGAGAGAAACGGTGCGAAAAACTGAGCTTGAAAATTATTTCGGTGAAATTAATGTGCCTGAGTTTGTGCTGCTGTGTGTAGCTGTGCATTAAGCTAACAAGAAATATGCAAGTACTTATTTTTGGATTACCCGTAAAATTAAAGCCAGGCTCCGCAGCCGGCTAACCACCTTCCCCAGCGTTCAGAAGCCCCAGCACTCAGCGCAGGGCCTGGTTGGAGCGAGAAGGAGGGAGGGGGAAGAAAAAAAGGGGGAAAAAAAAAAAAAAAAAGAGAGAGAGAGGGAGAAGTTATTTTGGGCCTAATCCCAACCACATGTACCTGCGGCCGCTGCCGCTAACGAGCGCGAGGTGCCTGGCTTTACGGCCGGGCGCGGGCTGCCCCGCGCGGCCGCAGAGGTCGCCCCCGGCCGGCACTGACCTCGCGGCGACCCCGCGCTTTACGGGCGGCGGCGGCAGGAGCTGCGGAGGAGCAGGAGCCTTTCTGGGCCGGCCCTTATTGCTGCTGCTGCGCTGGTGATAAAACTTCAGACAGCCTAATTGATGGCTCTGCTGACCTAACAATACCTTGTGAAAGCACGGTGTGGCAAAGCCTGGTCCTCATTTATGGCCAGCTGCAAGGGGAGCTGAATCCCTGTGATGGAGGAAAAAAAAAAAAAAAAAAAAAAAGCAAAACAAAACAACAACAAAAAAAATACTCTCGCAGCCTGTGAACTTTAACCAGGTTCCGAGCTACCCTGAGAAGTTAAAGAAACAATTGTCTTTTAACACAAGTTTTCCTTCACGTTTACTTATTCCGAGCCCGCTGGCAGACCCAGCGCTAAGCCGGCCAGTCAGATAAGCACATTACCGGGCACCATTCCTGAGCAGTCGGAGGAAAATCCCTTAAAGTGAAAATTCTGCTCTTTAAGAAAGAGACGCAAAACAAAACGCATTGCCTCGCCGCGCTGAGATCACGTCGGTTTTCAAGCAGAGGTGCTCCCAGAACCAGAGCGAGCTGATGAAAGGACTGCTATTCTTTGTATTCTGTTTCAGGTTTATTAATGCCAGAAGAAGAATAGTACAGCCTATGATTGACCAGTCAAATCGAGCAGGCAAGTTCTAAGTACTATCTGTATTCAAGTCCCACAGGCGCAAATCCTCATCAAGTTATTCTTCGGGAGTCCC
>NW_024884586.1:24647357-24652442 GCF_019232065.1 Centrocercus urophasianus
GAGGAATCTGACCTGCTTTTTTTTTTTTCCTCCCTTTTTGTCTAGGTTTGCAAGGCATGCCAGGGGACTACGTATCTCAGGGTGGTCCTATGGGTATGAGTATGGCACAGCCAAGTTACACTCCTCCCCAGATGACCCCACACCCTACTCAATTAAGACATGGACCCCCAGTCCATTCATATTTGCCAAGTCACCCCCATCACCCAGCCATGATGATGCACGGAGGACCCCCTATCCACCCTGGAATGACCATGTCAGCACAGAGCCCTACAATGTTAAATTCTGTAGACCCCAATGTTGGTGGACAGGTTATGGACATTCATGCCCAATAGTATAAGGGAACTCAAGGGAAAAACAAAAACAAAACAAAACAAAAACAAAAACTATTTTAAGACTTTTGAACTTTGACCTGATGTTGACACTTAATACGAAATTCCAGACAGCTGTGATTATTTTTTACTTTTTGTCATTTTTCATCAACAACAGAGGACCAACGAAACAAGAACACAAATGTGAAATCATGGGCTCGCTGAAATGAATATGTCCATGTACAGATCCTCTGGAAAAAAAAAAAAGAAAAAGAAAAAAAAAAAAAAAAAAAAAAGACTCCAAGAGTTATAACTACTGTAGTATAAACATAGGAACTAAGTTAACTTGTACATTTCTGTTGATCACTCCGTTATGTTGCCTCAAATAGTTTTAGAAGAAAAAAAATCCTTGTTTTCCACACTATGTGTGTTGTTCCCAAAAGAATGACTGTTTTGGTTCAGCAGTGAAGTCACTATCCATGAAAGACCTGTTTTGGCCAGTGAGAAAAGAACTACCCTGGAGATGAAGATGAAAAGTCTTGCTGGGTCTCTCATCACTCAGAAGACTATTCCAAGAAGGCCTTGCCATTCCCTCGTTTTTTTCCTTCATAAAATGTGTCCTTTAGTTTCAAACAGATCCTTATAGTTTGTGCTTCATCAAGTCTCTCCCCATTCCTCCCCAGTCTATTTTTTTTTTTTTTTTTTTTTTTTTGACTCTTTTTAAAAGAGCTTGCAGGTGAAGATTTAAAAGACAGAAAAGACAGAGCAGGAGCTTCTTCCAGTAGTTCTGAGCCTTGGCTTTGGACAAAACAAAACTAAAAGTTGGGCAGCTTTCCTCAATGAAAGAAGTTACTAACGGTGTTTGCACCAAACCTAGAACTTTATCATGAACTCAAAGTTTGGAAAAAAAAAAAAAAGAAAAAAAAAAGAAAAAAAAAGCAAGAGAATACTGTAACAAACTTCGTACAGAGTTCGGTCTATTAATTGTTTCATGTTAGATATTCTATGTGTTTACCTCAATTGAAAAAAAAAAAAAAAAAAAAATTTTTTTGCTAGTATCAAATCTGCTGTGGAATTGGTATTTTATTTCCATAAATTTTTCCTTTCTCAGCACGTGTTCCTCACTCTGGTGGTGCAGCGTTAGCTTTAAGCTTTTTCAAAATTTACATTAAAATACTTGTATGAGGACTGTGACGTTATGTTTTAAAAAAAAAAAAAAGGTGTTAAGTCACAAAATGCGGTAATAAATATTTCATTTTTGATTTTTTGTTAGGCTTTTGTGTTTTTAATTATGCTTAGAAGAGACTAGAGTTACTATGGGAGAGACCTCAAATATATGTCTTCACAAATATTAAGAAGAAAGGTTGAAAAATCAGAAACAAACCTGTCATCAGCACTAAGAGAATAATTGGGTGAAAGAACATCTGTGATAATATTTTTCTGCTGATTATCAATATTATATTGATACCAGATTAAACAAAACTAATCTCTCACCAGCTTGTATTCCAGAGAGCTGTGTCTAATATCTGTACTGTCTGCTAATAAGATAGAAGCTCTGTTTGAGTTGTGAAGGCCCTGTACAAGACCAGTAAGCCCATGTGTGTTGTGTATGTGTCCGTGTATATGTATGTGTATGTGCATGCACCATCACTGCTGTTAAGCTCAGCAATGAGGAATGGCTGTAACCCAGGCATATGTTCACAAGTTTGGGGTTGAGAAAAGCAGCTTTGATTTAATGAGAGTTATACCTGTGTGAGGATTGCATAGCTAGCTTTGGGGATGGCTTTTTTGGTTTTTTTCATTGCCTTTCAGAAGAAAGGAAAAAAAAAAAAAAAAAAAAAAAAAAAAAAAAAAAAGAATGACCACTTACTAATGAAGGAAAATGCTGATTTAGTATTTTCAATATAAATAGCTAGTGCAGATCCATGGGTGAGGGGTAGTTTCACTTAAACAAAAGCTTGTGGCATTTTGAAGCAACTGAGGGAGAGTTTGAAATGGGATGAAATCATTGTTAGAAACATACCTCTGATGTCATGCTTTATGGCACTGGGGCCCAAAGATCAGGGAAGAGTTCTGCTTTCTTTCGAGGAGAAGGAGAGTGGGGAAGAGATGGAAGTTCTCCTAACTTTCTAGGAAACAAATGTGACCAATGGAATCATGTGTAGATCTCTAACCCTTCTCCTCCTTCCTCCTCCTCGTTCCAAATGGCTGGAGTGTTCTTAAAACTGTGACTGAAAACTTTTGCCTCTGGAATGCCGAAAGAGCTTCAGCCTCAGAGTTAATGTTTAATTTCTGAGCTGAGTAAGCTGACCCACGCTGCTGGCAACAGAAGGGAGGATGCCAGTGGAATGGATATGAGGATTTATTTAGCAGTCGGGTTCTGCGTTGTGGGCGTCTTTTTAAGGCACTCGTATGAAATGTAAAGGATGATAATTCCACACTTGGCTTTGGTGTTCTCTGTCCTGGTTAAAATCACATCGGGCTGAAAGAAGAGCACACCCCGGGTTCCTATTTTCAAATTCTGACCATTGAGGATGCGGAGAATAAGAAGGCAAGGTTTGTGGTGGTAACACTTTAAACAGGAGGCTTTCTTTTTAATCAGCACTTGGTTTTTCTGCAGAGCATTTCCTTACAGCTTTAGGAGAAATGATAGAGAATGTCCTTGCGCAGGTGGAAGGACAGGGAGAGATTTATCCATAGGAGATTGTTGGTTTTGTAATGAACCATGAATGTATTGCTGTGTTGTCTTTTATTTTCTTTCTCTTTTCCCCTTTGGGTTGTGCCCTTTGAGAAACGCATTGCTGAAATCCGAGGTACAATAACATGCAGAGATTTCTCCATCTGAGATTTACTGTTTAGCATGGAGGGTTCCGATTTTGGTATTTTTAAGAACTGCTCAGCTGTCAAAAGCAACCAAAACGGGAATAATGTTTTGACAGCGGTATAGTGTTAAAGAAAATACGCTAGTCTGAATAAAAATTGCTTATGCTGTGGGAAACGAAGGGTAACAGAAGAAACACCTTTTGTTTACACACACACATGTTTATAATCTGAAATCTCCGTTTCTCTCAGTGGGTCTGGGCTGGGAGTCGGAGTCAAAGCAAATGAGAGATTTTTCTTCCAGATTTAGCCACGGTTAAGGCGAAGAGAGAAGGGAAGCGGGCGCACCTCGGACGGGGCGCCCCGGCCCCGTCCGCCGCGGCAGCGGGGGCTGAGGGGCCGAAGAGGAGATGCCGGGGGAGCCAAGCGCTCCCCCTCTCCCTCCTAGCGGCAGAGCGAGCGACAAACTTGCCCCACGCCACACCAGGTTTGCCAGGGCCGGGGCCGGGAGGGGCTGGGGACGGGGCGTCGCGAGAGCGCGCAGCAATGCGCACGGGGCCGCGCAGCCGGGAGCTGCTCCGCGGCTCTGCCAGGGCCGCCCGCGGCAAACGCCGCCGCTTTCCTGGGCAGGGACGGGGCAGGGGCAGGGGCAGGGACTCTTCCGCCCTGTAGGGCTCCACGCGTCTCCCCGGGGGCAGCTTCGCGGGTGGTACCCAAACCTTCTGACAGAATCTATCTATCTATCTATTTATCTATCTATCTATCTATCTATTTATTTTTAATGAAACCCACTGTCCCTGAGCGAGGGGTGGCCTGCTGAGGATGACCGGCTTCTTTGAGCTGTGTAGGACCAAGCGGAGTTAAAGGTTGTGGGGGAGAGGCTGGAAGGCAGATTTTAATATTAATAGTTCTGGTGGCGAGAAAGAGAGACAGACGGAGGCTGCTGCTCTGGGCAGAGTCCCCTCGACAGCGATGATGGATGACCCCTCGCAGCCCAACAGCTCCGCCCCTCCGTCCCTCTCGGTGTCAGAGCCCTTCTACGTGCAGCTTTAGGAATAAAATAAATAAACACACTCGGCCCCTTCCTCGCATCGATTTATGGATCATTATGAATCAATTACTGCTTTCAATATTTCAGAATTTGCTTATATATAAAGGGAGTCTGCGGCCGGAAAGAAGCATTAATCTTAGCCTTAGAAATGCAGAACCTTCCTGTATGGCCCGACGACTACAGAAAAAAAAAAAAAAAAAAAAAAAAAAGGGGTTTTAACCATTTTCCGGCGGCAGCAGCGCTGGGGAGGCGGTAGCTGCTGTGACTGCGCATCTCTGCGAGCGATTTTCAAAGCGTTGTGCGTAGGGGATAAGCGATGCCCGAGACTTCGTGATTTAACTCGATAGGAAAAGAGGAAAAAAGAAGAAGCAGCGAGCCCCATGCCTTTCCCTCTGCAAATACCCAGTGCAGTGCAGTGCCCTGAGAGCGAGCGGGGCCGGGCTGCGCCGCGGGCAGAGCGCGGAGCGGAGCGGAGCTGCTGCGCGCTGTGGGAAGGCGGTGGCGGGGACAGGAGGGTGCGGTGTTGGACGCCTCTCGCTTTTTCTGTATTCTCCCATTTGCAGCAGTGTTTGAGGACCTTAAGGTGTTTCTATGGCTACCTTGTGTATGTGGGAGGGTCACATGTGGGGGTGCCCAAGAGAAAAGGCAGCTCTTGGGCGATCATTTATCAATGTCACCCACATAATGATTCTCTCTGCAGCCTGCTATTGATGAGGATAATTACATTAGCTCAGAGTGACTGATCAATGAAAAACCACCAAACAAAAACTTCTTTACTCTCCTATAATACCAAAAACCGATACAGAAATAAGATAGAAGGCGAGGGTGGGATTTCCCTTTCCTTTCCCTTTAGCAACGATCTTTCTCTCTTTCTCTCTTTCTCTCTTTCTCTCTTTCTCTCTTTCT
>NW_024884586.1:24652452-24760528 GCF_019232065.1 Centrocercus urophasianus
TCTTTCTCTCTTTCTCTCTTTCTCTCTTTCTCTCTTTCTCTCTTTCTTTCTTTCACGGACAAGGGAAGGGAAAGAGAATTTACTCGTTGGTTTACTTTCTAGAAGAGGCCCCCATTTTCTGATAAGTATTTCCTCAATCCCTATCCGTCGTTCTTCACCCAGTAAAGACAAACTGTTATTTAGAGCACGATCTGCTGCTCCTCTTCCGGACCCAACCTCTGCTGTCCCCCTGCACAGGGCAGTGCGGTGTTCTGGGCTACACAGACGGAGAGGGAATGCAGATAACTTTTGTCTCACGGTCACAGCCGCCCATTTGGCAGGTTTTCTTTGGTTTTATCACTTCATAAAGTAGGTCTATTAAAGATGGAATGTTGCCTCCCTGAGATGCTGCTATATCGGTGAAAGTTTGCAATTAAATTACTGTTGCGTTCTTTCCAGAGTTAAAAATCAATGTTTTCTCAATTAAAGGGAATGTTAATGCTGTTCCTTGGCAGTTGTTAAGGATGCCGTAAATTTTATGATGCTGCCTCCCAGCCCCAAGCCCGGGCAGCGGACAGGTTGTGTTCGCGTTGGTTGGGGATTGTTGCTGGTTTTGATTTTTTCTGTGAAGGGCCTTCTTCGGAAAATTCGTTTTTGAGTAACAAACTCGATATGCAGAGGGGCAGGGAAAACCGGAGCTGCTCTCCTGTCCACCCATTGAGCGAAATCCCGCTTTTGGGAGAGGACTCTGCCTCCGCGGGGCTCCGCAGGGCCGCGGTGCAGTGGCCATACGGGGGGGCAGAGAAACGCTTCTGTTGTGGGGATAGGGCATGTTTTGGGGGTGTCCGCCGAGCCGAAAGGACTGGGGCACAGAGCTGTGTGCCAGGGAGGTGCGGAGCGCTGCTGGGGATCGTGTCTGGCTCTGGGAGATCTTCACAGCTCCTTCACTGCAATTTAGCGTGTGGAAATCAACGGAAGAGGGAATCAGAAGGTTTTTTCTCTTTTTATTTTTATTTTTTATTTTTGCCAAAACTTGTTGTCCATACACACTACGGTCCGGTGACACTCACCGGAGCTCAGTTCGGACCCATTTGCAGGGGCTCGGTTCTTGGAGGAGGATCTCCCAGAATCATGAGATCCGAAACAGGCCCTCACCCGAAGCGTGGTTAAAATCCCCAAAATCAGCCCCACGAACAAGCGGTGCAAACTCATTTGATTAAAGCGACCATCAGTTTCCTCGAGATTAGGAAGGGAGAAGGCACGGAGCGGGGCGTATTTATTATTTATGCCGTAGTCCGCGGCCAACACTCGGAAGGGAGATTATAGAGGCTGTTTGAAAGGGAGAGAGGGGAACAGAGCTCGGTACTCTGGAGCCCCTTCGTTCGGGTCCCCCGAGAAGCCCCCCTCGGCGGGGAACAGCCCCGCGCCCCGCACCCCGAACCTGCACTCGGCTCCGCCTGAACCCGGGGCGGGCACTGGGGCGGCGGTCGGCGGTCCCCACCAGGAGCGCGGGCAGCAAACAAAGCCCTCGGCCGTCGGGGCCCCTCCGAGAGAGGGCTGGGGCAGGGGCGAGCAGCCAGGGGCTTCATTTTCCTACGGATCCTCTTCGCTAGGGTGGAAACGTTTCAGAATCTATGAACCCCGAGTGGACAAATCCCAGTTATTAACACGGGACATGGACGAGTGGCAAAAAAACTGAATGGGAACCGCGCGGCAGCTTTGGGAGAAACTAACGATGTGCTCCAGCTCTTGCCATTGCGGGAAGGAGCGGGGGGGAACCCCTCTGATTAATAACTAGCAGGGTAATGTTGAGGGCTTTTTCTGCCCGATTGCCTTTTTGAATTAGAGCCGATTTCTTCACACTTCAATAGGGCCTGTCTCTTTTAAAATGACTGACAGATTTGTTTCTCCTTTTTTTCTCTCCCTGAGACTTAATGATGTAAATTTTCTAATTAGTTAAATCACGTTGCTTAAAGGCCTTAATATTTACCGGGCCAGGACTGATAGTCGCGTTCGGATCTCTCGAAATAAGAGGAGAAATAACGTTTGGCTTTTTGCAGAGGGAGGGGGCCGAGAGGGAGGGCGGAGAGGGCTGGGGAAATACAGCGCAAAATAAGAGCTAAAGTTCAGCCCGGAGCTTCTTCCCTCCCCCTGCCCCAGAACCCGCTTTTATTTTTCAATCAGCTAAGATTTAATTAGGAGCCCCCGGGCCGGACGATCTGATATTTTCTCATTAGTTTCCCATCAGTAATCTTGAGTGTTAGATTGGCTTAAAGGTTGTCAACATTTGACCAATTTTATTTAAGGCAAAGAAATCGCACATTATAGCTCCGGGACCTGAGATCCGAAAATAAATCCTGCCCGGATCAGCGGAACTAACAGGCGAAAAAAATGTTGACAATTCATCGTTGTATTTAATAAGTTGCATAATGTACAGTACACAGAGAGGGAAGCGAAGGTCTATCCGCGCAGCCAACTGCGCGCAAAAGGCACCCGCGGGGCAAGCACCTCACCGGGGAGAGGCCCTCGGGGCGGGCTGCTAGCACAGGGAACCCGGAGGGGGAACCGACCCGGGGCTGCGACTCGGAGCCGGGATGCTTGAGGACGTGTGCGGTGCTTGCGCGGTGCTCGCGCACGTGCGGGAGCGCGGAGGCGGCGGGCAAGGCGCGGGCTGCCAGGCGCAACGTTGGAGCGCCCCCTGCTGGCCTCTAAGCCGCTGCGCCGCCGTGAGAAGCGAAGCCGCGTTCGGCTGCTGCGGGACGGGAGGGTTGTGCGCGGACTGCTAACCCACAAGTCCTTTTTTTGTTGTTTTTGTTTTTTTCCCTTCTCTCTTTTTTTTCCCCTCCTATTCCTATTTTAATTATTTTATTATTTAATTATTGTATTTCCTTTCTACTTTTTTTTTTTTTCATTATCGCCACTATTTCTATTTTAGACAGCCCAAATCCTCCGAGAACGGAGACAAAATAGCTCCCGCGAGTCCTTCCACTCATTCTGCGGGGCTCAGCAATCACAAACTTCCCCAGGACGTCCTATCCCGCATGGAGAACAAAAACAGTCCTTATCAATGGCTCTAAAAAGAGCCGGACACGGTGCCGGCAATTTATGGGGAAAGCCTAGGATTTTCTGTTTACTGAAAACACAACAGAAGGGGTGAAAGCAGCTGATCCGATCCGCTGCGAGATTTCATCATCCCGTGGCAGCTCAGGGAAGCCAGGCCCGACGCCCCCGGACCGGACCAGGAGGACTTCACCTATCGGTTGGAGGGGATGGGTCGAGAGCCGAAAAACAAACAAACAAACAAACAAACAAACAAACAAAACCCCCCCAAAACCCACCACCATAAGATCGGGCTCGATTAAAGAGGCAGCAGAGCCTCTTTGTGCTGTGAGGTGCTACAGGTAAACATTTCTATCCGGCAGGATTGTTTTACCAGTTAAAATATAGAAATAAAATCAAAGCATCACCATCAAACCTGGTTCAGGTCTGTGCCGGCTTCTGTCAAGGCGACGCCTATGGAAGCTGGGGCTCGCTGCATCGAGGCAGGAGGTTCTCGAATATATTTTCTTTTTAAAAGGTGTAGGGAATGGGGGAGGGTGGCAGAGAATATTTCTCAGAACACCGGGAGATACCTTTCTTGAAACAAAGGCAAAGGGGAATCATCTCAATTGCAAATCCGTCAGGCAGAGAGCAAATAACAATATTTATAGGAAGGCGTTCGAAAATACCGTGAGCTTAAATAACAGCAGCGAACGCTATCTGCAGTTGCTACAGAGCAGCTTAATAAAAAATTAGCCTCACTGACAGTCTTGTCAACATCTTAAGTAAATTATCATAGCGATGGTCTTTGGAGAAGAGAACCCACACTCCTCGCTAAAACACCTCCTATCATTAATCTTAAACCACTTGAAGATTATGATGGAAAGAATGGGATCAGTAACCATTATCATCTCCAATTGCTGTTAAAAACTCCGCTGTTTATTTTTGCAACCAAAGCAAATGTAACTAGGAAATGCAGAAAAGGGAAGAAAGGCAAACACTGAGAGGCAGAACAATTGAGGCGAATCCTGTTGCAATCTCGATGATAAACACATGGAAAAGGCTGTGACTGCTCTGCGGATTGCTGGAATTTGGGGAGACATTAGGAAAATAAACACACCGATGGCTCCGCACCAGCGGTACATGCAGTGAAAGGTAACTCCATAACATCAATTGCATTTTCCTAAATATTCAGTGTTTGCCTTTATCTACATCGATCATTTGTCAGAGATCGAAACTATTAAAAGAGTGCTCACACCTTTCACTGTCCATATCCGAAAAGAAATTCATTTCTAGCCTTTTTCTAATTTTTTTTCCTTGAGATTTCTATGTGCACACTGTGTTGTTGCCACAATAGTCAGACTAAAGTCCATGGCGTAATTTTAATAAGGCTCTGACACACTCTAAACGTTGGCTCAAGGTGAAATCTTTTCAGAAGAGATCTGTGGATTTTATTGTAGTGTTTCCTCTTACAGCATCGCCCCTCTTTGAAATGATTTTTTACAGCAGAAAAAATACTATACGTATTTCTGTTAAACTAATTCCAGGATTTGGCGGCAGAGAAGGCAGAATCTGCTGCTTTAGGGGCACTGGACCTGAAAAGCTATCGACGGTGCTTTACACCTTCAATGACTCCGCAAATCGATGTGAGCCGGGCACACGCCTGAATCCAATCAGACTCGGGTTTTTTGAAGGTATTCCTCGAAATGCCAAAGTTTACAAGAAGCCTTTAAGCAGAGCTGTGCACCCCGGCCGACCCTCCTCCTTCCCTCCTCCCTGGCAATAAAAAGAAGGGGCGGCATCAGGACAGGGCGACGAGAGCTAAAATCAACCCCACCATTATTTTCTCCCGACAGAACCTCATCTTCCGCGGCGCCTCATTCCAGCATCCCCGCTCGGGGCTGCCGCTCCCCTCCGCAGAGCACTGCGCGGGCACTGCGCGGTGCGCAGGTAGCGCGGCGGGAGCCGCAGCCGGAGCGGCGCTGCCCGCTCAGCCTCCGCTGTGGCCCCGCAGTGACCCCGGCCCGAGGCTGCGGGAGGTGAGAGGTGACTCCTCGAGCCGGCGCAGACCTGGCCCTTTTAAAGCCACAGCTAATCAGTCCTTTAGTAAATTAAAATCTAGGAACCGGAGGGGAAGCAATTTCGTTGTAAAGAATTACGGGGCGCGCACCGGGAACGAAAGAGCACCGAGGGGATTACGCTGCTGTCCGCGGCGGAGGGGTTTGTGGCAGGGGAGAGGCTGCGCTGAGATGGCCTGAGAAAAACCGTGCGCGTCGTACAGCCGCGGCAGGTCCGCACGGTGCGGGGTCCAACGCTCCCGGCCCAATAACACGCTGTCTCGGGTTGTTGGGAAACTTCAGCCCCATAAACCGCAAGGCGGGATGGGGTCCCGGGACGCCGGGCTGCCACCCAGCCAAAGGCTCGGCGCTGCGTTGCAGCACGGGGAGAAAGTAAAGTGGAACAAATGATCAATTTTCCCGTCAATTAATTTGTCCTCAGTTTCAAGTTTCTCTTTAATCTCTCTAAGAAATAAAGGGATCGCAGCTGAACGGTGCCTACGTGAGTGCGGGTGCGTCCGTGTGCACGTACACTAGCGGGGAGCGAGCAAACCGGGTAGCCGCCAGACTGCAGGGAATGGGTAGAGGTCAATTGCTCCTCTTCAATTAGGAAAGTTCCCCATTGTCCTGGCACCCCGTACTTGTTAATAACTGCGCAGAGTCAGGAGAAGAGGAATAAATATCTGCTGCGAGTAATCTGCTGTAATGCAATTATTTCACTGGATTAACGTGCAGTGGCAGTGCAACACGGCCACAAGTGAGATGCAAAGGGAAAAATAAAAAATAAAGCCTGAGGGAGGAATATTAGTATTTGGCGACATAGATGCTTCAGTGGATTGTGGTGAGGAGCACCGAGGTCTGATAACAGCTCTCTGTTCTAACCAGATTACACAGAAACTTTTCTTTCCCATGAGCTCCGGGCAGCAAAACCCTGTTTGAGGAGACCGCGAGCCGCTTTCCGGGCTGCCGCTATAATTAATTTAGGTGTGGCCATCCCAGATCCGAGGGAGAAGGAAATGATTGATGCCGCCAGAACCCCCTTCCCTTACGCAGCCCCGAGCAGCTCCCGACGCAGGTAAGCTGCCGCGTCAAGCTATTTTTAACCGAACAAAAGACGGAGCAAACAGCTGACGTCAGGGAGCAGCTTCCCGGGCCGAGGGGGAGTGGGGAGACGACGACAGGACGGGACGGGACGGGACGGTGCGAGCGGCAGCGCTGGGGGGGGGCAGAGCGAGGCTGCGGGCTGCGGGCCCCGAACCCAGTCCCGTTCCCCCGACGCCGTAATCCCCGGGGGGCGTCGAGGTACGGATACGGCGCTGCCTGACCAAGGGTGCTTGCCCGTGGCATTGCCCTGCGAGGCGGCGAGCACAGAGAGGGGAGGGGGGAAGAGGAAGAAGAAGGGGAGAGAGAGACCACCGAGCCAGGGGCCCTCTCCCGTCTTCACGTGATGCCCGAGAGCTGCCGCCTGTACGGAGCCCGCAGCCCCTGCTGCCCGTCAGCTCCTCCGCGCCCTCCCCTCCCCTCCAGCCCCGACCCCCTCCCCGCTACAGTCACGGAGCCGCGATTCATGCGGCCGATTTAGTTAATATAAATAAACCCACAAAGATTCACTGGCATCGACCAGCAGGTTTATTAAGGGCATCGTTACAGTGGCCGCTCCAGCCCCTGCACGGCCCGGGGGAGGGGGGGGGGGGGAGGGCACAGCTTCTCACAGCCACGGTCACCCCCCGGCACCTCGGACCTCCCCTGCGGGGGGAGCAGTGCTGGAAGCTGCTGTTGTCAGTGCTGATTGTTAACCCAAATAATAATAATAATAAAAAGAAATCGTTACAGCTGTGTGCTGGCGGAATATGGCGATTACTATTATTGCCAATCACGATTAGAAATAATTATCCAGAGAGCATGAAGGGCTCAGCTGCCAAGGTGTTTTGAATAATCGCTTTGGAATGAACAGCACATCAGGTTCACACACAGGGATGGCTGCACAATTCCAGGTGTAAGTGTCTCTGAGAGACACCTTACACCAGTGGGCACTAGCATACCTGTGGAGCTTAATTCTATCCCCCACTGCAGGATCTGGATGCCTGCCCCACTCCTGAGGGTGTGAGAGGCCGAGCACCGAGGGCTGGGCTCCCTCAGTCTTCAGTAACAGCAAGGTTAGCAGATTAGAGGGTAACGTGGTCACAGTTGAACCCCACTTGCTCCATTTACATCCCACACGCCACCTCATTTTGAGTATTTGAAGTGCTGTGTAACCAGGGGGAGGTCACAGGTGATGGACAAGTTCAACATACTTAGCTCAATTACCCAAGTTTCATTTCAAAATAGTGTTCAATTTGGTCTTCCTGCCTCTCTCCAAATTATCTTAGAAGAGGAAAATAGATAAATAAATAAATAAATAAATCAAATGAAAACAGACAATTTAAGCCAAATCCTGTACACCATTATTTATATGCAAAATGATTTTTGTGATATATGCTCCCATTAATGGTTCTGGGATGCCAGATCTTTCCAAGTGGATTTACAAACCTAGCCATCAAATTATTTCAAAGGCAAAGCCTATTAGGGACAAAAATAATTATGAACTTCCAGAAGCTTTGTAAAAAATAAGTTTCTGAATGTTGTCTCTTTAAATTTTACTTAAGTTTTGTTTTTAATTTAAGCCTGGAGGCACAGCAGAGAGATACGCAGCATCTAATAAGGAGTCTGGGAAATAATGCACCTTAATCTGGTGCTGAGCTATTTCTCCATAAAATATAGATAAGGAATCAATTCATAAGCACAAATATCTGCTAGGACCAAGTTTTAACATAACATTTCACATGAGCATTCTTACATGCATTATTAAAGAGATAACAAAATCACTTCAAATCAAGCCCCATACAGTCACATCTGGAAATGCTCTTTTCTGCCTAATTTTCTTTTTTTTTTTTTTTTTCCTCTGAAAAAAAGTTAGAAGAAAAACTCGTCTGTCCCCTTATATATTAACTGTTACCATCAGCTTTTAATCAGCAACATGTATCGTTACATTTACAGAATCCCTTCCACGCTGCCTCTTTTGGATAACAGTAACATGAAGATAGTATCTGCATTCATTTACAGAATCTGATGGTAAAACCAAAACCACACACAACTAGCATATACACTGCTTTATGCACAGACAGGCATGTAGATACATAGACACAACACACAGACGTGGAAACAAGTCCTGGCCTTGTGTTGGAAAACGTAATAGAAAGTATCTGTGCAGTTAACCAGACCATAAGTCAGACACCATCAGATAAGAAGGGGCTGAGGGAAAATTAGTTTAAAATCAGACACAGCTAATTTCTGCAGGTACTGGAACCTCAGCAAGCTTTGCCCTAAGATGTTTAATCACTGTCAATTTTAAAGGGAGCTCTCTGGGATTTGAGTCAAATAAAGTATTACCTCTAAGCCACGAAGGGTTAACGAACTGCCACAAGTTGCAAGCAGTTCACGCAGTTGGGTTGATTGGTTTGTTCTATTGGTTTGTTATTGTTGTTGTTTTTTGTTAATGAAATTATATTCTGAGGGCAAAGATAAAGAATGTCCCTAAGATATGCTGTCTGTTATTGCTGTTGTTTTAATTTTCTATTTGTCCTCTTAATGGAAAGATGAGCAAAGTATTTTCCAAACAGGAACATTGAAGGTTGTTTAGGAAAAAGCAAAATAAAAGTCAAAAAAATAAACAACAACAAAACAAAAAACCCCAACCCACCACAGTCAGTGCTGTTTTGTAAATACTCTGGAGTTTTCTGAACAACTCTGATGTACTCACATCCCTATCACAACTATTTTCTTTTTACTGTTGAAAGTGGATAGTCAAGCAAAATTGATGCTTTACATATATCCTGTCTCAATTTGTAATACACTATTCTCTGTAAAGAGATAATTTGAAAAAAAAAAAAATGCAAAAAGAATAAGCTATACCACTGACAACAATTTACTTAAATTCACAAACCTTGAAATTGATGCATCTCCTATCAATCATAGTCAGAAGCCACAGTAAAACGCATCCAACATTTGTATATCAAAAGTAAGACTAAAAAAATACCCCGTTTTGTTCAATTTAAATGTCCTTCAACATGTTGTGATTTTGTACTCTGATGTTACTGGGAGATTTTCACTACAGGTTACTTTGTACTGTCAAACGTGTGCAAGAGACTAACCTCGCAAAATTAAAGTGTGTGCCATTACACAGCACAGATGTTTGTTCTCACTCGGTTACTGACAATGAAATACTTATTAAATAATAATAAGGAGATATCGACTTCCCTATTCTGTCGATAAGAAGATCTGTTGATCTGTGAGGTTAATATTGATGAGGCAGTGTGAGGTAAATGTTTCATCAGGAGGAGAAATAAATCCCAACGCTGGCACAGAAAAACAAATAAACAAACAAACTATGCATGTATGTAGAAATGAATCCTTTTTGTACTTATTAGGTATGGGAACACCAGTTCAGCCTATGAGCTAATGCTGAAGGAGATCCTTGACACCACTTTCGAGAAACGTGTTCCCAAAAGTGTCTATCATAGGTATTTAATACTAAGCTTAAGTGATGTCATGCACTTAGAGCCTTTAGTCATGCTGTGTGTTCTGTTCTGAAAGGCACATTTCCTTTGAGTGTTACTGGATGGCTCCACATAACACCCTCAATATTTTTCATTTTAAGGAGATTTCTGTTTGAGTTGGAGAAACGTCTTTTTTTTAATACGATGAACTCTCTGTCAAAATATTGTTTATGTTTGTTGTCTCATCAGAACATCTGTGAAAGTTCCCTCTCTTTACCCTCTGCCACAGAATACAATAGTACACAGCTTCAAACAATGCAAGAGCCATTTAACTTGATGGGTCTGGCAGAAGCAGCCACTTTCTCATTTATTATTATCTTTAGATTTTCCTTCATTCTGTTTAAGCTCGTAGCTGCTGTTTTATAAGAATATTCCACCAGTCAGATGGGTCTTGGATTTCAATAGCGTTATTTTGGTATACTATTTTTAATGAATAACATATACATGCGTAACAGTCTGTATAACTTGCTTCTGCATTTAATTAAAAAGATATGACCCTAACTTGTAAGACAGAGTCAATACACTTTTGGGTAAAAGTGCCAAATGATGTAAATTTCAATTTTCCCCTTTTGATTTTTACTTATGGCCTTGATGCTGAGCAACTTTCCCTGTACTGTTGTTGCTTGCAAAGGGAGGGCTCAGTCACTCTGACCCAAAAATCACTTTAGCTGCCCTGCTGGGCTATCTTGGTCCGACTCATGGGGTGGGAGAGCCTTTTGTACAGCAGCCTCTCTGCTGCCTGCCTGCAGCAGAAATGCTGTGGCCTGGCAGGGAAAGCAGGGCAGGCACACAGGGTTTTCTCTTGGTGAGATGGTGCAGGAAAATCACTTGACTGCTGTTTGTGCTGCTCCTAGAAAGGCTGGCAAACTGCTGCTCTGTCCAGAGATCACTCAGGGGGCCAGATACTTTTTATTTTGTTGCTTGCACCACAGGAGAACTTTTATCTGAGAAAGGTAAAAAACACTCTTTTTTTTTTTTTTTGCCCTCATGCTTTCTTGTCCTTTTATCTTGAGAATCTTTCTTTTCCCTACAATCTTCTGAGGTATCTCAAAATTTCTGCTTAAAAGGAATCAGATCTGGTTGGCTAATTTAAAAAAACTCCTACTAACAAACATTAGCTAATCCTTGTACTACACTCACAAGAAAAGACACAGTTAAAGCTTTTAAGTCAACTTGAGATTTTCATAAAGTTTGCTAATATTTTCAAAACTCTTTTGGGAGGTTTGTTGGCATGCCTTCTGCTGCCCTTGAGGCTCTGGGGCAAGGCTTTTCATGGGGTTATAAAAACTAGACTGGGGACTTGTGCTCTAAAACTGATTTGCATGTATTTGTCTCAGTGCATTTATCTAAAACAATAATAGATTCTCAAATTTGGGAACAGAAAAATCCAGCAAAGAAGCTGAGTGCTTTTAGTAGTAATTACACTTGAGAAATATTATTGTGTGACACTGCTTGGGTACCCCTACAAGTGCAAGGTATGTTCTTTAATCATATTCACCTTAAGACACCAAGTTTATTTTCACTTCAATTTCAAGGCTGGGGATTCCTTACCTGAGTTTTCTACATAGCAATAAGCACAGCGATGGAACAATTGTTCTGCTAGCGGGTTAAGCTGAATAGGAGAAAAAATAACTAATAGAGTAATAACTAGGGGGCTCCCGTGTCCAGTTGTACACTTCACAAAATAGATTGCAAGAGAAGGAAAAGGCAGCAAACTGTGTAAACTGAGTACAGATAAACTCCCATGCTGTGAAAACCCTTCTACCTTAAGAACACTAGCAATGAAAAGGTTACAAGAAAGGGGGTAATAAAAATATCAAGAGAAACGAAATAGAAATAGGTTTCTTTGCAAGTAGAGAGGCCTCTTTCTAATATGGTGGCCTTATACACAAGTACATTTGTCTTCCAGACCCTCTGCTGTTGATTAGAATTCTGATGCCACTGGAGGGGTTACGATTTTGTTGAGTTTCTGGATCTCAATTGCTCTGTCAAGGGGTCATTCTTTCTGGTAATAAGGTAGCTAGTGGCCCCTGGGAGAGAAGGAAAACAATTGACTCTTGAAAGCAGAAACATATACTGAAGTCTAGAGTAGATTTCTGGCAATGGACCAGGTCTTTTCTCATAGCATGGGTGTTCTACAGGTGGCCAAAAGAGGAAAACAGAGTACAACAACAGAAAAGTACTAGATGTAATTTATTTTGGAATTATATTTAAGAGCAGGTGGTTTTTTGTTTGTCACACTGTTGGTTCACTTGTTAGAGATGTGGATCCCATTAGATAGAAATATGTTGCTTATTTTAAAGCAAATGATTATCAAATGACTAGACTTCAAAACATTTTTTTGCTTTAATTTGAAATGAAGTCATTTGAGTTTGAAACATATGCCTTTGCTAAATGCAGAATATTTTGTTGCCAAAAACAGACAATTTCATTTTGAGTCCACTGCTTGCGAGCACTGTTGATCCTGGATGTCACTGACAATATAAGTCTTGGCAATAAATTGTTACAGAGGTCAGTAGTAAAGTTTCTCTTATTACCAGTAGGTATTTTAATTTAATTTTATTTTAAATTCTTATTCTGTCAAGTCAAAACGGTCTCGGCCACAGATTCATATTCAACTAGAACAAACGCCATATTGAATTTGATTGGTTTTAGAAGTAGTATTTCACTCTGTACAAACTGAAAAATAATTTATGCTGAGATCTGCATGTAAATAATTGCTGCATCCTAAAAACTAGTTTCATTATTTCACAGGCTATGTTACCAGGCTATTTTTGTTGTTGTTTTAGTAGTATAAGCATACAAAAAACACACGTGCATGCATGTGTATGTGCATTCTACCACACAAACATACCACTGCCAGTATAAGTAATTTGACGTGTGATTTATATCATACTTGCAAGATTTTAAAGTGGATTTCAATTTTATTATGAACCCCAGAACTGTGGCTGTATACATGGATTCCCCAAATCCTGTATCTGAAGTATGGGATTGTAGCAGCTTGAGACTTCCTTAGTTGTCAACGGAGAAAGAAATGGTTGTCAACGGCATGCCCAGAGACACGCTTCTCTGAAGGTACTTGCCTTTCTTCACTGACTATAGAGCAAGCCCAGAGCAAATACATTCCTAATTTAGAATAAATGACTGATGTGGACTGCAAGGAATCCAGGCAAGAATGTGCAGACACACTGCTGTATCTGCTGCCACCACCTGCATGTTCTGGGTTGAACAAGATCTTTCAGTTTAGAATCTAAAATTCTTCACAGAAATAATAGTGTGTGAAGTTTTTCGCAGAAGAAAATTTTGACTTTAGCTGTCAAGAAGCCAGACATCCAGTCCACACTGCCCGTCCTATTTTACTACAAAATCTATTCATTCAACTCATTTGCTTAGAATTAGATGAAATAAGCTGAGGAGGAGGACTTCAAGGCAAAAGTTGGAGATAAATTGACAGGTGGGGGCACATTCATTACAGAAGAAATTTAGATACCTAAATTAGGAGAGGTGACCTTCTGATTAGCATGCTAGGTTCCTAGGTCATTTTAGACCGCTTAAAGTGAAAGAAATCAAATATTTGCTAAGGGATTTGTGTAAAAACATGCGGAGATAAAGGCATTTGCAGATTTAGGGTAAAAAAGTAGTTCCACTCTTGCTGGTAAAAAAAAAAAAAAGACCACCTCATGCCTTATTGCATTAGGTAAAATGAGAAGAATAAAGAACGTCTTGAAAAAGCCTTAATCTCACACTATACACAGTATTGTACAACATGTGGAAGGAAGAAAGAAAGATGTTATTCCTAAAGTACTGTAGAAAAGGCTGGCTATAAAAATGAGTTTTCCTCATGCCCATTTCCGGGCACAGGGAAGCTGGAAATAGGTATTTCCACTTTCAACAGAGCTTCCCTCTTTCTTTCTCTCACATACATGCACGCACAAAATAGAGACAGTTTTGTATATACATTTCAATGTCCAAGAGTATGTCAGGCTTATCTTGTTTTCTTGTTTAGCTTGCTCAGGACATCTAATGGAAACTTATTTGCGTACAACTGTGTAGTATCATGTTTTACTCTACTGTGAAAGCAAATTTAGAAAAAGCTCTAGTTTAATTAATGTAACTAGCCTTCTTTCACTCTAAAGGTCTTTCCTCTGTTACCTAAACCAACTGTATAGTATGATGTTATACATATTAGAAGAGAGCTTTAGACCCAGGCAGATTATTGTAACTGGATGTTTGTACACATTCGCAAATACATTTGTAACTCAGCATCCTGCATATGAATGTTGTTTTCAGACCTTTGAATTTAGAGCATCTGTTGTTGAAGGAGATAAAAGTTTATTTGCTCATTAACAAAAAATCTCAACAGGTAATACTGAAAAAAGTATCCTGCTGCCTACAGCAACACAGTAACAGAAAAAATCAAGTGCTGTAGTTAGACATAAGACAAACTAACTGGTGACATGCTCTATTGTGAACTAAGCTCCATCAAATTGTCAAGAGGAATTAGTTCGTAAGCAAGGCTTAAGAACATAAGAATGTAAGACTGGAAGGCACAATCAGTGTCACAGATTTGTAACAGAAGAGAATTTGTTTAACAACATTCCCATATGATCCTAGAATTATTTTTCCTCCTCAGTTTCTCTGAAACTCCCTGCTGGTGTGACCATAGGGTGAAATTCCATTTTTACTGCAAAGCTGGCACCCAGCATTTTCTGACTGTATGATCAAGAGGTACTGACCAGACACCAAAGCAATTTAATACCTGTACATGCATCAGTTCACCCTGACTTACATCTTGGTTCTAGCTGTTGACAGACTGAGCAAAGAAAGATAGTCATTCTCCACTCTCTGAGCATCAATAAATGTATCAGAAAGAATAAAAATCCTTTCTGACTATTTCAGCTAATAAAAATTATCTTCTAATAGGATAAATACAATCCATATACAGCATAAATATACATTTGATGGATGTGATTTAAGAATTGAGAATAAGAGCTGCTCTGCTGTTCTGAACTCTTACAATGGGGCTTTCAGGATTTCCAAACAGCTGGTGTCCAGATAATTTAGATATTTGCTGGCAGAATGTATAGAGAAGTGTGGAGGAATCCACTGCAAAGGCCCAAGCAACTGAAGCCTGTGGTGATTCATCCAACCCACAAGGAAAGCAGCTGTTTTCAGCAGAATCTACAGCTTTTGGGTGGACTTACCGAGCCAGTATCCTTTCTTCTGCAGAGCTATTCAAGTGAGCAGAGTTACATATGGGATGAACTCGGCTCTTTAGGTGTGGGAGAAACTGTTTCCAGTACTGACATATGAATATTAGCACTCCTTTATGCATGGCTTACAGACAGGCTTTAGGAATGTTTACAAGGTGGGAAAGACAATGAAAGAACATGTAAAATCATTTCACCCTGATTCATCTTTGGAAAGGATTCCACACGCTGATCTCTCTTCCAGTTGGCTGTGTCTTCCAGAAGCCTTTCTTCCGATTCCGAACCTCTCATCCCTTCCACACTAAGGAATTTGGGCTCTGTCCAGTGGAAGCCTAGGAAGAACATACATATTTTCTCTACACTCCCACATGCTTCTAGTCTTGGGGACTAATGATAACACTGCTGAAAACTGCACGTGAATTGAGAAAAAATTCTCAGGAGCTGGTATGAAACAGATCTCAGCAAATCCTTCCTTTATCTTTACGTATGTGAGCTTTGCCCCAGTTCTAGAAACTAAAGCTCTAATTTCTTTCCTGGCAGTTAAAAAATGGCAACTATATCCCAGCTGCAGAAGGATTGTAATGAAGTCAAGCCATCATTCGAGTCTCTCATTGGACACTGTGCCTATTCCTAAGGAAATAATGCACCTCACAAGTTCATTTAAATTAAAACAATGAACTGAACCAAGCACTGTTTTTATTCACAGAGGACCAACTGCCTTTCAAGGCTGCAGAATGTTAAGAGCTGTAGCAGAGTTACACAGCTAGTTGAACCAACAACTTTCTTTTACGGATGCAGCAGTGCAAACAAGGTATTTATTGGGCAATGGCCACCAGAGGAACTACCAATAACATTATACTGCTCCCTAGACACACCTCAGTTAGACCACTTGCTTCTTTCACCAGGTGTTCTTTGCATTCCTGAAGGCTGGTACCATGGTGAAAAGGTGTTATCCAAACTTATTTTATACTTTCCCTCTTTACAAATGCGGGGTGTTTGCCATTTCTGTAGTGTGATGGAGTAGGCTATGGGAAGGTCCCAGCTGTTAATGATACAATGGCACAGTGTCATTCCTCAATCAGAAGTTTAGCTTTAACACAGATGTGCAACCTATTACAATTAAACTTACAGCAGAATTTGGCCAGACCTTCTCAGCGGTTTGTCACAACTAGTCTTAGTGTGGGAAGCACAGAAAACATCTGGATATACGGGAACAAATTCAGAACATTATTTTCTTTTGGCAGTCATATTTTTCTGCTGCTACTTGAGTTAATGATTTTCTACTAAGACATCTTCAGATACTGATGTTGATATATGTGTTCAGGAGAGATGGGCTAGCTGCTTGGTTTGAATCTTGAAAATGAAGTATCAAGACTGAAAACAACAGGAAAGTGCTCAATTTTGTATGCCTAAATATATTACAGAGAACAGGTAAGGAGGTGATATTTCTGAAGCAGCAGTGATCTAAACAATCACCTGTGAGTTAAGGCTTACAGGTTTTATGCTTCATTTTATGACTGACACCTGAATAAACTCTTTTTACACAAATAATCTCTTAAATAACGCTAATCATTACAGCCTTTATATAGTTTCTTCCTGAAACTTAATTCATTAATGTTCATGAAATACAATGATACAGATAAAATGTCTTAGGTATGTGAAAATTATAAGGGCTGCTACACCACAGTAATTCTACAGGGATCTTAAAAAAAAAAAAAAAAAAAGAAACAAACTCTTGTATTTCATATAATACTTTTGTTCCTAAAACACTCCTAAGGCCAACTGAGGTAAAAGCAGATCTCAGATTTATTTACATTTATACAACGGCACCTACAGATAGATACGTGCACAGGAAGTAACAGCCATAATTCTGATTGTGCTAATTCTCCCCATTAAGAGAAGAAGATGAAAAGGAATAAAATGGTGTTTGGCAATTTAAAAATGCTCACTCATGACTTTTATTTCCATCAAGAACAGTTCATTAGTGCAAACACTTGCAAATTAAGCAAGGTCACTGAGGCTCTCAATGGGGTGCTGAGCAAGACCAACACATTCAAGCCAGCATCAGTGGAGGCAGCTTTACTTTTACATGTAAAGTATCTAAAAAAGCAAGACACAGCTTTGGGGAGTGACTGCAGACCACAGAGATCACTGACATACTCTTCACTGCCTTTCAGCAGGCAGGACTCTTCTGTTATTTTATTTCTCCCTGTCTCCTACATTCTCTACACTCTCCCATCTCAGTCCTGATGTAGGACTTTTCCTGAAAACAAAGTTGCTGAAGATGCTAAAAATTCAGAAAAGGAAATACTTTAATCTAATTTTCATTAAGAATAAGCAAAGCTTTGAGATGCGTATGGTGTAAGTAGCAGGAAAAATGTAACATTCACTTTATATTATAGTTATTTAAGCAACAGAAGTTAGAACCCAGAAGAGAAGCATGTCTTGCAGATGGTAGCAATGGCACCCTAGAATTCCCCTTGAATATATTTATACATTTTCATAACCCCTTGTTCTATATATTCCCTTTCAAGCAGCTCGTAGGGAGTATGGAATTTTGTTCAGCGTAATATGAAGAACCTCTGTGTTATCTCTTCTTTTCTATTGTTGCTTTTTTTACCTCCAGATGTTCAATTACCTATGAGAGTACTCAAGGAAACATAGGTATGCTGTATTCTGTACTGAATCAGTTTAATTGAAAAAATAAAACATGATGTGTACTGTAAAGGAATTTTAAATGAACTCCCTAGCATATTCATGGTTAAACACAAAGGTTTTGTACTCTAGTAGGATATCACATAGTGTTGCTAACTGATTCCCACTAAGAAAACAGTGAATTTCATATCAAATCAGAGCATTGCAGGGAACCAAGCATACATCACAGATTACTTGAAGAGGACAGCAGGCTGCACTGTCACCCACCGAAGCCCCATCTCCAATCATTTTATTCTTTCAGAGATGGTGAAGTTCTTATGCTCATGGAAACAGGGCACTTGCAAGAACAACCTGATCTTACACAATAACCCATCGTGCTTGATTGATGCTTAGCACTAGCAGGAACTACATGGCCATAAAATCTCTTCTATGCTAAGCACACATATGCATGTATAGGCACAGTGGAAGCTTATCTCAGCTCCTGGAGCTAATGCCACTGCCTTTGTTGTTCTGCTTACATAGCACAGAACTATGCTGATAAAGACTCAGATAGAACAGATGTAAATTTGATGGATGAAGTGCTGTTTTCTCTAATATCTAAATTGAAATGCTTACTTTTATTCCACATTTATTACATAGTCTTCTAGTACATGTTGGCAATAGGTTACCTCATCTTTCTAAATGGCTGTAAATAGCTGTCAGGTTCCCTGCATACACAAGTCTTTGTGCACTGGTATTCTTGAAAGTAGGGTTGCTATTGGCTGTTTTTAAACCTCAATAACTTAAGCATGGAGAGAAATCTGTTGGGGTTAGTGAAGCTCCTATACTGCAGAAAGCCTGAGAGGTTATACTACCAAAAGCATTATCAAATCCTAGTCCTATTTTTATATTGTTCCCTCACACATACTCTACTAGCCACTCAGAGAAAAAGGCTGAGTGAGGTAGTTCTTATCTCTGGATAAAGAAGGCTTTTCTCATGGACTTTCTTTATTCATAGTTACTAGAGCAGCCATAAATCTGACTCCATAAAAAGCCAACCCAGGGCAACCTCCCCCCAGTAATGCCAGAGTAAGCAATTAAGCAATTAACACATGATTGTTTGCAGCTCTCAGCACGTGGTTGATACTAAAGCAGGCCATGGGTCTTAAAGAGAAGGACTTTTACAAGGAAGACTTCTTTCTCCCTGCAGTGCTAGTAAACAGCCTGAATGCTCAGCAGGTAATTGGCTTTAAAGGTCAAGAGGAAATCCTCCCTAGGCTTCCTGCTGCTGAGCAGCTTCCATTTGACCTTTGCTCTAAGGTACGCATAGCCTGTAGGGGCCAATGTGGCCAGCACTGGCCTTCTCAGCTGAATTCTGTGCTTTGGCTGTGGTATGCACACCTTTGGTGAGATTCCTCTGAGCTGCATATGCTTCTACAACGGCACCTGAAGTGGTGTTCTTGGTTAGGATTTGAGGTAAGCTAGGTGTGAAATCTCCTCTAAGTTGTAGGCTAGCATCGCCAGCTGTCCAAGGGAAGGGATTGTTGCCTTCTATGTTGGTGTGCACTCACCACAAGCTTTATGTGCGGTTTTGGGCACCACAGTACAACAGGGCCATAAGGCTATGAGGGAGCATCTAAAGGAGGGCTACAAAGATGGTGCAGGGTTGGGAGGGCAAGATGTATAAGAATGGCTGAGGTCCTTTTGTTTGTTCAATCTGGAGCAGAGCACGCTGTAGACTTATGGTGGCTTATACCTCCTCACAAGGTGACAAGTGATGGTGACAGGAACCAAGGGAATGGTGTGGAGCTGTGTTGGGGGGGCTGGAGGGCTGGTTAGGTTGGGTATTAGGGGAAGGCTCTTCAACAGAAGGTGGATGGGCTGATGGGCACTAGAACAGGCACCCCTAGGCAATGGGTATGGTGGATTGGGCTACAGGAGTTCTAGAAGTGTTAGGACAACTCCCTCAGAAACTTTGGTTGTAGTTGTTTGTTTGGTTTTTTTTTTTGTAATGGTCTTGTGGGGAGCCAGGAATTGAACTGCCCTTCCACCTTGGGATTTCTATGGCCTACAATTCTACAGATGTTGTGTGGTCCAACCTGCAGACAGTCTCTTTACTATTGCAGTAATCATGGAAATAGAGGCACATGTGCTCTCCATGATGTGCATTTGAAGCATTCATCAGATCAGCAAACATGAGAAATAATATATGTGAGCCAAATCATAAGGGCTTTTCCCTTTCTTACCTGGGTTAAAGTCATAAAATTTCATGCTGAGAATGAACTCTTTCACTGTTAGCCCGTGTGGAAAGGGCTTGTTGCAGACTGTGTTGCTGGGATTTATTGATGCATTCAGATCTTTGTTTTTCCGGAAGTTTAGAAATAGTAAAAAATGGTATTACTGATGACAGTGGAAAGGCTTCCAGTAACTCAAGTGAGCTTTGGAATGGGCTTAATATTCTGGCTGAAGATGAAGTATCTTCTCATTTCCAACCCTAGCAGCCTCCTTTTTGTAACATTTGGTAATGCCAGAACTTACAGTAAAAATTATTCTTTGAGTCCTAGTGGAAGTAAGTTTGTTGTTTTTGGCTATGAATATCCGTAGTATGGACTCTCTTTTCTCATTAACACTGACTTGTCACTCTTCACATTAAATTCTGCGTGGTGTTCTTACTACTTTCTTTACACTTTGATGCTGCAGTTGATTTTCTAGGGAATGTTTTTGGAACAGGAATTTTGTAATAGGTAAGTTTATGGTCCAAAAAAGTACTCAAATGTTCTGTTGTATTACATGCATTTAACTGTATGTTTCCACCTGCATCCAAGTAAAACCTCAATGGAATTATTTAGCAAAACCATCTTGCAATTCCTGAGTAGTGTCTTGATGTATATATTACATAGACGAGCTTATTCAGGTCATCCAAAATACAGCAAAACTGTATAAAATATACAAGAATCAGAAGAAAAAGTGCATTTGAAACTCCTAACTTTCATTAACTTATAAAAATGTGGTTTTATTCTCAATAGAGTGACTCATTTATTTGCCCATCATTCTTTACTTTCAGAGATGCCTATCCAACTGCATCAAGTCTTCAAGAGAGAATTTTTGTTTACCCTTACATAACTTGGAGCTTTCTTTCCTTGTGTGATCTTGTGTACTGTGGGATCCTACCTGCATGATATATGCTTTTATTTGGTCTGGATCATGTTAATCTTAGACTGCTCTTGCTTTTAATGATATTTTTGTAACTTTGAGGTCTCAACATATGGCTACTCATGTCTGCCGTGTTCATGTTCTTGTCATAAAGCAACAGAACAAGCTTGCCATTCCCAAGTGGACTGAACAACAGCACTTACTGTAAGCAGGAACATTTTTTGCTTCACTGCTTCTGTTGCTGAAGCACTCACATAATCAAATTTTTTCAAGGTGTGTCCTGAGAATTTCTGAAAGCTTGGCCCATTCTCTATTTTAAGTTAGGCAACTCAGGCATAAAATGCATCCATTTTGGATCATCCATTTTGGATTACTGCTGAATGCTAGGCTACTGGTTTAAAATTGTACCAGTGCTTCATTTTTAGGGCTAGTTACAAATGTGCTAAATATAGGTCAGTTCAAAAGATTCTGGGAAGTCTCTGACAGTCACTTAATGGGAAGTTTGAATGCTTGTATCTAGAAATTAGGCTGCTTAGTTAAGCTTCTTGAATAGATGGTTAGATTGCCTCAGGCAGAAAAAAAGCTTGCCCTACTTATCTGCTTTTGGAATCACCAGCGTAAAAATGTGCTCTATAAGGTAGCTGAATATGCTACCTCTTCATAACTGTTCAACAGGCAAACTGGTGTTGGGGTTGCTATAAGGTTTTCATTTAAACATCTGGTGCAACTGTTTTAGAATTATAGAATTGCTCAGGTTGGAAAAGACCTTCAAGATCATTGAGTCCAACCACAACCTAACCATACTACCCTAACAAGCCTCCATTAAATCATGTCCCTGAGCACCACTTCCAAGTGGTTTTTAAACACGTTTGGAGACGGTGGCTCAGCCACTTTCCCGGGGAGCCTATTCCAGTGCTTAACAACTCTTTCTGTAAAGAAGTGATATCCAACCTAAACTTGCTGTGGTGCAACTTGAGGCCTTTTCCCCTCATCCTGTCACCAGTGAGAAGAGACCAACCCCGCTCTTGCTGTAAGCACCTTTCAGGTATTGAAAGAGAGCAATAAAGTCTTCCTAAAACTCTCCTCACATTTAGTGATGTGAATGGGACAGAAGTTGTCTTATGCAATGTTTGGGTGCTGTGGTTGATTCCAACTACTGGTGGGAACTGTGTTCCGGGGAACAAATCAAGTTCTGTTTGCCATGCTGACCAGCTGCATGCAGGGAAGCACCTCCAGCAGCCTTTCAGCTCTTGCACTTACTGAGATGCTGGAGGAGCTTGGGATGCAAGTCATAACTGCTGTGTGGGCTGTGGCTGAGACAGGGTTCTCCTTTAGTTAGTGACATAAGTCATTTCCTGCCTGTTTTGCCTCACTAGAATCCTGAGTACTCTTCGTGCTCCTATGCAGCAGATACAGGCGCCCGCTGTGATGCCAATTTGCAGCCTTAAGTGATAAACCACTAAAGCATCATGTTTATATGGGAAATTGTGCTTCATGGAAAGGAAAGCTGTGGGTAGTTGTGAAACCTACAAGAAAGCAAGTGGGATTAACAGCCAGACAATATAGCTCTATGTGGTTGTCTTAGCTATATTTTTTTTTATGGTCATAACTATAACTTTTATTGAAATAGCAGTAAAATATACTAAACTCACTTTAACAGTTTCTCACTTAGCTGCTCTCAACCTCCGGGCTATGCTTTTTTTGTTGTTGTTGATTTAGAAAAACTTTTTTTCAAGATGCATTTAAGAAATTTTTGCATGTGAGTTCTGATGTGCAGGAGGAAAGACAATATTACCATGAAATGAGAATGTTACTGCACCTGCATCATTATTATTCAAAAATATTTTTATTCATTTGATTTACAATTGACTTGATCTGAAAAATCTGAATCTTTTCTGTTGTCCTCCTCAAAGTATGATTTCAGAATTGAATAAATCTTAACTGTTTTCTGTGGCAGCTTCAATCAGCTGACAACAATAGTTAAAAATTAGAGTATTGAGAATAAAAACAAACCAAACAACAACAACAAACTCCCAAAATATGTACTGAGCAGTGCTACCCAGGGAATCTCAAGGGATCTAGTCCCAAGTAAATACTGAAGAGAGATGCTCTCCACCGAGGAAGGGTTACAAAAAAAATGTCCCAGAACTTACAGCAGAGCAACTTGCATGGAAAGTGAAAACAAGCTTTCTACTGAGTTTGCCATGTAACATGGCAGCTAACTAAACACAGATATGTACTTTGCATTTTGGACAGCTTTTCTGCCCCTTCTTTAAGATTCTTGACGTGAAAGAAACAGGGAATGTATGCTAATGCAGGCTTTCTTTCTGTTGGTTTGCTTACTCCCCAGTGCAGAGCATTGTTCATGGAAAGCTGGAAGGTGACTCTTGGGAGAAGGGGAGCTAAGGGGGCTCCTGCTCACCACCGCTATCATGGTATGTATGTTTGCACAACACAACCAATACTTCTTGTATCTTGTAGGGACGAGAAGTGTTACGCTGCTGAACTGCTAAACTCCTCGGGGGGCAACCTGTCTGCTGAGTTAAATTACAGTTCTAAGCAATAATAGTATGAATTAAAATCATAGACCAAATTTTCTTTGATATAATGGGAAATCAGAGTAGCTTTCTATTTGGTTTTGTTAAAAAACAATAAATATGTTTAAAAAAAGTTCCATACATGTTTCCTTCTCTTCCCCCATGTTACCTTACCAGTGGCATGTGTCTAGGCATTTCCAAAACTGGGCTGTAGAGTCTTTCTGAACTCTACTGTGCATTAGTTTCTGCACCCGTAAATTGACTCTAGAGTCATCCAGGGGATAATTTAGCCTTAAATACAGAGTTGCACTAAAAATGCCTTTTGGCCCTCACTCATCCATTTGAGTTGGCAGAAGTCCAGCTGGAACAGAGGAGAAGAGCTGTTTAAGGGTCCTGTTCTTTATGACTTTGTTATCGCATCTCTGGTCTTGCACTTCCAGCTAAGAAGAGGCTAGAATAGGGTCAGTGTAGTGGAACAGAACTCCTCCAGTGATGGAGAAGTGGATACTGGCATTGCATCAGGATATGGGGCAGAGTAAGGTCCAGATTACATCCCAAGGAGAATACAGATGCAGAGAAAAGAGTAATTTTCATGAAGTGCTTTATGAAATCTGTGAAGTCACAGTTAATGCTTGTAGTCAAATTGCTGTACTGGTTTGTTTTTTATTTCGTTTGTAAGAAAACACATATATGTCTCCAGCTTAAAGATGTGAAGGGGAAAAGTAACTTGCTAACAGCTGTTTTGGGTTTTCTGTAGGGGTGAGATAATAAAGACTAACTGTACACTGACCTATAAATAACTCCAGCATTTGGGTCTCTAATATCCTCTGAATATGTAAAGGAATTGCATAATGGGCAGATTAGATTTTTTTGGTAATCTATCTCAAAAAGAAATAGAACCTACATGTATTAGTTTTCATAGAGAATAAGAAGATTGAAAATGTTTGCCAATTAACTATGTGGAAAAATCAAACTCACTGCAGAGTTGAAATGACCTAGGTTTTTCAAATGTATCTGTATGTAAAAATACGTATATTTGATTTGAGCAAAGAAGAGAAACTGTGAAAGCTCAGGGCCTGCTCCTCCCACCCTTCCTCCCCCACATATTCTAGATTGCAGTGGTTCAGGCATCTGTATAACAGGCATCCCTGCTATACTGGAAAGAAGCCTTCCTCTTTGACCTATTGTACGTTTCTTTTCTATGGGAGAAGAGGAATCCTTTCCATGCTAAATAGTTTAGCCTCCTCCAGCCACTGAGTGCTGCTTAGTGGAGACCAATTGCGTGCAATGACTTTTTGGGAGTGCAGCTGTGAGCAAGGCATTCCTACAAATGCATACCCTGGTATTGTACTGATGGTGTACACAGGAGCTGCACGAGTGCTGACACTTCACAGAAGTACCATGCATGGTACCCTTGCTGCCCTGTGGGACACCTGATGCTACTGCCACTTCTCTCCTCTTCCTCCTTAGTGCTCCTGACTGACACACGCCGAAGAAAATGGCAGTGCTGTGTTTGTGGAGAAATAGTAACAGTCCATGAGAGGAAGAGTAATTGTCTTTGTCTAGCTTCCTCTATTCTGAAGCCTAAACAAATAGAGATCAGTGAATACGTGGCTGTGATGCCTACTGAATGCTTTCACTGAATCTGAGGCTAGTTATGTAAAGCATCTTTTGCTCACAAGCTGAAAGTGCATCTTAATTTTGGAACCTCCTCATTACTGATGAATAAAGTTTCTGAATGCGTTTGACAGCTTTCAAGTCAGTGGTATTTGCCAAGGCCTCTTAAATATGTAGGAGATCAATGTCTTAAGAGCTCATCCAGTCGTGGGTTCAGATTGGATCCCTTTCCCCAGCTCCTGTGCCAGGTAACAATGACAGGAGCTGTCTGTGCACCAGAAGGAACAGTTCTAGAGGGCGGGGCTGCATTTGAAGAGAGAAGCCCCCGTTAGCAGCTGGAAGCATTGGTGCTGAAAAAGCAATTGCCAGTGTCAAGAACTTTCTTAGCTAAGCACTGCAGCTGGTGGCAATAAATAGCTTTCTATTAAAGGAGGATGTTCAGCCCATGACATAAGCGAATACTGTTTCAACCACAAAAAGTAATTTATGGCACTGCATGTGTCTGAAATGGATTTTTTCCGATACATTTTAAAATAAAAATGATAAGATTTCAATGGAGGGAAAGATCTGCATTTTAAATCAAAATGAAACTGAAAGATCAATGAAAAGTGTACTGCTTTTTTAAGTATGCGATGATACATAACATCTTAAGGATGTGCACTGTCACAAAGCACAATTACCTCCATTCCTAAAAATGAAAGATGCTGTTTTCTGACTGTGAATGCTCCCTATATTGCATCAAGCCTAATAATCTTCTGTGTCAGTGATAACCCCTCCCTTAACATTTAGACAGAACCGTCATCATCTTCTCAACTAAGAATGCCAAAATGATGATGCAGAAAGTAGCAAATAACAATATGCTTGGATTGCATAAACATGAATCCTGGAAAAAATCGGCTCCAGTCTCAACAAAGAGCAGGAGAAAAAAAAGAAGTGGATAATAAAATCATTAGGTTCATTGGATCTGTTAACTTACTGAGTCCACTACAGTAAATAAGTTATTAGTTTTGACATAACCAGTGGCTTATTTGAATTTAATACTGCTGCTCTTCATTATATGCTCTGTTCATACCACATGTGATTTCTCTTACATAATTGTTGTGAAGCAGAGTGATTCCGCATACTGCATTGTGTCCCGTGGGGATGAATGGCATGGAAGTGGTACTGGAACAAACTGTCTTTTGAGCTTATTCCTACTGACTGCTTTGGGATTTTTTGGGTGTGTTGAATAGAGGGTGATTTCTTCTGCTAACTGAGCATAGGATGGCAAGGTAACTGAGTGCATGTATTGTCCTGAAAGGCATTTAGGTGAGAGTTTCTTCTGAACTGTGAGGACTGTATGTGTAAGAGCCTGCAATGAGTAACTGGTGAGGTGTTATTCAGGGTAAAAATCCTTTGTATTATAATGCCAAACAAAGCACGCATCTGAAATTCCTTAAGGAAAGAGTCTTTGTATTATTTTTCCATGTGCTTATTAATCCTCTTTTCTTCCTTTTGAGAGAGAGAGAGATGCTTGTGTGTTTAAGAGATGGCTGATACCTATTTATCAGCACTAGAGGTTGGTACTCTGGCTGATTCCCACCCCTGCCCTCTTCTCTTATAGCTGGGTTCTGCTGTCATCTAGGAGTTAGAGGCAGATTCTCAGCTGGTGCACATCAGCACAGCTGTCCTGGAATAAATAGGCATAACTTCAGTGGAGTCACTGAAATCCAAGCTTAGATTCTTAGGTTTTGCAGTGCTTTATGGCTTAGGATACACACTTCTATGATACTTTGTTATGCTATAAACAAACACCATGGTTCTGATTTTAATTATAATATCATTCACTCAGAAACCAATAGAGCCCTGCTTATTTATACCAGCTGAGAGGATAGTCCAAAGGCTTTTCATGTCGTATGATATAGTCATGGGCTACAATTGCAACTGCATCCCTCCCCCATACAAACAAGGAAGCAACCCCACTACTGCTGGTGCAATTACTCAGATGCAAAACAGTTGCTGGGAGAACTTGGGATTCAGATCACTGCTGCACTGTTTATTCTGTAGAGAAATGATGCGTGCATGCTGAAGGTTGGTTCAGAAAGGCAGAAAAGTCTGAATTTAGGTATCATTGTGAACAGGTGGGTCAGAATTTGGGAATAAATAAAGGATGGAACACTTAACAAAGTATGTTGAATTGAGTGTTTTCTGTAAATGATGTGTGCAGTTGCAATACACTTTGATTCTGATTTGCATTTAAGGCAGGGATGGAGTCCAGCTGCAAAGTCTGGATCTAGATCTGAATTTCCCAGAGTTCAAGGCTGTTGTGATCAATGGGGTTTATTTGGTTGCATATCCAATTTGAATTTGGAACTTTTATGGTAACTTCAATCAGATGTGCTTGGGATCCACTGGAATAATAATGCAATAAAATTAGAAATTGAACATATCTGGTATCAGGTAGGCATTTTATTAGTGTTTCAGCTTAAGGTTAAAATGGTGCTCTCATGCGGTCAGTGTATGTTAATGAGTTAAAGCCAGGGAGTTTATAAATGATTTAAGATCATGGCTTACACATTTTTCAAAGCAAAAGAGAAGCACAAGGTTAATCTGAATTCTCAATGTGGTGAACATTAGTTTTCCCTTTCCTTTTTCTTTGGTTGAATTTGGCTAATGCTTTACTTTTCTTCACAAGTGCTGTAGTGGTAACTGAAGATAGCTTTCACATGTGTACAACATCAGGGATAGGCAATACCAATGATGTAAGGACCTCCATTAGAAGCAGTAGCAAGGAAATATCCTCAGTCAAATGTTCTGAAGCTGCAGATAACTCATAATGAAGGAACATGGGCTAGCATGAATTGGGTACTGGATGAAGAGAAGCACACAGTTTTCTACTCAAAAGAGGGGAGGAAAAAACCAACAAAACAGAACTCAGTTAACACTTCTGAATTTATCCTGTAGTATTTAATTCAGTGTGCTGTTTCATTCAGGACCAGTTACAGGAAAGAGATTTTGAATAGTTGTGATACTTTGTCAACAGGAAAAAAGCAAATCG
Organism: Centrocercus urophasianus; assembly: GCF_019232065.1. Classification (NCBI taxonomy): domain Eukaryota; kingdom Metazoa; phylum Chordata; class Aves; order Galliformes; family Phasianidae; genus Centrocercus; species Centrocercus urophasianus. Next base: position 24,680,311 of record NW_024884586.1, read on the forward strand.
GTCTTTCCCTTATTACTTGCTTTCTTCAGCTAAGCCAGGATAGTGGCTACATACAGGATATCAGGGATGATAGTTTCAAGAGAAGATCCATCTTGTATTTCTGGCTATTGAGAAGACATCTAATAAGACCCTGCCAGATAAAGAAGATGACACGTGAAAGATAAAGAAATGCCTAGAGCAGTGAGGTTTGCGAGTGCTGTACTCCTTGTGACGAAACTGGAGTATTCTGCCTAATGTGGTGGACCAATCCTGTGTTTTCTGTCTGCATGGCTTGCTGGCTATTGCTGGGAGGTGCTTGCACTGGGAAAAAAAAAATACCCAACTTGAGAGGACTTGCCAAGTCCTGCATCAAATATGAAATTCACAGAAAGAGCATTAAAATATGTGATCTTAGTGATTAATTTCGTGCCAAATGGAAAACTACAAGTAGTGAAAAAGTAATGCAGAAATTCATATGCCATTAATAGACTACTTCAATACAGAATATTTGGTGTTTGTAGCAGCAGATTAATGTATAACCAGTCATGTCTGGGCTTTCAAACATACTGGAACAGACAATCCTGTACATAATGGGGAGTCTCTATATTATAATTGATGTCCAAGACTTGTGATGTTATAAACTATTGGTTACGTTGTTTTGACAATAGAAAAATTAATGAATGAGACAGACTTGCCTGCAGTGATGAACTGTATCGTAAAGAAACATTAAGAAAGACAAAACATTTGGAAATTCTTTCTGAAAAAATAACAGTTTTGCTCTTTTCATGAGGAACAAAAGAAGCCAGAAACATGACAGATTTCATCAAGAGAGCTGTTCACAGATTAAGAGTAGATCTGATTCCTTTTTTTTTTTTTTGTTTTGTTTTGTTTTGTTTTGTTTTGCTGTGCTAGACTTCACTTCCCAAACTACAGAAGAGTGAAGCGAGTGTTTTTAAGCTTACAGTTTTTTGCTTATGTGGTGAATGTCGTCTTACTGCTAATACTGTTGAATCATGCAAGAACTGCACATGTCTGGGTGAACTCAGAAGGGTTGAACAGAAGGCATACTCAGAAAATGCCATTTAAGATCCATTGTGATTTTGATGTCTGTGTGTTAAACCAGCAGGGCCTCCTCAAGTAATGAGCTATGGTAAATGGAGAAACTAGGCTGTTCTGACTGCATTTCAGCATAAAGAGAATAGAAAGGTTGAAAGGCAAACAAATGTACAGAAACTAAGTCTTCTGAATCTTTGAATATTGGAGGAACCAGGCTGCTCTGTTTTTAAATCAGTCTAGTTGGGCTAAGGCATTGAAGAAGCCTGCAGAAATTGGACATCCTGTTGAGTGTCAGGGAAAGGTAGAGAATGAGATCCCCAAAACTTACAGTATTTCTAGTTAGAGTATTTCTGTTTAACTTTTTATAATGTGAAAAATATTCACTGCTTCCAGGAATATCTCCCATTTCATCAGAAACATCAAGTATATTGCTAGTGAGATAAAAAAGTCAATCTATTTGTTTTCTCTTTTGGTAGCTCTTATTTTAGTTCCCTTAAAGGTCAGATCTAAAAGGAATTGATCTAAATGCCTTAAACTAAGAACACCATTCTGTCTCATTTTGGTTCCAGAAGCTCATTATTCAGGTGTTCAATGCAAACAGCACCTTGGCTTTTTGACATCAGAATTCCCCACAAGCCAAAGTATCTTGACTATAAAATTACCTTGCCCCATCTAATTCAGGCTTCTTTGATGACTAGAATCTTGAAGTTACAGAAACTTTCCTGTGGGGTTTTGTCTATATGTGACTCAAAAAGCAAACCTACATATGGTGAGCCAATCAATCTTTACTTGAAGTATAGTGATAGCAACTTCTTCCTTATAGAAAACATATGGGAGCAGAGTGAGTTGCTGTTCTTTCTCTTATACAGTGGCATTTTGGTAAGTGCATTAATATGTATTTGATTTTCTTCATGTGAAGGATAAGGTTAGGTTTGACTGAAGACATACCTGACATAGGACTGTAATTCTCATTCTCTTTCTTACTTTCTGGCCCATAGATCTTGGGTTTTCTGCATAAAAATGACTGTGGCAGACTAACCTTTTGCTTTGTTTTCAAGAAAAGGGTATAAGTGGCACTGAGGGCCATGGTTTAAGGGGCACAGGGGTGATCAGTCAACTGTTGGACTATATGATTATGGAGATCTTTACCAACCTTAATGGTTCTATGAATCTATGAAGACTGTTAAATGTGCCCATGGGATTGAAGTCCTACTCGCATCTTTTTGATCCCAAGAAGGTTCTGTAGCCACTTGCCTTTGCATGCAAGTATATTGACAGAGGGCTCTGTTTTCTCTATTTCAATATATAGATTACATATTTATATATTTCAAATTGTGTCTGTTTACTAGTGAAAAACTTGTAGGCACTCAGGCTGTGGTAACTGGCTTAACAATTATTCCACAGGAATTTTAGTTAAATGATGTTTAGAAAAGATAAGTTTAAGCTATTGTTGACTGCACTAGAAAAGTCTGACTCATTCTTCAAATAATTTCTTGGAATTTATATACTGAAACACATATCTTGTTATATATTGTTAGGTAGTGCTTAGAAAATTTCTAAATTAAATGTGCAACATTCACCACTGAACATTAGTGGTAGTACTGAATTAATTTAGAGAGTTTTTATAAGGCTTTTTAGAGCTGAGAGAGGGCTAAAATATTGAAAGTGCTAATTCTGTTAACACTAGTGAATTTCACTGGACAATCTGACACAAATCTATATATTGGTTATTTGCAGTTTTCAGATCCAGTATGTAGCAATCTGACTCTGCCTTGGAGAAAGTTGCGTCACAGTACACAAGTACAAAAACAGAATGCAAATATTTTGGTTTCTTCTGCCTTTGAATGTTTTGGGAAACAAAAAAACAACAACTCAAACAATTGATAAACCAAGAAAGCAAAACACTGAACTTTTGAAGCACACACAAGGAATCTAGAAGTTGTGGAACTGATCTTTGTGCTTTACTTCAGAGCAGTCTTTGGCGATAAGTTTTATTTTAGTGGCTGGGTTTACCTGTGTCAGTAACAGCAAGAAAACGAATGCCTTAAATGTTGTAAAATTATTTATGTCAAAATAATTTGTCAATCCTTAAATAATAGTAGCAGGACACATTCACTAAGACTTCTCAGCATGAGATGTGTGTATCTAAACAACACAAGTACACCTTGAAGTCAAGGGCAGGTATTTAATCTGTTATTGCTGTAACAGGCCTATTATTACAATTGTACCTGGAGGCTGTTAGCTGTGATCCCCTTCAGCCTGGTTACCATAGTCCATCTGCTCCATTAGCTGTGAAGTTAAATTCCTTCCAAAGTGTAACAAGGTAAGAAGCACACCGGGGTTGTGTAGCTATTATTAACTCTACTATTCTCAGCTTCATCACTTGGGCTGTCCAAGACAGGCACCTTCACAAAGTTTATGGCTTTGTACACACTTCGTGGTGAAAACTGTTCTCTTAGATTGTTCTGTTTAGCTGAATTGTTTGGTCTCAGATAAGGTAACTGGATGTGTAGTTTCACACAGTGATTTTATGCTTTAAGCTATAAGCCTTTGAAAGTTTCTAGAAGTCTGTCCCAGATGGAATCGCTATTAGGGTTGAAGCCTGCATGTGTACTGACAACAGCACAGCTGAAGGACAGCATCATACAGTAGTTGTGGACCACGTCAGTAATGTGTTTCAGATGTTGTGGCCAGGAAGGCATCCTGAATCCCTACAGCTTCAGCTGTATTAAGTATGACTTTGCTTCACTTGGAGGAGTAGAACTTGTTTAGCACAAATCAACTGTATAAATCCAAGCTCTCAATCTCAATCAATCTAGAACCTGAGGTAAGCAGTATCTGCTTTTTATTTTTTTTGTTACTATCATGCTTGTTGGACTTTTTATCTTGATATCTGATTAGCCAGAGATAAGAGACTCCTTAAAAAAATCATTTCTTCTTGCAATTGAGAAGTCTCTTAATTCATTCTGCCTGAGCTATTTATGTAACAAACCTGCTAGTTTTGCAAGTAGGATATTTTGCAAGTGCAGATCTAATAGTTTGCTGCAGGACCTGATAGCTCAGTTTTCATCTTCGCACTTTACACATTAGCCTGGAAGTGGAAGTCCTCCAGACTGCTTTTGGTATTAATTACATCCTTGTAACTCCGTTACATTAAGTCTGTGCCATCAATAAGAGTCTTCTGAATCTGGAGGTGTTTTGTGAAAGGACTTTCTGGTGATGTTTTCAGGTCTATGCCTGTGTTGGTCTTGGCCACCTTGTGTTTTCCTTAACTTTTGTCTTACAAACGTCAAGTTGGTTGGTTTATTGTAAGGATGGGTGGAATATGGGAAGAAGTAAAAAAAGTGCATTAAAGGACTCTTGCACGTACCTTCATTCCTTGGTTCAGGTCAGCCATACCTTTAGCCTCCTTCGATACACGTTTTGTTCAGCTTTCATATGTCCAGGAATATGGAAGAATGGTGGATCTGTGTCTTGCAAGCAACTTGACATCAGCATGCACTGTCATTTGAAAACCGTTCAGCACTTTTTTGGTCTGATGAGCTCAGTGACTCAAGAAATATGTTTTAGAAGATGAACATAATCTTAAAACATGCTGTATCAGTCAGAAAACAATTCTGGAACAAATCAGTTGTGTCTCTGAAGGCTGCAAGCATTTTTTTTACTTTAATTCAAATAACAGTTTATATGTACTTCTGACTAGATAAACAATGGCACATAGGTAACTTTATCAGCTCAAAGATAATTTTTATAACATGACAAATCTCAACATCTTCAGTGTGCTCATCTACCATACAGCACACTTTGTGCCACTCAGACATACCTAAAACTTGCCAGTACCCTATAATACGTATCTCATGATGTTCTGGCAGAGACTCTACCAGCTCTGTGTTCCTTCTCCAAGCACTGGCTTTTAAATTACGTCACCAGAACTTCAGTAATTTTAAATCAGCAAATATGTATGTGTGTTGAAGTTGCTGCAGGAGTACAGATTTACAGCAGAGAAGACCTGGTTCCACAACTTAAGCAGATATCAAGGATCAAGGATATTTCAGAAGAAACCAGTCCAATCTTGTGGTCAATGGAAATTTCTCTATACATACTTCTCACTTTAAAGAAAGTGAACTAGATGTTGAAATGATTAATTAAAAATATCTCAATTTTTCACACACTAGCAAATGGGAAGTATTTAGATGGTGTACAAGTCTAAACTAAATCTATCAAACCAAAGAGTTATATTTTGGTTCTTCTGTCTCTGGACTATCAAGACTTGGGCTCAAACCTAAGATTTCATCCCTTTAATGGGCCCTTTCCTTTGTTCCTTTTTGATTTTGATTCACATCAAACACACCTTGCACAAGAATTCAGGAAAATAATTTTTGATATCTTTGAGGAAATATGAGGCCAAGAAATCAGAAAACACTTTGCAGTGTAGCTGTTGTTATTTATAAAAACAGGAAGCCATCACTTATGAGCTGACTGGGCAAGGGCTGCATAGACAGAGGAAGCCTGTTGTAACATTCTGCTTTAATACCATTAGTGGGTCGCTGGCAATATATTTGCCTGGCTAGCATTTAAAAACATGACTTGCATACATGAATGTTGTGAGGTGTCACAGTTGGCTACTCTAGAATGCTCTTGGGAGTCCTGCCATGCATGTGGAAGAGCTCCTTAGGGCAGTCTCTACACTGCAAGAAAGACTTTGGCCAGGGTGAGTATAGGGTAGAGGGAGGCTGCTGTTTCCTTGTGTGAAACAAGCAGAGCTGTGTTGGGTAGCTGATTCTGAAATAGAATTGGATTGAACTAGTATAGTAGGGAAGGATGAGGAAGCAGCAAGATGCATGATACAGTACTTTCTTAAATATATTTCACTCCTAATTTTAGGACTGAATACATGGGGAAAAAATACTGAGTAAAACAAGGCTACAGGGTGAGCGTGAAGCAGTTTCATTGGTGACAGAGCACTGGGGAACACAGAAATTCTGAGCTCATTGTTCAAGCACAAGAAGTTAAGCTTATACTTGCTGCTTATTGTGCTAGTGCTTGCTGCTGCACTTGCTGTGGCACAAGGATTGCTGTTAGTAAAAAAGTAACTTTTAGAGGATGCCTGAGAAAGTAGGGTGGGGCCTAATTACCTTGCCTACTTTGGAAAAGGTGGCTTGTTAACATGCCAGGACCTCAGCAGAAGACTTAAGGCTGAACGAAGTACAGTCCCTATGTAAGAATAAGGGGGGTAATTCTCAGCCACCATAAATCAGCATGGCCTCCTGAACGCAGATGCCAGCAGAGCTGCACCAGTTCTCTCAGATTAATCTAGCAATGCAGGGTAGGATAAGAAAGAAACCAGAAACAGACTTGTAGCCCCTTTCACGTCATCTGGGGCAGAGAGGAAGAAGGATGAGAAATCCAGCTTGCAGTCTGCTGAGCATTCCTGATGGAGCTCTTACAAATTGAGTGCTATGTATAAGTAAGTATAAATTGGAGTATAAATGTATATATAAGTATATAAATTGGTGTGCCTGACTAACAATGAAGGGGAGAGATGCACAACTTGTAAAGTGGGGACAGGAAGACTGCAAATGCCATACTAAAGACTGCCTAAAAGGAGTAAATAAACCTCCAAATAGACTCTTCAGTGTTATTTCTTGCAGTCTAAGATATACCTCATCTTAGACAAAATTAAAACTCCCCCCGTTGCTTAAATCTGAGAGACTTTATTTTAATCTGTCTGTAGTTATTACTAGCTTTATTTGAGTAAGTATCTGTCTCTGGTCAAGGAACAAAAAAACTGCTTTGCAAAGTGTTCATGGACAGGGTTGTTTCAGTCTTAGGACAGTGTGGATTAGGTAGATAGGAGACAAATCCCAGTCTGTGACACTTACTATCTCGCACTGCTCTGACACGTTTGCTTGTCAAACCAGAAAACACTGAGTTTCCCAGGGCTGTGGCTTGCTGGAGCACAACCCATTCTTACTATTCTTTACCTCTATGGCTTCCTACTGCAAATCTTACGGAAAGGTCCGGGTGAAAGGAAAGCTCAGGAAAACTTGCTTTACTGGAAGCCTCCTACATTTTGCAAGGTAGACATCAGCTCATCAGTACAGCTGAGAACTTGATTCAGCAGTAATAGGTTCATGAAAACAGTCAAACCAACTACAGGAACTCAGAGCCTGGAGCTTTGTGGCAAATACATACCTAAGTGAAAGAACTTGCTGCTTTGGGCTCTATTTAGCAGATGTCTTTCTATTTATATATTTTAAGTAAATTTTTATTTCCCAAACTAGGCTGCAACTCACATATCTCTGATATCTGGTATTAGCATTATGACTTTAGAAGTCCCTTTCATCTGAGGATTCCATGAAGATACTCTAAAACTGTATTGTAGTGGAAATGCTAAGTCATGGCCTGAAAACAGTAATTGAGCACCTGATGGGAAGACAGGACCAACTCAGGGGAGCTCAGGTGCATGCAATGTACCTGAGTGATGACCAGAAGGAGTCAAGATCCACTCCTTCCCAGACCTCATTTTAGGGATGGCAGTGGAGGTGAGGGTGTCTCTCTGGAGATCCCTGTATACCTGAGGCCTTCCAAAGGTAAGCAGTTTTTTCTTCCTTTGTTTTTGTGTCCACAGCTGCTGTTTTTGGGCTTGTGCCCTCATTTGCTGCAGTCTAGGATTGTGCCACCCTGCTACTATTGCAGAACTTCCATCACATTATAGCATTACTTGTATTAACAATAGTCTTTGAGAAGGAAAAGAACTGGATGAAGAAACGATGACTTGAGGATAATCTGCATGTAGGCAATATAAAGAACCCCAGCCTAAATACAAGTCATCAACTTATTATGGAAATATATTTGCAGAGATTTTGTAAATAAGGCACTGTATTTCTAAAAGCAGAACAAAGTAACAGACCAATTGGAAGAAACTGCTGCAGAAGAACAACTGTGATTATAAATCTCAAATCTTTTCACAAAAATATTGGAAGAGCTTGAGCTGAGAGAAAAATATTCAAATGTAGTGAAGGTCAGAGAAAAAATGCAGGTGCCAGAGTCTCTATTCATTTAGAATTGGATGAGATCTAACAGGCTTATTGTATAGCAAAAAAAAGTTCAGACAATAGATTTTTTTTATTCTAACCAAGAGTGAATTATTAATTTTTCTAAGCATCTCTATCACTGGATTTAAAGAATAAGTTGGACAGATCTTTAGGCTGATCTGTATATCTAGACATGTGTCAGGAAGGATAAGGTGCAGATCCATCTGCACCTTATTTTCAAGATGTATAGCCAGACCATCTTTTTTTCCTAAAAGTGTTCGTTCATTTCTATGTAACGCAATGCCAAATACACTGAAGATACTTAAAGTGCATATGGAAACAAACTGATTAGACTCATTCTTGTTTTTTTCTGCTTGTTATGCAGTTATCTTGCTGAGGCAGAGTACAAAATAGAGAGTGTTATGTGAATGCCTGTTATGGAAAAGCTAAAAGGATTTTTTTGGGAGGGAGTAGGGAGGGGGGCTATTTCTATATCATTTTTGTTCTCTGGTAACAACAAATCGTGCAATTCCCACAGTAGTCTTCTGCTGAAAATTTCAAAGTGCTTTTAGAAATGCCTGTAACACCTCTGAAGCACTTCTAGCTTCACACAGAAGATAGAGCCCACAAAAGAACAGTTCAAGCTCTAAAGCCTGGCTCTATGCAGGGCCCTTTGCAGGCTTCTCAGGCTCATCCACTTGTCCCTGCCATGCCTGTTAATGTCACTGTTACTTGTCAATTCACAGAACTGTCTCTGTACACACCTCACCACTTAAACATGGAATACCACTGTGTTAGATAGGGATATGTGCACAATTGTTGCCCTTTGCTGAAGACCTCTACCAAGATAGCTTATAAACAGCAAGCAAATAATTGTGACTTCTGTAAAAGAAAGGGTAGCTGATTTTTATTAGTAGTAATAATTATTAGATGTAGTAAATATGCTTATAAATAAATCAATAAATATAGAAAACAATTTTATTTCAATGTCGTTTCTCCTTAGGGCAAGGACTCAGGGAGACTTTGCAGACATTATGCTGTATAGCCCAATGGATCAAACAAACATTGATCCAGGTAAGAATTGCTCATTGCTAGTATTGAATGAATGTTATGTATCGTAAGTCACATCTATGTCTTTATGCTGCATTCATATAGTTTGGAAGCCTGAACTTGTAGAAAGTTTGTAACCCCGACTTGCTGATAGTTTTGCATTTCTAAAGAAATAATGACTTAATGCCATTACTGTTGGATAAAGTCCTGTAATTCTTGTTTGCTTCACATGCCTGCTTTATGATGAGTACTTGTGCAATGCACATGACGTATTCTGTGAGAATGTGAGAATGCATCTCCTTGTTTACATTACTTAAATTAGAAACTTCTTAGAGGTAAACATGGTTCAGGACATCAAGTTAGATTTTTAAAATGTCATTATACCTACTTAGAAAAAAATACTTGCTGGTGCTAGGTGCATTCACTGTCTATAAAAACTTAAGTTAGCACTAATATGCCTTATAATGCCCTATGTGATATCGTTGTTAGAGACAATGTTGGAAAGTATTTACACAATATAGGCAAAAAAAACCCCTCCTCCTTGAAATAAGGACAACCTTAGCAAAGGATATTTCTTCAAGAATTAATAACCAGCTGGGGTTAATGGTCACTGGCTTCACCCTAGGCCCTCAATTAATCCCTGAACCTCAATTGTTATTACCTAATTGACTTAGTTTCATTTCATTTTAACATTTCAAAGTGATCCTCCTAAAATCACCCTGACAGAGTAACATGGTCTCCCTAGATGTGTGCTGACACGGTTTCAATATTGTTACTTTGTCTCCATGCACTTGCATTGACATTTCATTTTGTTTTGACATCACAAAGCCACATCTATGGATCTGTGCAGATGATGTGTGATTGTTCACATTTGGTGAAAGCCAGGAGTGAGAGAGAAAGTCCAGCAGGAGAGCCTAATACCTTAGAGGATGTGATGTCAGCTAAAAGCTGCTGAGCAGAACTATTGCTATTATTGCAAATAATTGCTATAACTGTGAGCATGATTTTAATATTGTGAAAGGAAGAAAAGTAAAATTTCACTTGAAGTCTTGTTTTTTAATTTATTATTGAAAATCTTTTCACTTAGGCTATGTGTTTTTTGTTTTTTTTAAGTTGACCTGGAAAACATACCAGGTAATGCATTTAAAAAGAGGTTATTTGATATTACCATTCCACATTTTATTTTAGGCTGCAAATAAATTATGCAGATCTTGTGTTCCAGTAGCATAACATCAACACAGTTAACTGAGTACTGTAAGATACACTCTAAATCAAGAACGGGATCGTGATAAAAATAGGATATCCAAATGAAGTCTTTTTATTATGTGGAAAAGTTTTCACAAAGTCTTTTGAAGCTCTTTGATCCAGCTTTGAAATAATTTTAGTAGATTACTGTTGTACAAAAATCATAATTTATAGTAGCTGACCTAAGCTACTCTTTGTATAACAGCCACATATGAAACAATAGCAGGAAAGTGAAAAACACAAGGGGGACTAAAACTGCTCTGTTTATTATTTAGCTCATAATTACATCTTCCTTATTTAATCTTTTGAATCCTGGCATGTTCTTAATAATACAGCTTCAAATAATATTTACTATACACAGGAGAGTTAGTTTTGAGTAACGCATTTAGACTATCCAAACTTTGTCTTAGTTTTGACCTTTCACTAACCTAAGCAAGGTCTATTTTATACAGATCGTACTAGATAGACGGTTTCTCTATAAATGGTGAGGTTGCTGCCAAGCTTCCATTGTTAGCTAGCTCATTTTTCAGCAGGCACACTTTAAGTTCCTATCACACAACTGTAAAGAGCAAGCCCTTGAGGTTTCTTCTTTTGTCAATGTAATAAAACAGTTATTTCTGAATAACCTGTAAGCCTGAAACAACTGGCCCTCTGTGATTTAGAATAACACAATAGGTGTAATTTTTTTGTTAGTTTTTGCAGGGAGCCAGCTCTTTAATTTTGTAATATTTGAGCAATATTGAGTAATACCTGAGCAGGATAGGTCTTAACATAGATAACCTTATCTCTGAAATAACAAGTGTGTGTCTGTAATGGGTCTGTGACTCATTCTCACTCAGCATTCAGAAGATCCCAGTAGAAGCAAGTTAGACTACTTTAGCTGAAGTAAAAGGGAGAATTGAGTTCAATTCTTTTTTTTTTTTTTCTTGACTCTGGAGTAGTTATAAGCAGCTCTGGTAAACAATAACATATATGATGTACAAGCTTTTGTCAGAGCAACTGTGACTTGGAAACAGGGAGCTGGCCATGTTTTCCCTTCTAAGCCAAGGAGAGTTTGGTAGAGAAAGGAAGCTAAACCTTTCACTTCCATAGATCCTCCTTCCAAGAGAATGAAAAACAGCACTGCACTGCTGCATTACAACAGTACAATAGAAGGAAATCTGAGATGCTCTGTCAGGTATCTAAAGCTGCTATTTAAGTTAGAATCAACCCAAAATTGCTCAAGATGAGAGTGTATGCAGAACTGGAAACAGCACTCCTCAGATGTAGAAACCATACACTCTTCAAAAGGGGAACGAGGGTAAATGGAAGGACACTGAATGAAATGAGTAAATGAGACACTGTTAAATAAGGTAGAAAACAAAAATGGCAAGAAGGGAAATGGTAAGGGCCATGAGTAGTCTTCTCTAACAGCATGGATGGTAGAGTAAATTTAAGATGTGTTGGAAAAAAACCTGAAAGCAAATACTAGGAAACAGTTTTTTTGAATGAGCAAATACAACAAAACAGGCTAGAAATTATTTCTGTACTACCTATACTATTATTTTGATTTAAAAAAAAGTAGTGAGGTAAGCACAGGAATGCATTTGATTCATTTTCTTCAGCTTAGGAGCAAAAGTTTTGTGCAGCTCAGATCTGGCTCTAGGAAGTATTATTAAACTCATGTTAATAATGATCTCCCAGAATAGAGAAATGCTAAAAGTGTTTTATTTCTAGTTTGGACTGCTCAATGTGCCCTGCAACAATTATAGCGTTACGCTGATGTGAGGGAATTTTAGTTCAACACAATTTGTACCAATCTCCAAAGCTCTGAACAGGCCCTGTGACAGCATTTGTAAGAGCAGATGCTTGGCAAGCCTATATATGCTAGTGAGAACATCATTTAGTTTTATGCACACTCCTGTTTTCTGGCATGGCATAATTCATTAGCACACTCCACAGAATACTCCATAAAACTGGATTTGGCTTTAATGGTAGAGTTCTAATGACTACAGCAACATTTAACAAACAGAACAAAAAGAACCCACAATCCACAAAGGAACAGTATTCTTCTTTAATATTATCAGATGTAAATAAACATCAACTTTAAGCAGGAAATAGACAAAGGACATTATGCAGGTAGAGATAATGAAGTTTTTAATTTTTTAACCTTGTTTTCAGCATTTAAAATAGCAATACAGTATAAATTTTGTGGTGGCAGAGTTTGCTTGGTTGTATGTGATTAAATGAGAACGGTATTTTTTTTGTGGTTTATTTCAGCTTCATCCTAATACACAGGTTCCTAAAGTGAGCAATATATATAAAGATTAGGTCAAAATTTTGATTAAAGACAGCTGTACTGCTTTCCAACCTGCTATGTCACAGCATTAGGTAGAGGAATAAATAAACAAATACAAGGCTAACCTGATTTATCTATGTGTCCTCACATAAATTTGGTTGATGTAAAAACAAATAAAGCAAAGCTTTGATGGAGGTTGAGCAGAGTTTTCAACATCTGTGCAGATAAATTTAATTTATTCAAAAAGAAGAAAACAACATTGGTGCATTCTGTAAAAGCTGATTTAAATGATTTCATACAACATAAAGCATATGCACTAGCTAAAAATCCAAATCGCCCTTAAAACTTATCTCACAGACATTCATTATTTCTAAGTTTTCTACTATAACAATGTTCTTAATTCTTTTTTAATTCTCTTGATTTTGCACTCTCTGCTAACCTAAACTACAGTTAAAGTCCCAGGGGCAGCAACACCCTAAATGCAGCAACATCAAGCAGATATACTTCACAGATTGCTTCTCTGTATCTTTATGTGCAGATCCATAAAGCTGGTCAGGTAGAATAAGCTAAGCACAGTACCTGAAATAGCTGTACACAAATAAGTTGCAGGTATGAAAAAAAATATTCAAACCACCACACATTCAAAACTAAGAAAACTATCACTACACACTAGCTCCTTTCTCACTGTAACAGAGCTATACTAGCTTATCTCTGCAACAAGGGACAAGCACTAAGGCTAAAGATATTTTATTCCTGATAATGAAAGATTTGCCAAAATGATGAACTCCACTCTAATGCTTACCACAGAGTTTTGAAGTGACAACTAAAAGTTCAAAACAAATACTGTGTATGCATCTGAAAAAAAAAAAAAGTGAGTAGTAATTTTTTTTTAAACTTAGAGTAGGACTGCAAGTAGGTTACATGTGATTTTTGAAATCATATAGATGCACAAAGTATCACCTCGACTGAAAAAAAGATGAATAGGCACAGTAATGTTTTTAAAGACACTTTCCTTATGGAAGAGGTTATCAACTTGTGCTTTAAGGGGACTGTTATCATACCTCTAATTCCAGAACAGTCCTGTACCTATGCCTAACTTCTGTGAAAATCTGAACGTGGTGAACATACTTACGAACTCTCATTTGATCCTTTCAAATACTTTGTCCTTTCTTTACTAACATAAATAAAGGAAAGTGTAATAAGTAGCGTCAAGCCCAATTAACTTCTTTTTCCCATTAAGCAATCTCCAACACAGAAAAGAAAGCTGAGACTAAATAATGCTGCCTGGGTGGTGTTGAACATACAAAGAGAATGAGATTGAACCTTCTAAGACTTGAAGGAAGGCTTAACACCCACCTCGCTGTACCTCCAGTCTTGGTGATTCCAGGAGGAAAAAAGTGATGCTTTTACAGGAATACATGAATACTCAGGAAACTTGCACCCACTTGTATGCTTTATATGTCCAGTGCCGTTTTATCTTTTTGAACTTCCTTTCTTGAACTCCAGGAAGATAATCTTCAGAAATAATCCATGTAGAGAGCCTCTTTATGTTATTCTTTTAGATTTTAGTATGCCAGAAAATTGCATGTTACAGTACCTACAGGGGTTATGAACAGATTCCTTGCTTAAAGTCAGTTAAAAGAAAAAGTACAAGGTATGGATTCCTGGAGGGAAGATAAAACAGAAGTTATTTTGGCATCACTCAACTTTTATTTAAAAAAAAAAAAAAAAAAAAAAAAAAAATATATATATATATATATATATATATATATATACACATGCTACACAATTCACAGACTAATATGCTTAAGTTAAATCCTTGCTTTTCACCTCTACCCCTTAAACACCTCCTAACTTTATTTTTTTAATAGTTAGCTATTGATTCTATTTTTTTTTTTTTTTTTTTTTTTTTTTCCAAAGCAGTCCGACAACAATGAAACACACTAAATATTCTCTCAAAATCTGGCCATTTACTGTAACAGCCAGAAATTATATGATTCTGTTTTGCCAATTGGGCTTTATGAGCTACACACTGTATTGTTTTAAGTCCCAGAATAACAGCCTTTACCAATTTTCCACCTTAGGGTAGGTGTTTCAGCTAGATCACTAGTATCAAATAAACTTGTGAGTAAAACCTTAAAAAAAACTCCCATGTTTTTAAAAGCAACTGTAACAGAAATAAGTACTGGAAGTTGCTCCTTTCGGCCTCTGTATTTTTGTCTTTGTTTAAAATGCTAGAAGAAGCCAACCGGAAGGAGGAAAGATTATGAGTATCTAGAAACTAGCTGTTTGACAGAGACAGAAATGCTGATAATGAGTGGGTTGTATCTGTCTTTTTGGCTGATCACAACAGAGGTCTGAAGCAAAACAGAAACTCTTGATGTATTTGTGTAAAGAGGCAGTAGCATAAGCACGGGCAGCAGGAGTTCAACTGAAGTTCAGGGCAGATGCTGCTATTAGTTTACACTGCAGGAAAGTAAAATTGCTTCCGGATTTACCTCTTCCTCCCACCATCAGCGCTGAGCCATGCTGTGTCGCAGAGTCACAATGTCAGTAGGAAAGCAGTCTTTTAGCAGGATGCCACGTTCACGATGGCAGTCCAGCTCTTCAATAAATCCATACCAGTAGATGACTAATCCAGGGCCAAATCTATCAAGAAAAAAGAATTTATGTGATTGTGTTAGCTGAACTTTAAATTCCCCACTTCTGCAATTCCAACACAAGTAAATCTTCTGTTAATATCACTACAGAATTGGAGACAGTATTTGACCTCCATTTAGTTTTCAAATTTTAATCAATGTTGATATATATCATTAATGCCAGATTTCATGAATACAAATGATATTTAGAGACTCAGTCTACAATAGTTTTTTTTTTTTCTTCCTTGCATACTCTGCCCAAAACAGTAAAAACAGACTTGCATCTTACATATTAAATAACATTTAGTAACTTTAAGACAAAAAGAAGTTTTTCTTGCCCAGGACTCAGCTTTTTCAGGTTTGGACATCCAGGCATTAGAAATATAGGGGCTGATGCAAATCCCTGTTCACACAAGTTACAATACCATGAAGATCAACAATGAATCGTTACAGAGAATTTCTACAATGAATTATTAGTGAGGTAATTATTAGTGTAAAACAGAATTCATAAAGAAGCAGAAAGTATCTGCTGTAATCTCTGAAATGCGCCTGAGGAATTCCTCCAATATTACTAACTCTGACTGATCCCCACCAGGCAATCTCAGGAAGTAGCCCTGTGGACTATTTTACCCATCAGGAAGTTCAGACCTTCAGGCTGGGTTCATAAAGAAGTAATCACTATCAATCACTGTGTACTGCGATATGTTTTGCACATCAGTTTCACGTTTTTCCTACTGAGAGCACTTAATTAAAGGGCAGCACTACTTTCGGTGTAGTGTTGCAGGAATTTTACAGTGAAATCATAAATTATGAATGTTGGGTTAGTAAAAGGATGTCTAAAAACAGAACTGCTTTCTGTAGTCTAGCATTACAGCAGTCTGTACAACATTAGGCCAAAAAGCTTTTTCTTTCCTTGATTTATTATATGCCGTGGTGAACTTGCCAAAAACAACAGAGCAGGATGAGCTGTTAGATACCGTCTGTACAAGAAAAAGTTCAATAGAATGTCATGTAATGGTTTATACTCAGAGCTATGCTTAGTATTCAACCAATATGGTAGCCAGTTTTTGTTAAATATAATAAAAATGTGCTAGGGGGATGCACAGTAACCCAAAAGTCCATTCAGCAGACAACCCAAGCACTTAGAGATGCGGGCAGTGCCAGACTGGCTTCATTAGGATGGTTTCTTTTCAATAATGGAGGCAAAACTCTATTTGATGTGCTTATGTAACGGAACAGGCATCAAAGGAAGAAGAAACCCCTGTGGCTTCCTCCTGCCTTTTCAATTAGATATGGTAGTCTTTTACTCAAAACTGCTGCATAGTGTTGTAACATTTTGGTTTATGGCTATTGCTCTCCAACTTAGAAGTGGCTGCAGTTCAATGGCAAAGTAAATTACCCCTCTGCATAGCTAAGGCCACACTGACAAATGGGATTTCTGCAACTACAAGATGCCATTTGAAACTGGAAAGGCTAAAATTGTGTCAAATCCAGTCACACTATCTAGTATACTCCAACATGCTTAGTACTAAATCAAGCACAGACAAAAAAAAAAAAAAAAAAAAAATAATGAAAAAGGATGATAACTAAGTTTTTTCTGGCTGGCCAACAGCTTCAGCAACTGCCTGAGGATCTCTGTCTGTTCCTGCTTTCTGAGATTCACGTGGAACCTCACTGCAACAAGTGAGGTCCTACCCATAGCAAGGAGCAAAGGGCAAGCAGATATGCACTTGCGTGCCAAGCAAAGTTATTTTAAAAGCTAAAATCTCCAAGCAGGCCTTACTGACTTATTCTCCTGCATGAAGTAGTTCATACATAGAAACACATAGAAATCTACTTGCTCATTAGTAAGATGTGCCAGATAAAAATTTGATGCTGATGAGCAACTGCTTAGCCAAAGTATTTTTCTGTGTGTGGCCTTTTGAATTCCTTGCTCACACCATAAAAGGCAGTTCTATATATATGTTTTAGCCTACAATTTTTAATAAAACTAACATTTTGAGACTTCTTAGTAAAGACTGTCTTTCTATCATCTTTCTATCATTTCAGAAAGTAAGATTTTCAGAAATATTGTTTACTTTAAAAATTATGTTGAGAAATGCCAAATTTGATTATGAACTTTATATACAGGAGCAGCCTCCTATTGCTAGTTGCAAGAGCAACTACACATTTAGCATGAAAAAAATACATCAGTCCTGCTTTTGTCTGTTAGTGTCTACCCTTTGCTACCTAAGTTGCACAGTTAGTTTTCTACTATATTGTATCATACCTTCTGTTATAGCCATATGTGCGATCACACGAAAAACATACCAGACTTTTGTTTAAAAACGCTTAAGTGGAGTACTTAAGACTGAAATTAACTTGTTGTCACATTAAGCATTTGCCTCTGACGACCAGGAACTCCTGCTGCTAAGTGCTAATTTCTCTCTCATTAACACCCTGAGTTGGCAAATCAGAAACAATGCCACTGGTTAATTACTGCTGCCCTAATTTGAAAAAGCACTTAACCTTTTTGTGTAAGAGGATGAGGTAGGGAAGTTTAACCTATAAGTAAGAACTATTCTTCTCAGGTTTATTCCTTCCCAAAGTGCTCATGTGACACCATGAAGAGTGAAACTCAATGTTGTAAATTGCAGAGTAAAGCTGAAAACTTATGTCTGTATTGATCATAACATTTAACAAATTGTTGACTAATTTCTGTTTACAATGGAAAATAAACTGCAACGACAGCGATACTTGGTATTGCTATGCTAAAGCAAATTATTTAGTAGCAGAGGAGAAAAAAAAAAACTTTGAACGTACCAAATGGTTCTAACACTGCATTACTACCATATCTGATACAGACCAGGATATCTCATTTCATGGGCAAGACGTGCTGTTCAAAGAAGGCTTAACTTTAAATAAAAAAAGTAAACTTACATTGAACTAACTATAGACTCCTATGGATTTTGCTCTTCCTCAGATAATTTGTATAATATCCTACCTACATTAAGTTGTGTTTTGACTCCCTTCCTCTTTTGTTCTTATCCTGAAAAGCTTAGGGGCAAATGAACATGGCTAAAAGTTACACAGAACTGTAGTTCTACCTATTCTGGGGAACAGACTGCTTTTTGAACTACACAGGCTTTTCTCTCAGCTGAAAAGTGATTACGGTAATTAAGGTTTGGTTAACTCCATGCTTTGTGCATTAAAAATAGAATCAACAAGTAGTACAAAGGCAGGCTTTCTTCAGAATATAATACACATAGCAAGTAAGACTTGTGTGGACAACGTGCATCACTTAAAAAAAAATAAATCTATTAATAAATACATAGCTGCCATTATAGAAATTCTATTTCAGTTATTGTCTTGTTTTTACATTAGAAGCTATGAGTCCAAGGCAACCAAAGCAAAGCTACATGCACTTCAGTGCAGGGTCAGAGTGCCCGAAGTGTCAGAAGGGAGAAAGCATACAGACTTCTGACCCCACTGCTTGGCAAGAAGAAAGCAGGATCACAAAAGCACATGGATTAGTTTAGGCTGCTAGGGAACCACAGCCTAATTTAGGCTTGATACAGAAGATTAAACTTAGACTAAGGGAGGAGACCATGTTTCTCAAAGAATAAACTGAAGGATTTAAGTTAGATGCAGGAGATAGTAAAACATAGCTTGAATGTAACTACAAGCTCAGTACTTAAGATAAAACTTACATCCGATCATGTTACTCTAAATAAGTCAGCCTTGCACTAATTTGAGAGTCTTCAGAGACTCTTTTGTACTAGTTTAATTACACTGATTTTGAAATAAACTTCTTATAGTTAAAGGAGTATAGATTTGTGCATTGATAATCCCGGGACACTGTCCTTTGTTCTTGGAAAGAAAGAGTTTCACAGAGAATTGATGAAAAGCCAGGAATGTAAAATTCAGATAACCTGAAATACATTTGGAGCACAAAGAGCCAAATGGTTGTCGTTCTTAAAACAAACATACATATCTTTGCACGAGCCAAGAAAAAAAAAAAAAAAAAAGTGAAAAAAAAAGTAAAAACCTGGCTTTAACTCGCCCTCTAGCTGAATCAGTTTTGTGCAGGAAAACAAACTTTATCAAAGTGGTCTTGTAGAATATGTACAAATCTACTGCACTTCAATAAAAACCACTTTCTAGAAAAGTCTTTCCTTCTAGAATGTCTGCAAGATGTCCATACCAGCTTCTAAGGACTTGCCTAGACATGTGGCTGTTCACAGTTAGTTTTATTTTTTTTTTTATATAAAAACAACAACAACAACAACAACAACACAAAACTCCTTGCATGTGGCTTTGCAAGAAAATGCATCTTCAACATCCCACTCAACATTGGACCCAAAACTTAAAAAGTCTTTTAAATATATGTTCTATTTATTTAGTCTATTTGTTATAGATGAGTCTATACATCTCAATGTAAATAATTTTAATTATGAGAGACTCAATTAAAAGCTGTTACATGAATTATTTCTATTACACATGTATTTAGCAGACATTTTATCAGACAGATTCAGCTGAGCACATGTTACACACAAGCACAGCAGTGTATTTGATTGGTGATTTTAATTATGAAGGTCATATTTAAACTTAATCTTTGAAGTACTGCATTTCAGTCCCTCACATGGAAATAGGGCACAGCCAATATAGCTGACTTTATTTCTTTGCTTCACTTTTTAAGTGTCAAGCAAATTAGAGCATTACAACTTTCATATCATTACTTATCTCCGGGAAAAAAGAGAATTGTAATGATTCACAAATACATGATTCCATTCTAAGTCAATTTAGTGTGGTTCTCAAGAATCACAGTTTTGAGTAAACTGGTTTTAATAGTAGTACTAATAAATTCTTCAGGGAATTTGTAGAAGTCACATCTGTGTCAGTAGAGGGAACTGAACATTGGTAGAGCTAGGCTAGTAGGCAACAACTGCAGACCACATTTTCAAGGAAGGTCAATTGGCATCAGACAGCCAACTTCCTTATGTCTAGACCACTTTACTGCTGCTGATGACACAGCATTATGTATCTTGGCAAACATTTAGTAGCCACTGCTCAGAAACTGACTTTGATTGGCAAGAAATTTTCCACTTAAACAGCTACTGCAAGCTTAGTTCAGAATAATTTATAATAAAGTATTTCTACTGTTGTTCATTTATAGAGTTTTAAAATCAAATTAAGACACTTGCGTGTAAAGGAAGTGCATCTTAAAACCTCTGAATACAATTCAAAGATAACTTTTTTTTTTTTTATTATCCCCTTCACTTCTTAAAATCCTCCACACAATCCTGTGAGCCAACGACACATACACTTAAGTTTTAAATAAAACATGCCTTCAAGGTATTACACAAATCCTTACTTCTTTCACTTTACCAAATTGGGCCAAAACAACAACAACAAAAAACCTCCAAAGCTGTGGGGAAAAAAAAAAAAAAAAAAAAAAGTACCTGAATTTTTTTTCTTTCTTTAAAAATCTCATCCTTAATCTCAGAATGAAACAGTATTGTTGAACCCACGCTCTCCTAAGGTACTCAACGTTGTCTACCTGCAGTAGTATCTGTACAAATATACTTAGCTGTCAAATACAACAAGTGAAGATTTAACAAGTTCTGATCACATACTTTTAAAAATAATAGGAAACTTGTCCATGGCTCTAGCAAGCAATATGTCAAACCCCACACAGAAGTTAGCAGAGTATTATGTCTCAAGGACACAGGCATCCAGTTTATTCTTCTTAAAGTAAAATTAAGCAAGTAAAACCTAATCTGCTTTAAGCTTTGATGTTACTGAGCGGTTGGGTGAAGTCTTACTTTTCCGAAGACAAGGAAAAAAATAAAGTTTATTAATATTTTATGAGACTTACACTTCCAAGCAGGTTTTGACTCAAAAACTGAAAACTTTCTTTTGGGCTGAGAAGGGCAGGCTTTTCCCTGACTGCCAGATATTGATGTGATACTGAGTTGATTTAGAATACTGGAACTATCAAAAAAGGTGGACAGAAACCAGTATCAGGACTCTGCCTCTATGGTCACACCTCTCTTGGATACAATTAAATTGTAATGAGTTTTTTTTGTTTGTTTGTTTGTTTTTGTTTTTTTTTTTTAAACTGGTTAACTCTAATTCACATTAGAGTCTTTTTCTTTCTGCTGTTAAGGCATCAAAGAGCTGTATTTCATCAGGCTTGTCACATGGCTTAATTGCTCTCAGCATTTGGAGAAATAGAAACAAATCAAGTGATATTTATGTAGATACAACATACTGTTTAAAATACTTTCGAGTTTTGCATATCACAACTTTTAAATACATATTTATAGAATGCATTAAAAACCATGCAAGGTTTAACTATCATTAAAATATCATAAATATAATACAAATTTTATCTACATAATACATTTTTAATAAATAAACTGTCGAAACACATTATTCACTTGCACTTATTCGTTCTGATCCACTGTTCTGATCTGAGTATTGTTCTCCAGGCAAATAAAGGATTTCTATAATCCTCAATGACAAGTTAAGGTTTTTTTTAAAATATAGTTCTTATGGAAATTAACTTTTAAAAGCTATGATTAAGTAACATTAAGGTTACACTGATTTACAAGTATCATGGCTTTCTACGTGAAGACTAATGCACTGAATGAGAAAGAAAACACACACTAGCTTAAAATTTGACTGCACTTTGAATTTTTCAAATTTTGTTGGTTTATATCCTAAATTGTAATGAAACACATTATTTTGTTGTTTGTTAGGCCCTGAGTTGCTCACATCTGAAAATGGCTGTGTATACTTCAGATAAAACATCTTTTTCAGTCTTAGCATCTTCAAAATCAGGTAGACGCTCACCAGTCAGTTTGTGATATAAAGAGTACCTTACAATCTCTCTCTGTCTGCACTGTGGGAATAGGCTGTTGTAATGAACATTAACATGTTACTCACATCAATGCTTTGGAAAGAAACTATTAATCTTTATAGTGCATAACTGTTTCAAAGAAATTATGGTCAAAGTTGTCTCTAGTGTTAATGGAGATCACTTGGGTATGCCTTTTGGAAAGGAAATAATGCACTTTAGCTTTCTGATAAGTTAGTTCCACTATCCAGCTAAAAGTAGTTCAGCTAATAATGTTCCAGCTACCTTACTGGTAACTTGAAGATCAATCTGAATTTCTTTGAAATATAAGTATCTTATATTGTGCAGCCTTCTCAATACAGGGCAGAGTGAGTTAAGTCACCCTGAATGATGGGTAGAAGTGAAAGAATAATCACATTCTAAAATGAACAATATGAAAAGCATTTCCACATTCTCCTCAAAAATTTCATAAATTCCTTTCTGATGGAGAGCATCCAATGTTCTCTACCAACCAACTGTTGCACCTACATATTTGCCTTTTGCAATAAACTTTCTCATTCAGGGTTAGCACACTATTTCACCATTCTTCTACAAGTTATTATGTTCATGCCTCAAGCAGCACTATCTTCCCATTTGGCTTCTATCTGTAGCATCACTTGTATACACCAGTTAAGATACTGCAAAATTATTGCAAGGCATAATTTGAAAAGGTGTCAAGAAAGGGAAATTGTTTGGATTACAGAAGTTTTCCCATACATTGTTTCCATAAACAACACTTTCCAATCAAGCCCAGACAAAAAAAGAAAAAAAAAAGAAAGGCATTTTCTGAGGTACTTGCTTGTTACTCTGCTTCCCTGAAAGACAAAAACAAAACAAAAAAGCCCACAGCTTATCCCTGCTAATTCACTCTCCAGAGACTGTTGATTCAGGGTTGCAGTTGGTTTGACTCTATACACTTTAAGCTCCAGATCAAAGCTGAGAGGAGTGACTGAGGTTAGTTCAAACATTTTGTTAAATTCATAGTAGCCCTCCCAAAGGAATGTTGGGCTGCAAACTACCTCTCATCCTGGGTGACAGAAAACATGAGAAAAGCTTTTGAGTAGAGTCAGATTGAGGTCCAGGCAGCCGGTCAAGTGCTGGTCAACTCATGTTGCCATTAGGTGATTAATGGTTTTTTATTTTCAGGGATTGAAGTAACAGGCCATCTTAAGGCCAGTGCAAGATGATATCTGAATAACCCGTGAGTGCCTCAGAGCTTGCAGAAATCCTCTCTCTTTGTGCCACTGTTTATCTGTCACAGTGCTAATCAGAGCAATAGGACATGCCGAAAGTGCACCTAAGAGGGGACATGCAAGTGCTCTCACAGCAATTTATTTTGGTTTTTATAATTACTGTAAAATGGGAACAAACTAACCAGAAAAGTAGCTTAGCACATTTTGATAGCAAAAACGTTGGTAAATAAATGCACTACGTATCTCTATTTAGCATTCAGTGAATATATATACTGGAACTAGTATTAAAGGTATCTCAAGATATTGGAAATGAATTATTAGACAATAATATACAATAAATATATACAATAAAACAATGTAACAGATGAATTAGGAAATGCAGGATTGCTAGTTTGCACTTCCAACCTCCCAGATCAGAGAATTAGTCCAAGAATGGGTAGTAAATTGTACTGAGTATCTTCATACAATGTTGTTAAGCAGTTTAACTGCCAAATACACCATTCTGCGTAACTGACAGGCAAAAATATTTTAGTGTTGATGCTATACTTAAATTTACTGCCTTTGAAAGTGTAACTCACCTTTATCTATTAAGCAGGGAACAGATGAAAAAGAAAATGCTATATCTAGTACCCACTATTGTGGTACCTCATGCCCACCCAAAAGGAAAGCAAACACCTCTTCTAATGCAGAAGATATTCTTTAATGTCTTCAGAATCCGCTGGCAAATGTCAATTGTGCCTGGCATCAACTCTCTTCTATGAATTTCTCACTTTTAATGCCTGTGGCCCTTCAGCTTGTATCTGAGTTGATGCATTAAACTTAGTGTATGTACAACCGCAGTTGGCTTTGACCCACTTTGTATTTGAAAATAACTTAATTTTTAGTTGTTAGTTGGTAAAAATATATCCTGAGACAGTTAAGTCTTGAGTAGCATTTTGCATAATCTGCAAAACATCCAGTCTCTCTCAAAAAAACCAAAACTATAAAAAAAATTTCACAAAGATTTAGATTGAGAATATTCTAGAGACTAAAGGACACAACACTTTTTGTAGAACTATGACATGCATTATGTCTCAAAATGGTGCATAACTACGGATGTGCAAAGAAGGCCTCCTGACTTTCCCAGAAGGAGGATTTTTTATCATCTTCTCTTTATACATAGACATACACATACACTATATGTATCTGTCAGCCAAATGCAACTCTACTATGTTCATCTTCTAAAAAATTCATAATGCTGTTCAGATTTATATACAAGTTATTTTTTCTTAGTAGATACCACCAGTATAAACAATTTTATTTCAACTTTGCTTACTACACACTGGACCTTCTTAGCTCAACATCAGAATAAGAAATTCTGTTCACAAGATACACAAATGCAGGTTACCATGCAAGATAGACCAGAAGGAGGGAGAGGAAGAAAAATGTTATCATTTGTGCAGGTTTAAAACCAATAGCAGATTTGTCAAGATAGCTATGTCTGATGAGAATTCATCCAGAAGTCTGTAATAATAATAATAATAAAAAAAAAAATAAAAAAATAAAACACATTAGTATATTATTTTCCCTCAAAACTATGTGTTGAAAATAGTGGAAAAAAATTGGACTCTGTATTCCTGTGTGTTATTTATCTTTGCCATGTAATTACTAGATTGACCTTGTGTCAAGCCACTTACTTTATGACATTTGTATGTTAGCTATTCCTAAAGATGGAACGAATCCCAATAGCTACAAGTTCAATGTGTTAAATATGGTAAAACCCTTTTAGACAAGTTCAAAACAAAAGAGTGACTACATTTTTTCTCCACAAAAGTTAGTACAAAATACACACCTGCACTAGTCAATTGGAAGATATCGTAAAACTGGTCATATTGAAAAGTGAGTTTAATGTCTCTGGCAGGTAAGATATACATAAAACTTATGTGAAATGTAGCAATATTAATGTTACATGCAATACAAAAAACTTGTCAGTTATTGCTGGTTTAGGTGTCTGGTAACTATCACTATTACATATTTTTAACATCTTAATAAAACACGTGCATAAAAATCCATTAAGCATTGAAAAATTCTAGTACAGGATAACATTTTCACCATAACTATTTCTCTTACATCTTTTTGTTTTATTTTAAGTGTACTATATTAGGGAAAATTATTGGTTAGCCGTCATTTAAGGCCATAAAAATTGCACTAGCATTCTCTTCAAATAAAATAAGTAGAATAAATACAAATGATTGAGCTGCTAGTCCTCCCATTAAGACAAAAGCAAAACTAAGAGAAAAGAAAAGCAACAACAAGAAAAAATAATAAAATACAGCTTTCCCCTCCAAAGTAAGTTGAGATTGCAAATCAGCAGCTTGGAACACCAAGAACGGCTGAGCATCAACTAGTACTACTAGACACTCTGAGACTTGGCTCACTTCCGGTTTTTGGTTCTTACATTGCCTAAAAACTCAGAGTAAGTACATTAAAGGGTTAGATTTTTATCTATTGTGGGCAGATACTTCCCACTCCCTTGCTAGTCTAAAATGTTGAGAATTTTTGGTTTCTTGTTTACTTTTTAAAGTGTTTATTTTCTGTTGTTCTCTCCATGCATGTGATTGTGATGTCAAAGCATTCAAAACACAATGCAGCACAGAAGTTAAAAAAAAAACAAAACACAAAAAAAAAAAACCTATATTCCATTGTTGCCATTTTCTTATAGGAACTTTCTGAGAAAGCTGTCTCTCTCACACACCCAACCTCACAGACAGCCATAATACAGCATTAGAAGAGACGTTGGCATAAAGTCTAGTTCAACCTGAGCACAGATCACTGTGCAATGTGAAGATGAGAATGACACCTTCAACTTGAACTGAGTAATAGATGTCCAATATGGACAATAAAAGACATTTAAGATATTTTCCCTGCCTGTTCCCTCACTTTATAGTGCTCTTGCAAGAGAGGAAGTCTGGTTAAGCCAGACTGTTAGTTATGAGGCAACTCCTCTCCCCAGAGTTCCTAGAAAGGTAGTCTATAGATAAGTGAAAAGGAAGAACAACTGTAATATCTCATTTTATTAGACAGTCAGTGAACATTTAGGGAATTTCAATTGTAGCTTTCCTTCCACTTCTAGGATCTCTACATATCAATCCCTAACTTTTACCAGAGGTCTGAAAATCTCCTACTGTAACTTCAAGGCACAATATTCTTTATAAAGGTAGCATTTCTACACGCAAGATAACTTTCATACATAGTTTTAAACAACTGAGTTTACTTGGCCTGTGCTCAACAGACCAGTACACATGTGTAAGCTGGTATGAATGCACTCAGTAAGCATGGCATAATCTTCTTGAACAATCAGATGAATAGACAGTGGGGTTTGGAGCTTCTCAGCACTAAGCCTGACTACATGGAATGACTGCCACATGGAATTTTTTTACTGATGAAGTTATTTCCATTAGTTTAGTAATTGGCATACTGACCAATTATCACTTGAAATAGTATGGTACTAGTAGTATTGCTATAGTACTGTTATAGTTACAAAATACAGCTAATAAAGTCAAAGAAAACAAAACAAAAAAACCAAAACAGCTGCCCCACACACTTTCCCTCCCCATAAAAGCTCCCACTAGGAAGTATCTGGCAGCAAGACGAATAAATGAACACAAACATACATTTATTTCCTGAAGCCTCTCTCCTAAGAAAGGAGAACTTGCATTCTCATATCAATATGTATTTTTGCCAGGGGTAAATACGACTTCTGCTTAGACACCCACATCTCTCTCTTTCCACAACTGCTAAATCCCCATTTAACATTTTTTAGAAGCTATTTCTAAAGCCACACCAACAGATTATGCATTATTTTTACTGAAGTTCAAAGAGAAGAGAGACTACAGCTTTGCCTGTCCTACCTGATTTCACTATGGCAACAGCAGAATAACGGTAAATTCAGGAGATTAAAAGTGCTATAATTCCAGCTGCACTAGCAAAAATAACTATTCAAAATTAACTTGTAATTCCTTGATTACTTATGGGCACTTTAGAACCATTCTTTAATTAAAAAGTCAGGCCACATATGAAATGATAGAAATGGTATAGAACAGTACAGAACGTCTTCTATTTGCTTATGTTTCCACTTTAATTTGCTTATTTGCTCTCATTTGCTTAACACTGCCAGTATTTAGTGCTGTGCAAATTTATGGAAATCTGACTTTAAAGAGCTTTGTGGTACTGAGTGATTTTTTTTTTTTTTTTTTTGACATATATTTATACTGAAGTGATTTGATGACTTTCTGAAATGAATGAAATAATGGAGGAAGCACTACACTTTCTTGTGCTGTATTGTGAAGTTCTGGCTGGCATTAACATATCATCACTGTCGGTAAAGCAAATGGATTGGTTTTATCTCAGCTTGCTTTGCACAAGTGTCCATCCCATGCCTGCAAATGAGGATGGATACAATCTGATAGATTTGTAAACTTTTTTCACAGGCATTTAAGGACAATTGTACACCTGTAGTGTACCTTACAGGAATTGGGAGACTATATAACATTTATGTTGGAGGAAGCCAAACTGCATTCCAATTTTTTAGAAGAAAACAACAACAACAAAACAAAACAAAACACATTCAAACCAGATGCTATATTTTGATTGCTACTGTGTAAATACATAATAAATAAAATTTATTAAAACAGCAGATGTGGTTACAGTAAAGAAAAACTTCTTACTTACTGATAGCACTGTGTTTGGCAGTCATGACCAATCACAGAATGCTTGTTGTTTCAAATAGTAAAGAAATCAAACCAAACATGCTTAGCCAGTTTTTCAATTATCTGCATTTTTACTGCAGATAACTATTCTGACTTTTATATATTGTCTGCAATTTAACAGTAACACGCCAAGAAGATTGCTACAGTACTTTTCAAACCTATGCATAGATATATGGACACCAATCCAAAAAAAAAAAAAAAAAAAAAAAAGGTATTTGCCTTTGCATTCCTCACAGGAAGAAGGAATCAATCTGTGTAACACTTGATCACTAAAAGGAAAAAGTGATGCAGCTATGGAAAATACAAAACAATCCTATGAAGAGCTGGGAGAGATATTTTCAGGAAAATTCTACAAGTATTGCATTTGCTTAAATATTTGCTCAGTGCCTACCTGGAATCTGCAGTCAGGGCATTCATACACTGCAAGTGCCACACACAGATCAAGGCTACTGCAATACCGAGGGAAATGAACAGCTGGCCATAGGAAAGATGAGTGGAATTCTGCCTTTGCAGTGTAAGCAAGCCAAGAGGAGAAGCAGTGCAATTGTTCACTACTAACACACCCAGAGCAGGTCAGTCTCACAGATATGGCAGTAGGACCAAAATGCTTCAAATGCTTTCAAAAGAAAACAAACAAACAAACAAAAAAACCCACAACCAAACACATGCACAAAAAAGGCTCAGTAAGTATTACAAAAGGGTTGTAAGACATGGCATTTGACCAGTCAGAGTGACAAAAATCTTACACATCTACAGGAAGTGCATGAAACTAACACACAAATTACTCCTTAGCAATTAGAATTGGTATTGCCATGGCTAAAAAAAATTGAATATAGAACCAAATACATTTTCTCTACCTAAGGAACAAAGACAAATGCTTGTACAAGATTATGTGTATTTATAAAATGGGATACCAGGTATTCCATATGCAGGAGGCTAGGAAATTTAAATGAAGTAAGATTAAAAAGAATCTTCTTTTCAAATGAGCAGTATGAACTTGAACCATTGTTCAGTTGCTGTAAAATCCCAGCCTACAGACACAGCTTAATAATTTAGTTTTCATAAATAATAATGCACTGTCTGATTTTTATCTAAGGTAACAGCTTCACCTTGCAAAGGTTCTTGAGGCTCGGAAGGCAAATAGATACAGACTATAGTAATTTCTCTTTTTGCCTTCACAAATATATCAAGAACCTTAAGCTCTTCTGCCTCAGTGTTATCCAGGTCACTCTCATCCAATCCTCAAGCCTACAACACAGTGACCAAAGACACACAGAAAGAAATAGAAGCAACCACCAGAACTCAGAGATTTCAGCTATAGCTACTTCAGTAGTTCCTTGCCCTAGTTTTCAAGGAGGAAATAACCAAACCCCACACCAATCATACAGTCTGCCATTTAAAAAATTCATTTCAGGATTCCTCTGAAAGTTCTGGTTCTGATGTACACAGTTCCTAGGAGCAGGTGGCCATCTCCTTGCCCTGACCTGCCTGAAGAACTGAACTTCATGTCAATACAGTACTTCACAAAGCACACAGCTTTTGGAATGAGAAGGCACAATGTTCCTGGTGGGGAATTTCTACCTGCAAAACAACCTCTTGCCAAAGGTAACTGTGACAGGCAACCTGCCTAGTCATGCAAGACCTGTCACAGCCAACAAACCTGCCTGCAGTAAAAATGGCTGAATAGGGATGAATGCTTTTGCTTACAAATAGAGATTAATTTAACAGTAAAACTGAACAAAGTAATAACAGCTGAATCAAATGTGACAGCCAAAAAACATTTTATGCACACACTTTATTACCATTCTTAAGTTCATGTTTGCATAGCTAGTGAATTTATGCTTCAGCATGTCTAAAACTGAGTTACAGAGACATACACAGCGGTAATTTTCTTTACAGTGATCTACCAACTGGATGAGTAAAAAGAGAGGGCAACCATTCAGAAAACAAGCAGCATACATTCAGCTCTTTAGTCTTCCCTGTCTAGTCTCATACGCAACAGAAATCTTTACTGCACCCTAAAACTTCCAGAACTCAAACTCTGAAGAAAGAACCATCTCCACCTACTTCCAGGTTCTGCATCTAACAAGAATCCTTTTCATATAATGTGCTTTCAGAATATTTAAGCAGCAACAACAACAACAAAAAAATAAATACAAGAAATAGGAGAAGAAAAAAAGAATATACAGACACAGAAATTTGTGAAAAAAAAAAATAAAATGCAGAGAGATGCATGAAGCAGAAGAGTAGTATGGAACATTATACAGTAGTTAGGATAAGGGGGAATGGTTTTAAACTAAAGGAAGGGAGATTTAGACTAGATGTCAGGGGAGGTCCCCCCCCCCCCGTGTGAGGTGCTGGAACAGGTTGCTCAGAGAGGTTATGGATACAACATCCCTGGCAGCATTTAAGGCCAGGTTGGATAGGGCCTTGGGCACTCTGATCTAGTATGTCAGCAACCCTGCCTGGAGCAGGGGAGTTGGAACTTGATGGTCCTTGAGGTCCCTTTCAACCCAAGCCTTCTATAATTCTATGGATAGTTAAAATAAAAATCCTCAAAGCATTATGTTAGAAAAATAATTAAGCCACAGATCTCATTCAGCACTAACTGGCACTTGCTAACAAACTGTTAATGAAGGCTATCAATAAAGAAGCAGATGCTAAGCAACAGCACTTAAGTGTTTGCCCACTTCCAAAAATAAAAATTGTATAAAGTTATAAAAGGAGCAAGCCACCATCTTTTCTTACTTTGTACACAGGACTAAGTGGAGTGTTATCTATTCTTAGAATTTTTCCATAAAACAAACTCAACACAGGTGTATTTTAATGCAAAGCTCTTAATTTACAATAAATATTTTAAATTTTAACCTTACAGTACTTTTGAAATCTGTTTATAATTTGCAAAGTACAGTGCTTTGAGATGAATCTGAAAAAATTCAGCAATTAATAGTACTTACAGGTAAATGAAATAGAAAGCTTTAACCATTTACATATTATTGTCATCCTAGTTGAATAAGTTTAAGAGTAAATAATTTTAAGATACTGCCAGAAAGGTAACATTGGTAGTTTAGCTTTTCTAATGACTAGAAAAGAAAACAGTCTATGAATTGTAAAATAGAATGGCAAATTTTTAATATTAATTAGAAGTAAAAAGTAAACTTGATTATTTGGTGATATTTCTGACTTTTTACTTTATGTTAAAAGTGTCACAAAATACTTTTTTTTTTTTTTTTTTTTGCTTACTTGAAGAGCACTTATTACAGTGCTACCTTTAGAATAAGCAAATGGTATCTGGCTCTCAAGAATAATCTTATGGGAAATGTGTATTGTGTTTACTGTTATTTGATGATGAAATGTCAACAGATTGAAATATTTCTATAATAAATTATTCCATTCAATAAAGGCATCAATAGATTGCCTGGTTTTAAAATACAATTTCACTATAATGCATTGAAAGAAATAGCCCTAATGTAAAAGCCCTGCCATGTGAATTAGTCCCTATAAACCACAGTCCCCTAGCCCCTTGCTTTAGTGTACTTCTGAAAAACCCACAACTACAAGGAAATTCAGAGATTGGAATAAAAATCCTCACTTACCACTTTTTGCCTAGGTATCACATTTTACTCTCTGCATTAAAGAAAAAGTAATTCAGAATCTCCTAAAAATTCTTAAAAATACTGCCTAACGTTAAGGACAAGCATACCTACCCATAGACTATAGGAAATGGTTTACATATGTGGACTTTTTTCCCCCTCCAAAATATGGGGCCAAAATGGGTTAGATTATTTTACTGAAATACAAAGAAATATTGAATCATGAGTTGCAGGCAGTGGACTGCATGCTAGGGATCTTCCAAATACACATGAAAAAAATCTGCCATCTCATAAATAATGTTTTGCTTGTTAAAACAAAGCAAGTCAACCACAGGATGCAATGTGAAAAACTAAGATGGTCAGCAGGATCACAAAGAAATGTAGAAAAAAGTTCAAAACGTAGAAAAAGATTTAAATGAACATAAAATCACACTTATTTAGATACACAGGTCACTCCAAAAGTAACACCTCATACTATTTTTCATGGAACTACACCTGATGCGAGGAGCACAATAACACTATTTGATAAAACAAATTTGCAGCTACAAAAATTGTTTTCTGACAGTCACTATCATTAGCTGTGCATTTTCATTAGCTACAAACAAAACCCTGCTTGCTGTGCTTGTAAAAATCTGCATCAGTGGAGGTGACTGCTGTTTCACAGCTGCTATGACAGAATCACTGCTAGAAAAATGTTGCTCATACATATCATCTTTAATTAGTCTGAACAGTCACAAGTCAGAAGGTGCCAAATCTGGACTATGCAGGGAGTGTGGTAAGACAGACTAGCCAAGTTTTGGCAACATGCTTAATAGTCTTGAGACTGGTAAGGAGACTGGTGCTATCATGTTGGAAGAGAAAGGTAGCCTTCTTCTGTGACCTGACTATTGAAGTTTGAGCCTTCAGCTTAGTCAGCATCACAGTGTAGCAGTCAGAGCTGATGGTTTGTTTGGGTTCCAGGACATCCAGATGGATCACCGCTTTCCACATCCCAAAAGACAATTCATATCACTTTACCTATTGAAGGCTGCATCTTGCACTTTTTCTTCCATGGGGAATTCACATGGTGCCCCTCCAGGACTGCCTGTAGACACCAGCTCACAGTGGTGATACCACACCTTGTCACCAGTAATGATGCAACCTTGGGAACTGTCACCTTCAGCCTTCAATATGACAAATTTGCATATGGTGTTCTTCCTGCCCCTGTGTGAGAATTCATGGCACCCACCTGGCACAGACTTTGTGACAATCCGATCTTTCCATCATTGTTTCCACTGAATTGAAGCTGATATTCAGCTCCATACACAGTTTCCTGGTCATAATCCACTGATCCATGTGGTTGACTTGATCAAGACACTCTCCATTTCATGGTCTGACTACTCTGCATGGCAGTTCTGGAACATGGCTTGTCTTTCATATCGCTGTTGCCACTGCTGAAATATACCACTCACCACCTCTGTGCTCACATCCACTGTTTGGTCTCCATAAACATTCAGCGAACATCAACGAATTCCAATGGGTGTCTTTTTTTTCCCTGCATGGAGGAATTCAGTTCCATACCTTTGCTTCTTTCACACTTCCATTTTGACAGACTGCTCCTCTGCCGCCATATGTCACATGGCAACAAAGTGTAACAATATTGTTGGGAAGTTCAGTCTCTACTTCCATCCCATCAACATCTGCCTATGATGTCATGGGCCAACATAATAAAATAGGAGGCACAACTTTCAGAATACCCCCTGTATATTATCTCATTTAATATTTCTGTTATTTTTGCCCTGGCTTTTAAGCATTCCAACCAAGTCATGCTTCCCTTACGTGAATGGAAGGTAAACAGATATGCTGGAATCTCTCCTGGCACTTAAGCATCTCACAGTGGTATATTTTAATTTCTGGCACACATTATGATTTGTGCTTAATGGATCCTCTGTTCTTATGCCATTTTGTTATAATCAGCATGTGTTTTAGTCATTGATCAGCAACTCCATTTGCCTTTCATATCATAATTTGACATCAATACAAGAAACAGGATGAGATGCAAACAAAATGATATAGAATTCCTAAATAATAGCCGATCATGAATTACATTTGCAAAGTGTGTATTGTCAGTTCCAGATTTAACAGGCAATAAGTACCTCTTTGTACTGAACTTCCAGAAATTCAATGGAAGTAAAAAGAAAGCAGCTTCCGGAGTAAAAACAAAAACACAACAAAACCAACCACAATTACAAGTTGCTAATCACATCTAAGGATTATTGGTCTTTCTTACTAAGAAGTCATAGATAGAAATCAGTTAACTCTTTGTAGTCGCTGTTATCAGAGATTTGATGATCTCAGGTGGATGTCTAGTGAACCCTGATTCTTCTATGAAGACCTCTAAGTCCTCTAACTGAAATGCACTGAGTATGTTCCCAGGAAATTACTCTCCCAGTAGTTCCCAAAGAAATGTTTTGGCATAAATGAATTTTTCTCCAGTACATTCTGATGAAGCTTTTCAGATTTTTAAGTACTTGCTTATCTTTGTTAATACAGTCAGGTACACCCATATCTACTGGGATCTGCTTTAATGGCTGAAAGTTTGTCTTGTCAGCAGAAAATGTTAAACAACCGAAAAAGAAAAAAAAAAAACAACCAGTATTAAAGCCTTGTTTGTGGAAAAGAAACTGCTAATATGTTTTAAGATCACTAGAAATTCAAGGCTAGAAGAAATATAAGAAATACAGTACAAAAACCCACAGCACAGATGTGGAAAAAGCCAAAGCCAAAATCAAAAAGCCAAAATTTAGAAAAAAACAAAAACCAAGAACCCCATGTAATGTAAGCTTCATATTATCAAGCACACATTAAAGATTTTTAGACAGACAACTTTAATCTCATATTTATTTTGTACTCCACTGTCCTGTGGACAGTGTTAAAGTTGTTTATAAATTTTATGTGAAAAGATTCCTTGGGAATAAGCTCAGAGATAAAGCTAACCTGATGATTTATACTATTGCTGTGGAAACATAAAAAAAGGGACACAGTTATAGATATACAAATATATATTCATGTGTATGTATGAATAGGAGGTTGGTTTCCCTATTCTAAATTTATCTCGGTCATTTTTCTCCCCCTTTATGATGAGGCAAACATAGAAAGAGTTGTGAGTAACTCTGCAACCATCTGTGCAACACCTCTGGCTCTTTAACCAGAGGAAACATGTTTTTTTTTTCCTGAAATAAACAGTAAATATTTATTTAGTTTATTATTTTAATTTATTATTTTATTTTTATTATTATTAACATTATATTAAGTAAGTAAGGTATAGGATAGATAGGAATCTGCCTTTCTCATAGCAAATTGTCACCATTTTAAAATTACATTTTTATGAGATTTATTTGAATTCTGTGTTGGCAAATCTTTTCTTTTTAGAATTTCCTTGGGACACCAATACATAAAAAAAAAAAATTTAACATATTTGTTTTGGAGTATTTTTTTATTTCAATTTTCTTTTTGTAAACCAAAAGGACTGCACAATTTATCTTCAGCATAGTTGATTCCACATGTATAAAATCAACACAAATATTTTAGTACAACTTTCACGCAAGTCAGACTACATTTAGCAAGACACTGCTCTCAGAAAAAGGAAAGCTGTGTATTTTCTGTAACCTTAAATAATTTTAAGAAAAAATAAGGAAAGCACTATTAAAACATATATTTTAATAACAAATGTATATTTTTTGAAAAAAAGTAAGCTTTATACTTTTCATACACAGACTAAAGTTCACTTCAAAATTGTTAGATTTTTGCTTTCAAATTCTTTTCCAAAATAAGTGAACCTGCTAGCTCCTTATCAATGAGTATAGAAATTTTTTGCATGCTATTGCTATCCTTAAGCTTAAATAGCTTTCTGCTAGATGTTTAACCCTTTTATGAACCTACAGAAAACAAGCATATCATCTGCTCATATTTAACTCATCCTACATTGGGAGAAAACACACATGATGTATGGCGGACTATTTTTTCTTCTCTGCTGAAAGTGACTGAGTACCTGAAGTGCTTGATTTGGAGGATAACACATCAGTTGCTTTAGAGAGCAAAATATAAGCCAGCTCAGAATCACTAAATCATCTACATTCATACAGTTTCAGTAAAAATTCACCCTAAGACAAGCCTAGCTTGAGGCCTCATAGGCATATTCATCTGGTCTGACAGGATAGATTAGCAATTGAAGTAGTTGAGATATGAAATGTTCCACAATATTATTTCTGAAAGTTCCACAACATTTTTCTGACACATTCCACAATATCATTACTTCTTATACTCTGATGTGATTTTTAGAACATGAATGTTTTAGAATCAACAGATGTCTTCAGCTGGAATTAGGAGCGTGTCCACTGCCTTATTCCCATAAAATGAATGCAACTTTAAAACGCTGATGTATTAGTGTCATAAAATTGCAGATTTAATCTTACAGCCTTTTTTTTTTTTTTTTTTGCCCCCTACAGACAGGAACCTTTGTAATATAAGATATATAACATCTGGCAAAGAAACAAAAACAAAATAAAATAAGGAAGTTAACCAATACTAAGGGAAAGTGCTAAGCAACAACTCAAGAGTAAC
This sequence comes from Centrocercus urophasianus, assembly GCF_019232065.1. Taxonomy (NCBI): domain Eukaryota; kingdom Metazoa; phylum Chordata; class Aves; order Galliformes; family Phasianidae; genus Centrocercus; species Centrocercus urophasianus. The sequence continues at coordinate 24,716,611 of NW_024884586.1, forward strand.
ATAAACATCAGTGTTTACGTAAGCATATTATTTAAACATTTTTTTTTCCCCAAAACAATGGAATACAATAAAAACAATTTATCTTGCTCTCTTGCAATATGTGAAAATGTTATCGTTGAGAAGCCAATGACTACTGTAGCATTTTTATTATCATTACACTTTGTGTTTTCAACTTAAAGTTGGTCCATTGAAAGCAATGAAGGTCCATCACTTCATATCAGCAACAGAATACTCTTGCAGACTTTAAACCCAGCTGTCACTATACTGTGGCTCATTTTTCATAAAACAAAAAGAATATTAATGAGTAGCACCCAGACTATTTCAGATTACCGCAATTCAGAGAGCTGCATGTTAATCTCACCAAGCACACCTTGACTAAAAGTAAACAAGTTGTCTGTTTTACTTTTTACTTGTCGTAATGTGATGGAAAGTACAGCAATAATAGCTGAATGGCACAATCCCAGGCTACAGCAAATAAGCATGAACCCAAATGCAGCAGCCACGGACACAAAAACAAAGGAAGAAAACCTGCTTACCTTTACCTGCCTGAGGTATACACAGGGATCTGCAGCAAGATACCCTCACCTCCACTGCGGACCCTTAAATGAAGTCTGGGGAGGGGTGGTTCCAGTTCTTCTGGTCACTCAGGTACATTGCATGCACCTGATGTCCCCTGGATTGGCCCTGTCTTCCTACCAAGTGCTCAATCTCTGTTTCAGGCCGTGACTTAGCATTTCCACTACACTTGTTAACAATAAAATAAGCAAGTGAAAGGTATCAAATTGATTCTGTAGCCTGTAGTGAGGGGGAAATAAGTGGACCCAAGTCCAAACATTTTGTAAAGGACATGTAACTAAATTTTAGGAAACAATATTTGCTTCAAGTAACACAACAGATCCAAAATAGTAGTTTTTTTGAAGTCATGTGGCTACATGAAAGGGTTAAGCAGGAAAATAAATTGTTGACATATGACTAGATAACACGAGACTTAATAATAAAAAATGCAAGTCTCTCTTCAGCTGTTTCTCTTCCAGATTAATGAAACTTTTATGTTGGTATTAAGTTGTGTCTTGATCTGTTCAGTTACTGATGTCAGGCTACCCCTTCCACTCCCAGATGTCAGAATTCAGCTCAGATGTTTTTTTTTTTTCCCTAGAAGAAAAATCCTAGTGTGCTTACACTGGGATGGAATAGAGTCTGCCACAGAACATCTGGGCTGGAGTTAGGGCATGGAGTTGCAGTGCCCAGACTGAAATCAGATGAAAATAGTCTGAAAATATTGCTTCTTCTCAAATTTTGGTTTTATGACATTGTAAGAGCATAAAGAGGAAACTGCCATCACCTTTCTTTTTTTTCCAGAAGACATCATTATTTTCTGATTTGTTAACAAACTGGGATTACAATCTAGAAACTTACAGTACATTTTCTACTTCACTTTCACATATTTGAGTCATTATTTACAGACAGCACATCAACACAGAAAGGAGGTAAGAATGTTGCCAATAATCAAAACGGAAATCTATTCCCAAATTAACTTTCTGTTTTATTTGGCCCCCCTGCCCTTGTAGAAATTCCTACTCCTGCTATCCAGAAGGTAATAAAAGACAGTAAGCATTCATACTGAATTTTTTATACTTCTTTTTAAGTAGGAGGAGCAGCAGAGATTATTCTAGCCCAGTGAAGGCACCCTCTGTTGCTGAGAGTGCAGTTTCAACAGACCATCTATAAACCAGGTCACACACATACGCCTTTTATTCTTGAACTGCTGCTGTTGTGCTTCTTGATTTGTAAGCAGGACAGAGCTTGATGCTAGGGTCCTAAGGAAATCTGTATCTAACATAGGCCTTTGCAGTAAAAAGTAACACACGCGCAGTCAAAGGGCAGTAATTAGGTGCTGAGTCCCCAGCTGCTTGACTGAAGTAACTGGCTGCCAGGAGTTAAAAAGCTAAGCCAGAGTGCATAAAAGTTAGTTACTGCTGCTGCCAAATAGAAGCACTTTCAAGTAAAAGCAGTATGGAAAACCTTTTTGATTTAGGACTTAATGCTCCTATATCCACTTATTGACACTGTGCACCCTATTCCTCAACCAGAAAATGATATTTTACTTTTCTTTGTATTAGATTGTGGATACTCTGTTGTTAGGTCATGCCTTGTCACTGCTGCGATCTGTTTCATCCCCTCTGAGTTCAGAAGAACTTGATTGAGACCTGCTGTGACTACATCCCCGTTGCTTGTCTCTCACGTGATATATCACTGGGAACTCTGTGTTGCTTGTGTAGAAATTGTACTGTCCTGGGTTTGCCATGGTCCTTGTATTTGATTCTCTGTCTACTGTTTTCTTATAGCAAAATCTGCAACTCTTGCAATTAATCGGCAAATTCAGGATTATTTTAGCTCTCTGGTGACAGTACTTCCTGCACTCTTTTTGTAATGCCCGCACTTGTAACAAACTCAAACAAACCACAATCATGTAAACACTATATTTTATATCCTGTTAGCCAGCTAAAAGGTAGAAAATGCTTGCACTAAACTTTTAAGGGTATGGAGCCAACACCTTGGGCCAATAACATCCTCATTAAAAAATAAGGTATATCAAAACTCTCAAGTTAAAAGGTTTAGTCCCTGTGTAGTTGATAAATGTTGAGCTAAACTAATCAATGGTTTTAAGAAGCAGTGCCATCAGCTGGCTGCCCTGACCTGTGCTTCTAGTTTTTACAAACGTAAGATTTAAGAAAGATGTCAACACCAGGCCTCTGACCTAGTATGGACCTTGTTCATGCCAGCCTGGTGTTCTGCTAAACAGACTGAGAACTTTCAGCTCAAATCAGTAACATGTGCGCTTCACTAATATAACACATGGCCTGGAAATTAAAATGAAACATGATTGAGTGCCTTTGGATATTTTAACAGCTAAGAATGCAGCTAGGAAAAAAAAAAAAAAGAAAGTTGTTTCTGTGTTTTGTTTGGGGAGGGGGAAGGATAAATTCAATTGTTTTGTTTTTCTTCAAAAATGTGGGGAAAACAAAAAATCAATTAATTATTTCATGGATGACTAACTTAGGGCAAATAACAGGTTGTATGTTTCTTTATGTGTGCCACTTATTAGATAAGTAGGTTTTACTGCTTTTAATTGAGCTAAGTTAAAACTAATTAGAAGGTAGTTAAAATACAATCTAAATACAATAAAATGAATAAAACCAGCCGGTGGCATTTTGCTCATCAATAATATTCCTTATGCAATTGGTTATTTCCAGTATGTCATATGTTGATTATTTCCAATTAGAATACAAAGCTTTGCCAGTTGCTGGAATGACAGTTTATCCCTACATGCAGGAATGGGAACAGACTTTCCACATGTGCCACCATTTAACCAGTTTCATTCATTTTATGCCATCTTTTACTGATACTCATGATTCTTACATATGACTCTAGACATCACATATGAATTTGGACTTCCTATAAACCAAAATACACCTATCTTTGTAATTACAGATGGACAGGTATACAGTAAAACCCACAGACATTCAGTTACTAGATACAAGTAGCATCTCAGGTCAGTGCTGAGATTTTATATTTGATAGTGGAACAGTGATGCCTTTAGGACAGAAGCAGATTTTTTTTATATAGTAAGGGGGAAAATTATATGAAAAAAATGCTATTTTATACTTAGTAATAACGGTAAATGCTTCTACATGCATACTTTTCCATCTCTATTAGCCATGAAATAATTAGCTAACTGGTGATTGTGGTATATCTATGCTTAGGGCTTGTTTCTTTAGTTTTTAGACTTACACAAAAACTTGGAACAGGAAAAAACTGCCAAAGACAACAAGATTACAGAAATTAAACAGAGGAAATATCTTTCACTAAACAGGCATTCAAGTATGAAGCATGCTAACTTGATCTCCATCACCTACTGCATGTCCAAACAGAAAAACTAACTTTTGTTGTTGGTGGTTTTTTTCCCTTGCATTTGGAAGATGCTTTTTTTTTTACAGTGTCACTGTCCATTAATTTCACAATAGACTTATTTCTTTTTCAGAGAAGGAAAGAAAATATTGGAAAAACAAATGAAAGTTATCATATTTACTGGAATAGATGGTTGAAAGAATATTAAGACTACATAATGGGCAAGTGCAGTTCACATAATTTGAATTTATTTTGCAGTTAAAATTGTTAGTGAAAACATAAGAGTATTATATACATATATAACTTTATCATGTCTGCTCCTTCTCTGTGTAAAGCTACTTATATTTCAACCTACAAGGTGTTCCAATTTATACCTGCTAATGACACAGGCAACGACTGTTTTCTTGTAATAAACCAAACATTGCAGGGACTTAGTTGGCATTTCACAGTATAAAAGGTATTAAACATATTTCTTCATATAAGGGAGCTCTGCATTTAAGATTATGGCACTGTAGTTCTGCAAAAACATTTTCTTATTGGCTCTGAACTTAAAAAAAATGTAGCCATCATATCTATAATCTTTTATTATTCACTGAAATTTCATTAATTTTAAGCGATGGACATAGAAGATGGAAAGGATTTTATATTTGCAGAATGCTCAATATTCAGGCAAATGCAGAATTACAACATAAATATTCCCTAAATTTGTGGCATTACCTGCTGAAATAGAAATATGATTGATACAAACAGACTTACTCGCAGTTTTGGTATAAGTGATTCTATTCTGCACTTCTTTCTACATTTACAAAATGCAGGCACTGAGACAGTTGTTGGCCATATTGGTTCTACTTCTGTCAGATTTAGAAAGAAATTAAAAAAACATATTTTTACTAATTCCTGCATATCTCTAAATGAAAAAAAAAAGAAAAAGAAGTGAAGCTTTATATGAGTTCTGCACTGATTTCATATCAAATTTTAGTATATAGTAACGGTAGACCTATGCAACATTATATTGTGACAATATTTATGAAAAAGGTATAATTACACAGCAGTACAGAAACATGGCAAGTATTCAAAGGTCTAGTAATGGAAAACAGTCACATTAGATGCAAAATTTTGACGTATCTATTTAATACTTCTCAGAGTTTACTCAACTTTTTCCTTTTTACAAATGTACATAGCTTCAATTTTATTGATGAATAAAATTATTGAATTTAAGTTGCTACAAAAAATTATTCAATTTAGTCTAGATGCAATTATAAAGACTATCTTGGCTCTTTTTTAGGCTTGTTTTTATTTTTAAGTCTTTTTTCTTTTAAATAAACAAACAGCAGGATTAATCCTCTTAGAAGGAAATATTCTTCCATTTCCTCAAGCAGAACTAGATTGTCCTCATTCCTCCCAAAACAGACTTCTTGCCACAAGGCATAACTTCTGTCAAAGCTCTGATATCTTCTGCAATAAATAAAGTAGGCATTTGCTTTGTAAAAAAAAAAAAAAAAAAAAAAAAAAAGCAATAAAAAAAACTGAAAAAACCAACTTCTTGAAGACCTGTACTATGTGTGATAAAAAAACCTCAAATACCTCCTAAATCAAACTTAATAACAAAATCTCTTAATGAAAGAAAGATGTTAGTGTTGTTATGAAGGTCTGTTTCCAACCAGCATAACTAGAAGACTGAGGTATCTCTCCTACATTGTGAAGCAACTTCTCAAACTCAATGTCATTGAAATACTACCTATTCAAAAACACTTTAAAAATAAGATACATTAGCCACATTTTTTTCCAAAGAAAGCCATTTTCCTAAACATTGAATAGTTTATTTTGATTTCTTCATCTTCCTTTATGGTGTCGTTCTTTTAAATGAAGTTATTGATTCTCAAACAAAATGGAAATGGTCACAAAATGGAAAAGGTTATAGCAACAAATTATGTTTTAACTACTGGAAAAATACAGATTTCAAACAGAATAGTAAGCTTTAAGATAACATCTAGCATTTGCACAGCATGCATTAGAATGATTTTGGGCTATATCTGTCTTTCTGCTGCCAGGTATGAATTTGTCCATATTTTGCTACAAGCTTATTACATGCCTACCATATTTACATTTGCTCTTTATGAGTAATTTTGTATTTAGTAGTTAATCAAAATGTTTAAAAATTTAAATATTTCAAGGAAGGAAAGAATAAATGTAGTTGAAATTTCAACCATTCGAATGCCACTATTGACTTCAGCAGGAATCATACAGCTGGAGCACACATAGCAAGGAATGAAAATTGACTATATCAGCTTCTTGATTTGATCAAATTCTAGATAATAATATTTAAGCATTAAATTTAAAGCACATTAGGGTATATGGAAGTAGGGAGGGAGGAAAAGGAGGTGATGAAAAACCATCACTCTCAGATTTCTTGGAAAGCTGAGATGAGATAGGATGAACTAATAAGGTCAGTGGAAGTATTAAAGGCAATTACTAGCAATGAACTATTACATGAATGAGCAATGGTGAAGCAAACTACTATGACAATTGCACCAAAAAGACTGAAGGAGCAGATTCTGCCCCACTCACACCCACACGATTCCACCAGCAACGAAGGAAGAGTACAGACAAGATAGCACATCCTAGCAATTCTTGGTCTCGACCCTGATCCTGTAATGCTCCGAAGAGACTTAAACATGAATATCCCAAAAGCCCTTTTTCAGGCAAAAAAGAGGAAGCTTATACATTATTCAAGGAGAAGAGACCTTGGTGCCACTTCACCATGTGCTGATAAGACCTTTAATTCTCCTGGAGAAACATATTAGAAAACCATCAGTAGAGTATATGGCAAACTTAGATGAACATGTGCAAGATGTGCAAACAATAAAGAAGATTCGGGTATAGATATACTGTGTTTAAATGATAACTTCACATGCTTTTTATTTGCTTGTTTTTGTTTTGTTTCCTTGTTTTTTCAGAGAAAGAACACTACATTTATAACACCAGACTCAATGGCTCATCTTGCAGAAAGACAAGCTCCTTCAATTTACCAATGTATTTCCTGGAAAAAAACACCACACTGAATTTTTCCAGTATTGGGAATCAAGGTCGCAGATCTTGGCTGGCCTAAATTAAGATTCCTTCAAACCTGACTGATGTGACTCACAGAGCAAGAGCATAACTCTGAAAAAAAAAATGAGGAAAGGGTGATTGATGGGAGTGGTGTGGGGGAGTGGGATTCATATAAACAAAGCAGTATTACTTTTTAGTATGGCACAAGAAAGCCTATTCTATGACCTCTTTGTAAGAAAAAACTGTGCTAAACATTCAAATGATTGAGAAGGGGAGGAAAAAATGTTTATGTAACTAAATTTAGTAAGATCAGGTCAAGAAATGTGTTGGTTGTGCAATGCGACATCTTGAAGCGCTTATCCAAAAAGCTAGAATCCACATGGTTCACAAACAAACAGCTGCTGCATTAGTTTTAAGATTTGGTAAAATGAAGGAATCAGACAATTAGTAAAACATTAAAGTGAAAATATTTAATCCTACTTTCTAAGGATTCAAAACAATCACTGCCAAAAACAACAAGCTGATACTTCTAAGAGAATGTGTGCTCAATCCATAAACACTTTTAAAGTATTCAGGAGTCTGTGTCAGGAATTCAGAAGGCAGAGTGCAATACTGAACTGATGCTTTAATCATATATTGACTTTTTATCTCAATGCAAATAAACAGGTAAGAACTAGATTAAATCAAAACAAAACAAAAAAACCCCAGCAGACTCTTGAAGCCACAGATAAAAAGAACTATCAGTGGGATACAGAACTGGTATTTAATTCTGGAAGGTCGTTGTATTTTTTTTCTTTGAAAAAAGTACATCATCTTCAGAATATCATCTTCAGCTGAGCACTCAAAAACATCACAGATTCTCCTTCTGTGTAAATTGTTAAGAGTGTCTCAATAGGTGTCATAATTGTAGGATTGGAATATATTTCATTAGCAAGCAAAAGGAAAAGAAACTTAGGAAATTCTAATTATGTATGATAGGGTGAAAGGCTAGGAATGGGAAGTTAAGTTCTATTAGTTTTGTCCAGGACAGATACAGTACATTACTTACCCATATAAAGGGTGCAGGCCAAAATCATAAAGAACCTGTTAACACTGCTAGCTTGTAATGGATGCAATCACGCCATTACTATCTAAATTTTTGTTTATTTTTCAATAGATTGGTGTCTGCACATCATGCTGTCTTACACTGCCGCTCCTCTGTAACCTTAACCATTATTCCTACTGTGTAAAGTGAAGCACAAATTTAAGGTGACAAAGCACCAGTTGGCTGATGTGAAGTATGCTACGAAAGCGGAAACCTCTGAAAGCTTCACAGCCATTATGAAATAACTGACCTATATGAAACTGCTACCATGGTTCACAAATTTATTGTCAGGTTCCAGCCTCTAGCTGTTCTCTGATTGTTCTAAATACTTGACAAACTGAAGCCTTTTCACTTTCCGTTGAAATTGCCTCATCTCCCTGTCAGAGCGCCATGGGGGACTCCATTACTTTTCTGACTTCTTTCCCCTACTGACAAGTCATTTAGCTGGCTTCTTGTTGTGAAGGCTGTCCATGTCAAATTAGCCAGGGCCCCTATTGTCCTTATTACCACTCGAAAAGCCATCATGAGTAATGCTACGGGGTCCCTCAGTTGTCATCATTTGTCAGAAAGAAAGGGAGTGTGGTTACATATAGCTGACAGGTAATTTCAGTGTCTACAATTACCCCAATTAGTCTTGTCATAAACAATTCGATAAATGCACACCAATACAAACAGATAAACACACCAAGGTTTCTCACTATTAATGTCATGTAATGGATAAATCAGTGATATAATGCTATATTTTATTTATTTCTTTAAACTATCCTCAGCTGCAAGCTGGCAGTTGCTACCTGGTCAGCACAAATTGTACTATCTACTTTCATTAGCTCATCACAGCAAGAGAATATGAAAGGCTGTGACAAAATTCATTTAGAGAGAGCATGAAAGAGCAGATTGCCTAAAGCTGGTGTTATAACAGAGATAAAACAAAGGTTTTCTTTTTTCAGTTCAGTGCTGCAATGAGCTGTAAAGAAGACTATTTTGTCCTTAAAAACAAACATAAAACATGAGAGAGACAGAAGAGAAAGCAATGAAATACATTCCTTCTGAAATTAAAAATACATGCCTCGCACCATATTCCCAGTCCAGGTGGGTCTTCTAACAATATACATAATAAAAGTCTGATTTTCAGAGGGAGTCATAGTATTAACCAGTGTTCCCACTGGTGGTTTCTAGCTTTTTTTTTTTCTTTTTTTTTTCCAGATAGACCTTGCCACACTATACAGTTCCTAAAATAACTGCTAAATATTCCACATAACGTACAGCATAATTCCTGCTGTTCCTACATAAGAATTATTTGATAACGGATTTAGTAATTTAAACTCACTGGATAGTTGGTAGCACTGTCTTTCTAGGCATGGAATATTGATAGTATTGACTGCTGTTCTACAACATCAGGTAGACTTGTTATAAACACAACACTGAAAGGGGTGGCTTTAATAACATCCATACATCCATATTAAACACTGAATTATGAATTGCTAAGCTTATCTTTGTGATCCATGTAAATAAACACTGAAATCTTGACATCTCTAGAGTCCACAGCACCCTGTCTGTTTGCTGACCGCAGGCTTAAGTGATGGCTGGAAAACTGAACACAGACATGTTGTTGTAGGAAATTGCTTTTGGCAACTATTTGTTCAAACTCAAGATTTTTTTTAAACCAACACTAAGAACCCACCAGAAAACAGGACAGGTCTCCCTAATGAGTAATCTATTTTAGCACAGTCTTGTCTAGGCATGACAGTTTACTGAGAGGCTTGAAAAACTCGTAATTACCAGTGTTACAGGGCAATTAATGTATATTACACTGCACTACTCATGGCAGCAACTGTCATTTTCTCAATAAAAATGAGTACTCTTCAGCTAAAGGTGACATTAATTGGGACTTTAATGACTATGCAGAGGAGCTGAAGCCAAATATGAACAAAACAGCGATTCAATGAGCGACTTCAGAAACGAGAAAATTGTACTAAAATGAGATTAATTGCTGTTTAGAAAAAGGAAAGAACCTAAAAAGCTATTAAATTGCAGGGTTTGGGTGCCCGGGTGATGGTTGTGATGTTAATCTTGCATTCTCACAGCAGGCAAATATTCACTAAATTCAGAGCCTTTTGACAGCAGGAAAAATCATGTATGCTTAACTTCAATCCATCAAAAATATATTTCAGCTTTTATCAGTGTTCTAAATACTTCTGCAATTTCAAAAATTACTGCTCCATTCCTTGGCTGTCATCATGCAAATGCGAACACTGTCAATATTGCTATGAAAAATTCCCTGGCTTCAAAAGGCCTACTTCGGTGATAAAGAAAGAAAAACGTGAAGATTAGAATTGCAAAACACACACTACTAATATAACAGAAAGCAACAATAAGAATTTAATGTTTAAGTTGTGGAAACTGCTAAAATAGAAAATGATGGGGTGTTGTTTTAGTGTGTATGCAAGAAAAAATAATCAAAGAATTCCCCCACTCTCCCATAAAATCTTTCAGAGCTTATAACTTTATAGATAATTAATCGTTGCAAATAATTAGGACATAATTTTGCAGCTTGACTTCAGGTGATATAATTATTAAAACTGTTCTGTAGTTTCTAAAAGCCTTTATCCGTGCTACTTAATTTTTTAAAGCAATTATATAATTGCTTTTCTTTATAGCCTTTTTAACTGTCATGATGACTGTATACATAAAACATTGCACTTAAACTCTGACATATAAGAGGGATAAACATAGCTTTGATTCACTTTGAAGTTATATCTCCTGTAGCTTCAAATTTTAAAACAGAAAATCAGTTCAACCATTGAGGTTAAAAACTGCATATGGAGTATTTACATGTCTTAAAAAGGAACCCCTTCCTCCACTGCTAACCTGCACTAGTTGCGTGCTGGAAAAGAGAAAAAATAGAGCTTACCATTTTTTACAATTTCCTGTTCCATAATCTATTCTGTTTGCCCAGTATCTTCATAATTAAACATCCATCTCATCTACACTTTCAAAATCTCTAGACATATTAAAACATGCATCCTCAAGAGCTACATCTTCTAAGCAATATAATAAAGACAATGACAATAGGGATACTGTGTCTTTTTATCAGCAGGATTAAAAAACACAATTAGAACATTATTCCCATTAGCACTTCTGTTAACTAAGTTCAGAAATTCCACAATATGTATATAAATGTCTTATGTACAACAATCATGAGCAAACACTTTCAGTTTTGAACTTAATCCAGTCTCTCCATGTTGAATTGGATCCATGAGTTGTCAGAACATTAATTTGCCTCCATTGCATACAGTACTTGGATGATTAGTCAAGACATAGCATAACTATTTCCAGAAACATCTGAAAAATACTTGAGTTAACGCTTCCACAGTAACCTTTTAAGTTTAAAATTTGGTGATGAAATATTTTGCATTTAATATCTAGTTTTTTTGCAAAGGAGAAATGAAACAAAGCAATAGACAGTCACAGGCCTTGAATTCACAGTTTGCACAAGTACCTTTCCTTCAGTTATAGTTTTGATGTCACCAAGATTTGGATTGATGAAATCATATGCTGTCAGTTGAATTACAGCAGTGTATTCACAGTGAAAAAGTTACAGAGACACGTTTTTTAAGAAGTCTGCAATTTGTGGATGCAACAAAAGATTTAATCTGTAACAAAGCTCTCACTATGAAAAACAGTCAATCCCTTACGCTATCGCCTATGATGCTTTTTCTGTGTGTTAAAAGGTTTCTTGTGAACACGTAATTTAAATTATCTTTAAGTAATATTTCACACTTCTAAAGCCAAGGCTGGCAAATACGATGCCACAAAGCAGGAAAGATTACATTAGGATCCACCGACACAAGAAATCAGAGTCCAGAGTAGCTAGTGGCTAACTATTCATTGTCTCTAGCAAAGCAATGATGTTCATTTAGAGGATGACACAAAAATTGTAATTTCCATACTATTTATTCCTCTACCCCCAACAACCTGTGAAGGCTGCACAGCAAGTTAAAGCTATGTATGTTCTTTCTCCTGTTAATATTTTATTTTGAAAGTGGAGAAAAACGTGTTTTTTCATGTGAAAAATACATTCCTTGTTCCTTCCATATTCAAATGAAATTCTATTAGTGGTGGTGTCCTCAGGCTTTAAAAAGAAAAACAAACAAACAAACCTTGGACTTTGGAAAGCTTAATCTCTAATCATGAATAGATTGGTAATTGTGGAATAGAACCTCAAAATTTCTCTTGTGCAGGTATTAATTCGCATAATATACCTAGATTACATTAAATACAGATCACAGGAGTGAACTACCTTGAATTTAAGGGGACTATTATTTCACAACACATATATATTCATTGCAAGTTTTGTAATAGAATAAGTTGAATATGTTGACAATAGAAATGGAAATGCATATATTTACTGCTTTTATTTTTCCCCTCTTCCTCCTCTTCTTTCCCCAGTTTCTGTCCTTCTTTCATTACTTGCAAAATACAGCTTTGCATGTTATATCGGTCTGTATTTAAACATTGCTGTATACTTTTTTACAGGTTTCTTTGCTCTTACAATTCATTAACAGCATGAGCTTATCAGATTGTAAGTCATGACCAGATGAAGCATGTTATAAAACCAGAAGGTATTTTTTCCTCTTAAAAAGTGATTTTTCCCTACTGGATATATTTACAAAAAATATCTTCAGGTCTGAGAATTAAAATGTATCATGACTTGGATGAGAATACTTGAATAAAACCAAAATCCCTAGAACCCCATCATATGGGGCAATTAGAGTCTCCCTATCACTGTAAGTAACTGAATCTTGTAATACTACCATTGTGGAAATGGGAACAAGAAGAAAAACCAATAAGCCCTTAAACGTACAGGAATATCTAACTTTCAAAAATTATATAAATAAAAGCAGTAATACTATTTTGAATTCATATTCCTTGGAGGAAAAATGTATTTTTAAAAATATATTCACATCATAAAAATGATTATATTGTAAAATTGAAGAACAATGATATATAATTGAAATACTAAATTAACTGCTCTTAATTTTGTCTTCCATGATGGATTAGTGACTCTGCATTACAAAAAAAACCCAAACAAACAAACAAAACAAAACAAAACAAAAAAAACACACTAAAGAAAACACACAAAAGAAACCCCAAACCAAAACAACAACAAAATAAAATCCTTCATATATCTTTTTCAGTGTCTTTTTAATTTAAGGCAATTAGTGATTTCTTCCACAATCATTTCAAGTACAAGTATTTGTATAATATTTGTATAGAATAAGTATTTATATTTATAAGCATATGTATTTATATCTCATAAATAAGAGCAAACAATCTTTTTCATAACTTGTAAGTAAGTATAAAATTACATTCAAATTCTCTTTATGTTTTTCTAGAAATTTGGGATAATAACAGCTATAGCGTAATTATGCACCATGTAAAACCAACCTGAAAATTCTGCATTTTCAAAAGTAATTATAAAAGAAGAGTATGAAAAGGATTATTTTTAAAAATCAGTTTATAAAGACTTGTCTTCACAATTATTTCTATTTCTCTGAAGACTTACTCTTTAAAAAACTGTATTACCTAGGATTAAGGATAATATGTAAAGGTGGAGTTTCTTACCTCAGTAAATAGTATAAACATTTTGAAAAGTAACAATCTTTGCAATTCTCATGTGCGTACAAGTATTTCTAAGTGTTATAAAGGTATATGTGCAACAGCTACCCTATGTTGTGCTTATCTATTTCCATGGTTGGAAATATCAGATTAATTTGCGTTCAAATTTCCTGATTCACAAGCATATTTAAGTCATTAAAATACATTTTAAAAAATGAAGATGTTGATTTAACTATTTTCATAATTTTAAACAGTTAAAATGTGCATTTTTAAAGGCCAGAATAATCACTGATCTGTTTTGATCAGAGTAACTTTAAAATAATTCTATTTACTGTTTGCCTTTTCTGATGTAACTGTTCATTTCCTTGTTTCCTGATTCATGCAAAACAAAAAGGAAAAATAAAAGCATTTCTAGCAAATGTCTTAATCTGGTCAAAGTAAGCCTCTATGTCTTTGTTCCATAGAAGCTTTATTAGTTTCCTGGGCTCCATAGCAGGATAAACTATTTCATGCATGAAGGGATCAGCATTCCTTCTTCTAATCATTGCTATTGTACCCATTACAAAGCTTTCTGAACATCTCCTATGGATATCACACACTATCTTAATCACCCCTCAATTAATAGTTTCATACTCATATTTTAGTTCTGCTACTTCTACATACAATAACTGCTACTTCAGAATGATACCAAAGCCATAACAGAATATTCGGACTTTATAGTAATTTCACCACCATTGATACATTCTTACACTGAAAGAGTCCAAACAGCAGTTTCCACTGAATAACAGCTTAATACAACTGGTAATCCTCTCCTAGTACCATGACAGATATTCATGCCCATGTCTCTTGTGACTAGCCTGTAACTTCGAGAAGCACAAGCCATTTTCTGAGGTGCTTTGATAAGTAAAGAGGTAGCCATAACTATTTACATTAAAAATATGGGAAATCTCTGCTAGAATAAGCTTTAATACTATAAAGTTCTTTATACTCTGGGTTTTGCTGGTGCACTGCATTACATTCTTCTGAAAGTAATATAGGTGGTCTCAAAGAGAAAAGAAAGAAGTCAGCAATTTTCACTTTAATATACTAACGTTTGAAGTCATTTGCCAAATCATCTTACCTTTTTCCTCAGGTAGAAGGCATGTGTGACTTCCTATCCACTCTTAGAAGATGGTGGGGGTAAATGTTAATGACATACATCTTTCTGATTGTTCTTACAGAGGAAATCAGAAGTAAGCTCACCTGAATTAGTATTCTGTTTATATTCAAAAGAGATTCTTAGTGGTTGAAAGGCATGGTGTGACTAAATTCTTTCACAAGACATTTTCAGCTAAATCAGTAATATAATATTAAATTATGCAGTCTAGGGACCTGGTGGGAGACTTTCAAAATTAACATGCAATTCTGGTTTGACAAACAGCAACATCCACTGTTTTACATATGTAAAATCAGAAATCCAAGAGATGTCTGCTATGCATTCCTCCTCCTTATAGGTGCATAAATCAGTATTTAGCTCATACAACTTGCAAATGCTTAGCAGTTTTCCAGTATATGTAATGTACATAAACAGACAGGCTCTCTACCCTTAACTACTTTCTATGGACCACTAAAAAGCAGACCAAGCACAGATGAAAAACATAGGCTAAGATTACAGACAATAACATAATGCATCTACAACTGTAAGGCTTGTCTGTAATAAGCATTTTAATAAATTAAGGATAAATAAAGACCATTTAAAGTGTTATGGAAAAATGGACAAAAAAAGCAGAAAATAAAGATGTGATTATTGAGATCTGAATAGCGTACTGCAAAATATTTAGTGAAAAAACAGGCGATCCCTAGTTTCTGGTAGTTGCAGTTTTGAAGAAAACTTGAAAATGCATAGAAAGCATCACTAACGGGAAGATCTATGCATCTCATCAGCTGCAGAGAGGTACTTTTCTAATAATTGAAAGAGGACTTGTAAGGCACAAGAAGTACACTTTTTCAGGAGACGAAGGGCTTGTACAAAGACTGGAATGTAGGCCAGTAAACAAAGGACTTGAGAAAGAAAAGATTGCTTACACAGCCCCAAAAATAACTGCTTTTGGAAAATAGGGACAAATGTAAAAGAAGGCAACATAGGAGAAACAAAAAGCATAAAAAGAATTATTACAATGCCACAATATTTTTCACAGACATACCAGACTGCAGAATAGGAGTCCTGATTTTAAATTGGTATAGTTTTAAACTAGAAAGGATTTTGATTTTAGGATAGCACTACAGTTTTAAGTTATATAGCCAATGTTAGTAAGTTGTAAGAATACAGATTTTGCAAGGGTTAATACCATGGATGGTCACTCCATGGCAAAAAAGAAAACACTATTCAGGCATCTTTTAGGAGTGGAATAATAAATAAAAAAAAACCTTTTAGTAAGTATGGCTTACATAGTTTATTAAAAGGTATCATGTAAAGTCATGTAAAACATTATAGAGAAAGGAAATCCTAAAATCATCACAGGTGACTACAGATTCAAGGATTTATTATTCTGACGATAGTAAATACAAATACAGAAGTTATTTTTGTCATGTGGTTTGTCTTAATCAAGAACTAAAAATTTACTCATAACACTGCACACAAATGCGATGTTTATATCAATATCATATGCAGCTTGAATGAAAAAGTATACATTAAAATTGAGAACAGCAATTCATATAATGGTCAAAGACAACCGGTAACAAAACCACCAAATTCCAGTTGTCAAACATAATTTACTATGTATATTTCTTCTCTTCTTTGTTAAAACGGTAATTATTAAACTAAAGTGATATGGGTGAGTGTTTATGACTTCTTATTAAAAACCCCGACTTAAAGCAGTGTTCATTTAAGCTTAAGGTTAAAGAAAATCATGTAGAGATCTCTGTGCGATGGCCTACTGACTTTATATCCTCTTGTCAAACCTCAGCAGTTTTATTTGTAGTGATACATGCCGGGGAAGGTTGGAGGTTAAAGTTGATAGGAGGGCCAACAGGAAAGCCAACCAACTTCTTTCAAAAGATTACAACCTTTAACATATTAGGATCTGTCAGCAGTTACTGCTAACTTGGTATGTCTACATTTGTGTACTCTTCTGTGAACTGATCCCCAAACTCCAGATCAGCAGAATCAAGAAACCTGATCCTTACTACTTTCCTTCAATCATTCCTCCCTAATTTTTTTCCTTTTCAAGCTATAATTTCAGTTTTTGATACTATATTGAAGATTAGCACTTATCATTAGTTTTCAGAAAAACATTAACAGCTAGGTAAAATTTCTTTCCTGGACTTCTTCAGCCTAATTTTCTCTCTCACCCTGAGAATTGAAGGAAGGATTTTCTAGCCTAGGAAATCATATATTAAATGCAATAGCAGCAAAGTCTACTGGACTGAAGCTCTTCAGATTTCCCTTTCTTCAACTTACTTTGACACTGCTTCCTCTGTGACTCATTTTAAAGTTATACAGATAACGATAAATGAAATCATACAGAATCACCGCATAGCTGAGGTTAAAAGGGACCTCTGGAGAGTGTCTCGTCCTATTCAAAGCTCAGTGAACTACAGCAGCTTGCTCAGGGCTTTGTCCAGCCATGTTATGAGAGTCTTCAAGGACAAAGACTTTACAGTCTGAACTCTCTGAACAACCTGTTCCAGTGTTTGACGGCTCTCACAGGATGATTAAATAGAATTTCCTGTATATTATATTATTTGATCTGTTACAGGACACCACTAGGAAGAGTCTGATTCCATGTTTTTTATTCCCTCTCTGCAGCTATTTATACACATTGATAAGATTCCCTTGCTCTTCTTGCCTACACAGTGCAAACTCTCTCAGACTCTCCTCCAACAACAGATGTTCCCATCTATTCATCATATTTGAGGCCCCTCACTGGACTCACTGCAAGTTAGTGTCTTGGATTGTGGATTTTATGCTGTAACTTATCATTTAATGTAAAGGAGTATACTATTACACAGGTCTCATTTTTATTGATGGCAGCTTTACTCTTATTTGCTCTTAGGACAGGGGAAGTTTCTTTCAATGACTTCAGACAGAGCAAGACCTCTACTAGATTGATTCTGTGTAAAAGGTGATAATGTATTTTTACTGTATTTGTCCCATGACAGCCACAAGAATATTGCAATATAAAATGAATAATCTTTTCTAGTTATCTGTAACCAGTTTACAATTAATGTAACTCTTCAGCTTTGCATTTTAAAATAAATAACAACTCTAGAAATTCTACACAAAGTATTATTTTCCCACTTCTGCTAAATGCAAATCTAAATCTCTTTGAAAATCCAGAGAAGTACATTTGGCAAAAGCAAAGATTCTGTGTTTTACATCACATACCATTTTGCCGTTGCTACAATTTTAATTGTGCAAAACTCAATGGCTCTAATAAAATCTGGCTAGGTAATTAATACTCTAAAACATACACTGTGAGATACTGAAAGAAACACTCTACATGTGAATTCCCTCATGTCATGGAAAAGACTCATGTAGCATGTATTTCTCCATAGGTACAACATCAGCTTTTTTTCATCTTGTCTGCAATTAACAAAAAAATCTTAATACATTCCATTGTTAAGAAGTTTTGTTTTCTACTAGTTTCAGTTCAAATACACTCACAACATCACATATTGTGTATGAGGAAAATCAGTGAAAGTAAAATAGAAAAGATATAAGAAATATTAATGTCAGAAATAAAGAACAACTTTAAACTTTTATGATATTGGTATGCTCCAAAATGGCTGTGATGACTTCACAGAATTATGTACGTAAATATAATATTTTAATTACCATTATGCAATTCAGACATATATATGTATGCTCAGATACACATATATATACATTTTGAGATAGGCTCCACATTGTGATCCACATTTCCCAGAGATGTGCACATGAAGGGGATTCTCCCACTGTGCCCATTACACACCTAATTTGGTGAACTGTTCAAAACAGGGAGAGGGACAGAGGCTTGTGGAAATTAAGCTTTATTTAAAATAAATCAACAGACAAAGGTATTAATATTCAGAGCTCCACACAATGATTTTACAGGGAAGGGCCCAGAAAGTAGGCCACTAAGGACAGTGTGGTGTGCATTTAGAAATGGAAAACTTTTCCACAGTAGTGGAACACAGGCTGTTCTCTCTGAACTTGTTCCCCTGGACATTTTGCAGAACGATTTAAGAAGTAGTTTGACATGATTTGTATTTTTCCTAGAAACCTATCATTTATCTTCATAATACGGGACAAAAAACATTTGGAACTTTATGTTATTTTCATAACGTTGTATGCCAAAGAACAGGCAGTACTCCTGGCTTCTTTTTTTGCTTCCTTGACACACTATAAACAGTGATAAGAAAATGAAGGTTAGAAGAATATCTGTGCTTAGGTTTACACTTCTGCTACAGAAAGATAGATTTTTCATAAAAGAGATTCTTCATAAAATAGATAGATTTTTCATGAAAGATTTTCATGAAAGAATACTCTTTTATGTATGAATGGATACAATCATATCTCTAGTATCGTTTACCCTGAGTTTTAAGAAAACACTTTTTCAGTTTGATGTACTAAGTACTGGGCATATATGCAAGGATCTAAGGTTTGTTTGCAGGAATTCAGATTGAGCCTTCAGTCCTGTGATAATGCATTTGCACATTTCTCTCATGAATGTTGCATTTTGTAGTGGTAGTGGATGTATACTGATGATGAAAATCCCTTTAAAAAAGGAATTAATACAAGATTATCGTCAGTAAGGAGAATTTTTTAAAGTCATGAATCTTGACTTTTAACAACAGAAAAAACATTTTGAAAATAACTTCCTTGAAAATAAGATAAAAATTATTGTGCTAAAAATAATATACTGTACTGTAGTCATTTGTACTCAATGAGAGCTTAGTGTGTTTACCAAAGTTTACAGAAATCACTATTGAAAATCAGTCATCTCTGTATGACACATGACAACTCTAATAGAAAACAAAGTCATAAAAGTCCATTTATACAAAGGCTGGTGAGCAGAGTACAGTCCACTAGTACAAAAGGAAAAGCAACCAGACTCAAAATTTTGTCTCGAGCTTCTTCTATTGCTATCCAATAGTAGTGATTGAAAATGTAATGATTCTGCAGGAATAATGAGCTGCAGGTTGAAGAATATTAGATTATACTTGCTAAAGAAACATTATCACACCTAGTAGTGCTGCGACATGATGAGGGGTGAGTGAGAAAAAAAGGCCACGACCAGGTAAAAACTGAAGACATTTTAGTGACAGCATAATGTGAGACACTTCTTTCCCAAAAACTGCACACCATATTAAAAAAAAATTGACAAACTGAATTGTGCAGGTTCTCAGTAATGCTCTCATAGCTGGAGTTTGGAGTCCTCAAGTCTCAGAAAGCTTAGCAAAAAGATGGTGGGGCATTTTATGCAGAACAATTCCACATATCAATGTGTTTTCCAGTGTTCTTCTCATAAGGTCATCACCCACTGTATGATACAGAGGCTGTGCTATTCATTTATGTTCCATCTCAAGGTATATATTCTAAGGCAGCACTTAAAGGTAGCACTTCCTCCTTCTGCAAGTTCATGTATGCAAGCAGAAAATAAATTTCACTTTTTTAAAAAGACAAATCTCCAGCTCCAAGAAAAGGAATGAATTTCCGTCTCTATGATTTGGTAGTCAGTGACAAAGTCAACACTGATTTGAATTAAAGAGGCAAACAGTTTTCCAGAAGATACTGAAGAATATTGTAGTTATGTTCTTGTTACAAACATATTTCATAATGTTCTTGGGTCAGCAATTACAACTATAAAACTGATTGTTTTAGTATTTCCTGAACAAACACTTTAGTGAAGTTGTCTAATAATCTACTATGCAAAGGCAAGTTGCATGCAGACTCATTTCATACTTGGCTATGAAAAACTAATTGATCAATGCTCTTGATGTATGTGCAGCAGGGTGGGAGAAAACAACTTACAAAAATCTTCTCAGGAAAGCACAAGGCTAAGCAGGGGAGCAAAAGTAGTCAAAATATACAGCCAAGCTGTTGATAAGCCATTATTACACATAACTCAAGTTGCCTTTAGTTTGCCAGTAGTGGTATAATTCAATAGCACAGAACAAATGCTAACTAATCCTATCAACATACCCCACAAACAAGAACACCAATGACAAGTGGAATGAGAAGAAAACAAAACAAAAAAGAAATTAGAAATATACTCTGAAACATATTATCATATTATATAACAGACAATTTTGACTAATGGGTTATTTATATTATTCTGTGGGTAACTGATAAATGCAGTTTTACATGAAGAAGCCATTCACCTTTTCAAAAACAACAAAAAATGAAAAAACAAAACAGACGAAACAGACGAAACAAAAAATCTTTTTTAAAAGCAAAGCGAAACAAACAACAACAAAATCACAACAAAAAAATCCAAGCAACAGAAGAAAAGGCAAAATCACTCATTTAAGAGAACCTGAAATATGCTTTAATATGGTAGTAAGTTAAAAGCTAAAGGACATATATCTATACACACAAAAAGATGCTATCACTGCTGTTAGGAAAGCAGAATATTTTCACAGCTATTTTTCTTCATGCTTGGAAGCATACATTACTCATAACACAGTTACATCCTGAAATTTTATAACATTTTGAATTTCTTTCAGATGAGACGTCCATTTTATTGTTTTTTAATTAAATGTATTTCCCTGAAAGGTCTTTGAAGGGTCTACAAACTACCTTGCATTTTATTATTGCTGACAGTTATCTAAACCACGCTTGAATGCCCTCTTTATCCTTTAGTGAACAATTGAAAGATCATATGCTAAAAAGACTTGTGCTTTCTCTTCTTCTAGCCCTATAATTAAGGCATTTTAATACATTTCTTCATAGTCATTAAGAGAGCACAATGTTAAAAATTAATGCAATGAGACAATTTTAACAACCATAAATACATACATAAATTTGTCTCAATTGTAGATATGAGAAAAGTCTTATTGAAATCACATGATGAGACTAGAATTGTCAAGATTTTGCTTTTGCTGTCTAAGGGTATTTAAGTGATGTATGGCAACCTGACAGTACTATAGTGTTGTTACATACCCTACAAGAGAGGTAAACATTTCCGTCAAACAATCAGATTTCACTGTTTATGTTTTTGTTTACCATATATATATGCCTATAAAAAAGTAGTATTGCTGGATGGCGCTGAAATAGATGAAAAAAGGGAAGAAAAGAAGTAAGACAGAGATATGAAAGGAAAAATAATCACAAGATGATTGTAAAAATCTTGATATATAATGTAAAATACCACTGTAATAGCATCCATTTACAGTAGTACTTATGCTTAGAATAAAGATTTTCTTAGGATTTTTTTCTAAGAAACAGAATTTTGTTATGTTCACGTGTCACACATTTTTGCAACAGACATGTTAAGTATTGTTTTAACATTGTGAAAGGAATTTATTCTTTCTAAGTACACCAATTTTATATACACCAATTAAATATAGGATGTATTGGTGTTATAGCTTACCATTACAGAGATTTTCCAAAAGGTATTACTAATGAGCAAATCATACACTCATCTTTTAAAACTAAGTCAGGCTTTTTGAGGTAGAAGTTTTTTATGCTTTCTTAACTACATGTTTAAAATCACAGTGCAGCATAAAGCAAGAAGATTACAGGATTATTTTTTTTTAAGATCAACATGAAAAAAAAAGTTGCTCTCCAGAAGATCTTCCAGAGTTGTCAGAATGTTATATTATAAACAACCTTATTAGTCCTTTATAATTACAATAGGTACCTCTGGACAAGATCGAGCACACATGACAAATGCTTCTGACTTCTTTTTAAATCGAACCTGGAAGGTCATCTCTGAACAAACAGAATGCTCTACAACTGTGCCCATAAATTGTGAAAGCTAACAATAAGGTAAGGTTTTTTGATATTAAAAATTAAAATTATTTTGTTCAGAATTCTCTGTATAAAATCAAGAACTAAGAGGATTAAGTAGTTTAAAAAAGATAAGCTACTAACGAAAAAGAAATCCTTCAAACTTTATTACCACAATTTTTCTTTCTGCAGCTGAATATATTTTAATATTTATGCCATATCTTTAAAGTAATTGCTTTGTTTTATAAGTATTCTTAAAGATAATTTCTTAATGAGAGTTTATCCATATTTGCATTTATTTTGCTTAGCTTTATGATGTGGACAGTTAAAAAAAGAAACAGCCTTAAATCTAAGGGACTTGCTAGTTGTTATCCTCAAATGAAATCAGGAAAAGTACAACATATTACTGTGCATTTCTCCGACCATTTTTATTTTGCTTTAGGGTCATTTAACAGTACTGGTAGTTTTGGATTAAATTTAATTTGTATGGAGTTAAACAGTAACTTAAGTGACTGCAAGTGGAAACCAACTGATGGATCTCACTTTTAAATCTCGGATTTCAATTTGGAGAGGAAATGTACGGATTGAATTAAAAAGCTGTAAACTCTTGATGAGAATTAGTGGTATAAAACAAAAGAAATTGAAACCTTCAGTTATTTTCCTTACAGTTAGGCTGAATTACATTGTAAATCAACAAAGATTTGGATAGTGTCCAAGTAAACAGCTTTAACTTAAGAAAAGTTCTAATAGAGCACTGAGCATACAGTTTGAAACAAATACAAAATAAATATGAAATATTAATGACTTTAAAAAGAAACATATGAGAAGAACGACAGTAAAATCAGGAAAATTCAAGCAGAGGAAATTTAAAATGAAATGTATGATGGGCAATTAAGTACCTATTGTGACAATTCTAAGTGGTCAAGTTTTTAAAGTATGACACAGAAACCTTAACCTATCTATATATGAGTGATAAATGAGGCATTTTGTGTCATTACATTCCCATAAATCACATTTTTAAACTGCTGATGGCTTTTATCAGGTCTAACCTTTTCAAGCTTCTATCAGAGTGCTAACATTTTCAACTTTGACACATACGCAGTTTACAAATTCTGCAGCTGATTAACTCTGGACAGAAGCTCACTGCCACTGTTGTCTTCTTCAAGCTGGGTTACAGTTTCAGTGCCTCAAAAACCCATATGCACCCTTTGCATGTCACAAAATCTCACTTAAGGTATTGAGCTGTGTTGTGAAGGATATATTTCTTCTTTTGAAACAAATAAACGAGAACGTACTTTCAAAATTACTCTTCTACTCAGCCTGAAATATGCATCCTATTAATCATTTTAGAATCAAATAACTAGTGCATTCCAGATAAAGAGAAATATTTAGAAGTCAGACATTGGTAAAATAAAATGATCTATTTTATATTATTTTATTATTTAAATGAACTTGGGTTCAAATCAATGCTCTTGAATAAATGAAAAACATTGTGATCAACATCTATGAGGTAGGAATAATAATAAAAAATTGATAAACTAATATTAGTGTGTACTATATGTACTCTATTACAAAGTATTGCACTTGTAAGCTGATCATGACCATGGTTCCTTAAATCATTTTGTGGAATTCCTCACTAAACTCTTATTCGAACTATCTTGTAAATTTTAAAGACTATAAATTGAAGTATCTTAAAACTGCAAATATCAAAGATTCAATTTCAGTACTATACCACAAAATGAGTGTAGCTATGATACGCTCAGGACAAAACAAATGCAAAAGTAAAAAAGAAATGCAGGACATAATGTTTTATCATGCACCAGTGAACTCAAACACCTTAAGGAAAGCCTGCTTTCTTTAGGAACTAAAATTAAATTATGTATTTACATGACATACACAATCTTTTTCTACATAAGTTATAAAATAGTTGATAAAATCAGTCTAGATGTCTACTTTCAAAAACATTTCAACTTAACTATATTATATTAACAATGAGAAGAAGCCAGGAATATAGCAGTGCTTTCTATCTCAGTAGTATCAGTACATAGTAAGAATGGTAGTAAAATAAACATCTGCATTTTCACTTTTTAATTTAAAAATGTTCAGAATATCATTTAATTCAGATGTTTTTAATCTACAGAAACAAGCAGTGAAACATTCAAGGAAATGCACTTGCAAGATGTAATTGATATAGACACTGAAACAAAGCTCAAGTTTAAAGAGATACTGTCTTTAATAATATTAGTTAGATTGAAGAAATTTTCATGTTAGCTATGTGACCACTGGAAGCCTGGTACTTCAGATGGTATTAGTTTTGATACAAGCTAACTAGACATCAGACCTAAATAATGAAACCTGAACAGACAGGCTTGGACCCAGCAAATAAGAATGTCCGCAGAGGCTCTTGTGCAGCTGATTGTACCTTGATGATAAACAACAAACCCTAGACAAACACTGGAGGAAAGAGAATTTTTTTCTCAGCATCACAGCTAACATAGCCTTGTAACTTTAATACGTAAGTCCTATTCATGACAAGTTAAAAAGAAGTTATTTATTTCATTAAAAATGTCACACATCAGATAAACTGTGAAGTTAGACTTTCGACAGTTTAGATGTAAATCCTGGGATGTCTGTAAGTACTCATGACGAAAGCGTATTTATCATTTGAAATAAAAGGACATGATTACTTGATGTTCATATCAAAGTCTTGTGATGGATGAGAGAGCACTAAACAAATGACAAACCAGAAGGAATATAGGTTCTTGCTATTTTGATTAATGAATGGAAATGAAGATCTCTTTTCCTAATTGACATACATACATTATAAAATTACACACATAAATATACTAATAAGTTTGTATAATGCACTATGTATATTCAGGAGATTGGTATATACTTAACTAGACATACTACAAATACTAAATAAAATAAAGCCAATTTACTTTATGTGAGAAGAAGCCACAAAATCAAACACTAGCTTTAATCAAATGTGCAGTTAATTGGTTACCAATTTATACCTCAGAAACAATTTTAGCTTTTTTTTGTATTAAAACTCCCCAGTAATAAGAGGGAAACATTTTAACTTTTTTTCTAATTTGTTTCTTACTTCCTTATTACTAGATTTAAGTTATGCTTAAGTGAAATTATGCTTGTGTCATTTAAAGTTGCATAAAATTAATGTAAGCATCACTGAAAACAAAGATGTGGAGTTTTTATATGAGATGAAATATTAAAAGATTGGTTTTGAGCTTCGGATCCGATTTTTACTGCTAGCTTTCATATTTTTGATACTCCAGTCATCTTATATCATTGCCTAGCTTTATTTTTACCCAAAATGTATCAAACCACTTATGCACCTGCTTAACAAGAACTCTCAAGCATCAACAACTTTACTTAGTAAATATGAGAATCACAGCTGCTGTTAGTAAGACAGGCAAGACTTTGTACAATTTGCAGATCTGCATGCAGTGGCAAGGTCCAGTGAGGCTGAATGGTACTTTCACAAAAGTACTTGTCAAACGATGGTGACATCCTGCTCCTTAAGATCAATCTCTCCCTTTCTCCTTTTCCATTATAACTGCACAATGAGTGAGTAACTCCTCAGAAAAATACTCTAGTCACTCTAGTTTTGAAAATGAAAACTCACTTTGCTAACTGGAGAACTATTGAGAAACATACTTGTTACCTTTTCTGCTGCAATTGTGAAACTTACAAATGAAATACACATAAATGAAAAAAAAAACCAAACCACCTGCAATCCGTACTATTTTTTTTTTTAAAGTAGAAAAATCTTCCACATACAATTTTCAAAAATTTACAGGAAGTAACATTTTATAATCTACAGAAAAGTATGCAACCAAATATAAATCAAACTGCAACACCAACAGGGAAATGTGATATTAAAAATTAAAATATTTTGCATGCTTTTTTTTTTTTGTTAAATTGTTAAAGTGATTTTTACCTAAATCTTCGAGTGGAAATGCATTTGAAGTCAAGAATGATATAAATGTCTGTTTGAACTGTAGTGTTTAAAAAAAATACATTGGCACCAATAATTGTTTTGCTCTGCTGCTCAGAAACCCTTGTAAGACACATCTGATGATGTATTTAATGCAACTTATCTATATACCCTGTGTGCCTCTTATAATGCAAGATTACTCCCTTGGGAAAGCAGATACCTGAATCTACATTATAATCTCCCACCATAAACAGGATATGAGCAGTTTCATTATGTACTTCTCAGATGCATCTTTAACCAGAAGAAACTACTTTCACAGAGGCTGAAAGGTAACCTGGGACTCCACAGTACAACTGTATTTCTCTTCCTCTAAGCCAACATTTCCTAGAAATAAGGAATTCGTGCAACTGTGTAAAAGTGACTGCTGCCCATTAACCAGTCGGGGACTATTGAACCTACTCATTTTATACCTCAGATTTCTCTTAGATTGTGTACTACTCTCACCAGTCTCCTGTTTTTACATGGTTTATTTACTGTGAATCCGACACTTAATTGGCTATTGACAATGTTTACTTTTTTCCTATATTAGTACAAATGGTTTTATATCAAGATATAGTAGTTTATCATTCAACATAATAAAATGTGCTTAAGACATAACTAAATTCCTCCACCTCTTGAACCTTTTCTGAAAAATTTACTGGATACCCAATATATTTAATATTCAATAGCATGTGAGAATAATTTTTATGCAACTCTGATAGTTAGAAAGATAGATAACTCAATTATTAGATCATCTATCAAAATATTCAGATGTATAAGAGGCTACTAAAAAGATTGATGACTGAGAAAGTCCACTGATTCTCTAGCCATCATATTCACACATTTGGCTAGACAACATTTTTCGCTGCCTTCACAAGCAAGCTTCATTACTCATCACTTCACTGAAAAGAGTTTATTATGAGGCTGCCATCTTGGCAAGACTATTATTTAGATGATAAATGTTGGGGGGAAAATTGTGTCTAGAATTTTTTTTTAAGATGAGCTTTTTGACAGATAAAACAAACAGCATCTACATTTCTAATTAACTTAAATTTGGCATATACAAATACAGGTCAGTAAAGTATGATACGCTACTAGATTATCTTCTGCCCGAATCTTGTTCTTAATTTGTAAAATGTAAATTAACTAATTAGAAGAAAAGCACCATTATTTGTGACAAAATGCTTCTTCTATTTCTTTGCTTTGTGACAATTACGATCAACTATAGTCCTTCATTCTAACTTAGAGATAGATAATAATATTCACACAAATTTATTAGGTTTCTGTTATTTTAAACTAAGTGAAAACTTGAGATTTCTGAAAAGAATAAAGCACAACAGTTTTGCAACATGCAGCTAAATTAGATGCCTGCCAGATTAATTTCATTTTCAATATTATGCTGTTTGCATGTACATGTAGCATGAACATAGGTATGAAGATACCACTTTCAGTATTCAAGTAACAGACTCAAAAGGAAAAATTGAAATGTTACTAGAAATCCCTATATCCTTTATGTGCAAGATGTAGAGTAATAATAATAAATTTGTGCTTTTTTTCACTAGTACTAAAAGTTAAATTTCTCTTTATACTCCTACTTCTCAACTGCCATTTGAAATAGATTAGATAAGCAAATATAGAGTTACTGAGTTACATGAAGCAAGGGGGAGTTGGTCATTCTTGAGTTTCAGCTCAGCAACCTGGCCTTGTTAAATAAAAAATATGTGATATCGTAGTTTATAGGAAGAGATTCTTTTTGCTTTGCTTTGGTTTTAACTATTACTATGTAGATAAAGATTCAACACTAAGAAATACATTGAAAATGTCAGATGTAAATGTCAATTAAAAATTACAAGGAATTCTGAAAGGTAAGGTCTGTGGGGGGTTGACATTCTTTGACATAGTGGAGTGTCTGCAACCAGGCCTTTGGCAAGCATAGCAGGATCTATGCTGTCAGCTCTTATTGTACAGAAACATAGATGCTTGTCTAATCTGAATGAGAAATACCATGAAAATTGGAGTTGAAGCCTTGCAGTAATGTGGATGGAGGCTGAAAATACTGTATCTGCACTATATGAGTCTCTTGTGACATGATAATATTTAAGGCAGTCCAGAATTATGTAAGGGAGAAATAATTTAAATAAAGCTGTATTTATATAAAGTGCCTCATTTGCTACTCTTTAAGTTGAGCACATAACAATCTTTTGTGATAGCAGTTGTAATGAAAATCCCATTTTGATATTCTTATTATATACAATATTTAAATACAATAAAACGGGAAAATCTGTATTTAACTAACATCAATCATTCAAATATAAACAGAAATCTGTACACAGCATGGCCTGTTTGTTCGTTGTTTTAAGAAAACGAGTTTTGATACAAAATGAAACAAAATCATCAGCAAAACAACTAACATTATATCAATGCTGGTCCTGAAGAGTGGTCTTGATGGAAAATGTCTTCATGCTCTGTTATTTAATCAGCTTATTAAAGAAGGGATGACTAATAAATTGTAAACATATTTCTTCTGTTCTAAACTAGAAAAAATTTGCATAAACTGCATGTTGATTTTTATGCTTTTCACATCATTAAATAAATAAAACAATGATTCACGTCAAACACTTCCAGAAATAAGCTAAACATATGAAGAACATTTGTGAAACACAGAGGTATACCTGTGTATGTATACAGAAAGAACACATAGTTTTATTATATTTATAAATTAAAATACTGAAAATGGTAATCTAGTAGAAAATATCACTGCTTTTGAATCTTGTTTTTGTTGTCTAGAAACAAACATCTTACTTTATGCTATTAAGGTGAGCAAGCTGGCATGGTACATTCTAAGAAAAAAAATTGTTTTAAAGAAACATCTTTCCACAGTCAGAAGTTGTAAAAATCATCATAATTTCCCTCTTTCTACATCCATTTTTGTTTAAGATTAATTCATTAATTCAAGCAGAGTCAAAAAGGAGAGAAGAAGAAGCAAAGCAAAACTCAGCATGTGTGAAAATCTACAAGCATTAAATAGCCAAACAAACCCTAACTCCCTCAGTGTTGCAGTAAGGTCAAAACCTTTCAGCATTGTACCAGTGTGTCAAAATATGTCAACAAACCATCATACTGCAAGAAGAAGAATGACCTTTCAGTTCTTTATGTTTGGGCTGCCGATGAAGCTTTGGATACTGGGTATGCATGAACAGTTTTCTTAGCCACTTGACAAATGCAACTCCCAAGGTTTCCTCCAAGTCAAGTTGTTATACCACTGGCTTTCAACTCACCAGCACAACTTTTTAAACAATTTTCAATTGATGAATATAGATCCTGTTATAGAACAGACAGACATAAACCCACAGCATAATTCCCACTTTCCCCACCACCTACAATCAGTCAAATATTACTCAAACAGTCTTCATATAACACGTCAGGCAATTTTAAACTACACTGCAGAAAAGAAATATGCATCAATCTGATGTTCTGATTCAGTCTTTGTTCATATATGGTTCATTCTTATTGTCAACTACAAATGAGTTTGATTAGAACACTCTTCTCAAAAGGACCTAAGAGCAGATCAGCTATGTTTGTAATTGAAATGAAGTCTTAAACACTTTTTTCTTTTCACATTTACCTGAAAAAATTTGCTAATCTCAATCTCTATTTCTCAATCAATATTGATTATTGATAATCAATATTTCTGTATCTCAATCAATGTTTTATACAACAGCAACCACGTCTATCAGCTCCAATTAAGACTCATACAGTTTGGACTTTAATTTTTAATTAAACCTAGAAAAAAATTATTAAATTAGACAATACGAAAAGAAAAAAGATTTAGCGTTCATTTAATCCTAAAATAATTTACAAAGTCTTGACCCTGTTTTAAAGTGCAATCTATATTATGTCAAGTTCGTGCCCTTCAAATTAGTTTTGGCTACACAGACTACTCAACAGTTTTTATCCTTAGGGTCACATGAAATACACCAAAGCAGACTAGTGGACAAAGAAAAATGTGGCATCTTCTACATGTGCATTAAGCAGTTATATTCTGCACATGCAGCTGTCATGTTTACATGGTGGCAGTGAAAGCTGTAGACTGATCAGTGAATGCTACTGTTTTGGATGAAAAAACATAGAAGGGATTTGGTAAATATATGAATTTGGTAAGTATACTAAGTTTGCTCAGTATGTAAAATAGCTTCTTCCTGGGCACAGCCTGCAAAAGCAGTCTGGGAATATACGAGACTAAACTTTCTTTTTCCTATTTAACAGTGAAAATTCTCAATATCTAAAGAGCACCCTAAATTACAACTGTGCAAACCCACTGACAAGGTACCCTGTGTGCATTTTTAATATGAAGCTTAATTTGAAGATGAGGCTGCAGTGTAGCACTGCAACTGAAAATTGCTTAACAATACCATTGATGTATGAGCCATAAAAAACCTTGCTAAGCTGTCCCTGCAGAACTCAGAGTAATAAAAAGGTGTTCTTTTGCACTGAGGTGAACGGACATGGTTGACTGAATCTAGGGAGCTGTTCTGTTAAATGAGAAAGTGCCACTTCTTTCCTGTCAGTACAGACCTATTTAAGACTCACAGATTTAGTTAGCACAGACTACAGGATTTACTGAAACATACACATTACAGCAAAGAAACTACAACTATGTTTAAAGCTTTCAGTTATATTCTGTGCAGAATTAAATTTACATTTGTTATAAATGTGGAAAAAGACCCAGAAACTATTCCAGACTCACTCCTACTTTTCAGAGAAACAAACAAACAAGAGTTCAATGAAAAAGGTCTAAAAGCTATCACCTTTGTTCCTTTCAAAATATCAAGACGTATATTTCTATCCATATCCAGCAGGATAAAAAGCTTAAAGCTTTTCTCTCCAATTTCAATTTAGTTTTAACTTCAGCTACTAGATTAGATTTACAAAAACCTGAAGTACAGGCTGAGTTTCACAATACATCTGTTATGAACTGATGCATGTTCTCCAAAAGATTTCTCCTTCAAGTTGAAAGGATGAATTCTCTGGGCTGAGAGATCCTTGGGTAGGTTAATTTATTAAATCATTCAAAATTGATTCACAGTTTGTCCAGCTATGCCTGTGTCTTTCCACTTAAACGGTTTCAGAGAGCAACAAAAGTCGACTGTCTAACTTACATGTGAACTAATTTGTCATCAAGTGTTCATTAACCTTTCAGTATCTAAGGGGAAGCTTCAGGAAAGAAGGGTACAAACTCTTCAGAAGGTGATAGAAAAAGGGGAAATCACTTGAAGCTCAAGCAGGGTAGGTTTAGGTTGGATATAAGGAAAAAATCTTTTACAGTGAGAATAGTGAGGCTCTGGAACAGGTTGCTTAGTGATGTGGTGGATGCCTTGTCCCAGGAGACTTTCAAGGTGAGGCTGGATAAGGCCCTGGGCAACCTGGTCTAGCTGTAGTGTCCCTGTTCATTGCAGGGGAGTTGGGCTAGATGGCCTTCAGAGGTCCCTTCCAACTCTAAGAGTTTTATGATTCCACGATTAACCCAACTGCCATTATATTAGAAGAAACTTTGGTAATTCACAACTCAATCCAGAAGACATTGTGGTAGTGTTAGTTTGATCAAACAGTACCAACAGGATTTGTATTTACAAAACAACAATAACAAAAAACAAACAACCCAAACAACAAACAAAAAGAATCCATACAATTATACCTGATTTCCATAGTTGACCTAACATTAAATTCTTGACTTAGGGTATAACACATTTCAGTAATTAAGTAATTTCAGTAAGTTCCTTGTTTCCTTCATGCAAACATTACATATGTCATTACATATGTAAGAATCACCAGTTATTTTCAATAAAGAAAGGTATAAGAAAAAATTAGGCAAATTCTGAAAAGGATTTACAAATCATCCTTAATAATCCACATGTCAATTCAGTCTAGCTTTTACAGCATTACAGGTACTTGACTAACAATTCAATGAGAGATGTTATTTCAAGTTTGAATTTGCAATAATAATTATGAAAATGATAAAATTGAAATGAATTTAGATAAGTTCTGGTTTCCTGATACAAAATTTCTTTCAGAAATGTCAGGTTCAAAGGGTACACATTTTCAGGCATTTTACACATTTTAT
This sequence comes from Centrocercus urophasianus, assembly GCF_019232065.1. Classification (NCBI taxonomy): domain Eukaryota; kingdom Metazoa; phylum Chordata; class Aves; order Galliformes; family Phasianidae; genus Centrocercus; species Centrocercus urophasianus. Next base: position 24,749,306 of record NW_024884586.1, read on the forward strand.
AGTTCAAACCAACATGCAGATAGTAATTTTGTTTGGCACAGATAGAAAGAGACTACAAGTTCAGCTCTGCAAAAACAATTTTACTGCAAACATGAAATGGATCAGTGACTTCATCCCACTTGTCTATTCAACTTTCCCCTCACCTGAACTTGGTATTTCTATATTAACATTGTCTATATAAAATTCAATTGTTAGAGCTGTTTTTCCTCATATACCATCATGCATCCCCTCAAACATCATTTTTCCTCAGAAAATATTCTAGCCAGTACATCTAATGGACTCCTCCTGGCCTGAGATGCTCCATCCAATCTTATTTACACCGCTGTGCAAGTTCAGCACCATTTGCATCAGCATCTTTCCCGTGACTCTCACGATTTCCTATGTACTTAAAATTGTTTCTAACTCTTGCACTCTGGTTATATATCTTACAAATTCCTTTCTATAATTTTATTTAGTTCAGCATCTTTGCCCAACAATAGACAGTCTTCCTGAGGTTCCCATAAAATCAGTTCAGCCTCTCCAATTCACTGCTCTTTGGGAATGTCTAGAAAGAGTAGGCCCTTCTCATACCAACAAATGTTGTTGCAGAGCATAATTACGCAGTTATGTTTTCTGTCAGTGTTACTCTTGAGATATGGCTTCTCTCTGCTGCTTCCTACAGAGGTTGCTTTATTTCCTGAGCTAAGGCTAGCAGTTTTTGTCAGCATTTTTTATACCTAGATGAAAAACAATGGACACCACAGACTAGCCACTGATATTGGTATATGCTGTTAGTTACATGTTCAACCATCTCTGTACCATTTTCTCCACCTTCCATTAGATTTCTCAGAAGCTGTCTGAACATTGAGAAGATATCTTAATCTATACTTTTACAAATCCTTTATTAAAACTATCATTTACCTTTCTCACTGCTTTACTAAGTGTTCCACCACATACAAAGATGAAATTAAAGATGATATCTTATTATTATTAGTTTGGGAAGAAAAACTGTCTAGTGAGAAGACTGCTATTACCTTGGAAAGATATACAACTATATACAATAAAAATCTTCCTTTTGTACTACCGAACTGAAATTACTGAAATTTAAAGACTGAGTTGTAACAGTCTTTGAAAGAAAGGATTTTTATGAAAATGAAATTAATACTCAAAAATTCATGTCCAGCATGACTTATTTCTCTCCTCATCTTCCTGCACTTAACATATATTAGCTTAAAAAGAATACATTATTATTATGTAACGTGTAGATAACATACCAGAAGAACATTTTATCAAACAAAAGCAAATCAGAACTGTGTTAGATACACCGACAATCAGCAATATTTTCTACACACAAGGCCTACTTTTTAGACTGTGAAGATTTTAAAACAAGTTTGGCATCTTGCAAGTATTACAGAATCTTCCTTTAGTCAAGTACTAAAAAAATAGAAATAAAACTTCTGTACCACGGCAGCTTATTTTGTTAACTAGCATTACTGTAAAAACACCATATATATCTGTTGCATGTTAGCATTTAAGGTATTATTTTTTCACAAATACTTAAGCTTTGAAATTTGACATACTAATTAATAAAATTCAAAATGCCAGTTTAATAACATGTATTTTATTCACATGGCTTAATATAAAAGCCATTTGTGCTTAATTTTTTCCCCGGTAACTTCTTTAAAAGAAAATTTGTCTTATTTTTATCTATATGAAAAAATAACAGAAATGCGCCTACCTATTCCAGTAGCTCCAAAACTGGTCCTGCAAGTAGGCTTGATGGCTACTTTCATCACCAAATGAGGCTTTGCTTTCAATCCAGTGAATTATGTGTCCTTCAACAGCTAGAGTGACAGCAAAAAAAGTGAATTGCAAAAATTAGACTGAGCAGTCTTAAGAATATGTTTGGGAATACCCTATTTAGTCCCCAGTCTACTAGATAATTACAATAGAGATACATATATTTTTCAAATATGTATATAGATTATGTTTTTTTAAAAATAACACATATTTTAATGGATAATTATTTCAATTTAAGTTTAATTACAGACCAGACTAAGTTGCAACTGCATCCTACTTTCAGCCTTACTTTGGTGGAAAGAAATTGAAGATGACAAAAAGTTAATTAAGCTGCTAAAGCTAGAAAATTCTTAGCCCAGAGTGGAAGGTGTGAGAACAAGAAGAAAGGTTATCATAGATAAATATCTGCCTCCTGACTTTTTCAAAATGAGTAATGCTTCAGCAGAAAGAATTTAGGAACAATAATGGCTATGTGAAAGATCTGATTTGGAATTTCTGTTTCTGGGATTTGCACTGATTGATGTCTTTTCTTATTTCTTGCAGGACTGAATTTGCAATATTAATAAAATCCCATTTTTGGTTCGTTTGTTTTTTTGTGAAAGAAAGCCCTGTCTGAAACTGATAATTTTGCATAAGAAATCATGACAGTCACTCAAAAGGATCATTCTCCAAAAGGACTATGTGGGATATCAGTACTGAGTTAAGGAAGTCTTAAAAAACTGGTTAGAAGGCTCTCATAAATATATTTATTTATCTACTAGATAAGAAAGACTACCATGCTGAAAGATTGTATCTGAAGAACTGCTGAGGATAAAAATTTTTAATAGTATGCACTCAATTCCTTCCACCATGAATGAATCAGTTATCTGTAAGAGCTCCTTCTCTTGTTAATATGCAGAACAAAAAAAGTAGTCGTGAATATGGCTTTTATATAGGGCTATAAGCCTTTTTATTTTTATTAACACATACCTATAAACATTTGCATAGTTGTGTTGTAAACAGATAAAGCAGAAGTGTTCTGGTACGAAAGGCATTTAAGAAAGATGATTAAGACTCCTTTACACTTGGATAAAGTTTATACTTTTTCTTCCATGGTTGAATCAATAGGTCATATTACCTCCTTACTTGACCAAAAGACCAGAATATATAGATGAACTTTGGCATGACCTTTATATCTACTTTTATTCCTTCCTGCTTCCTGTGATGTAGGGTTTTTAAAAAAATAGAGAACTACTCCATGATAAACCTTTACACAATGACCTAGAAGTATAATGGTATTACTTTAAGACTGCTTTGAAGTTGATTTGGTCTAAAAGTTTAAGACATTTACAGATATTTCACAGTTCAGCATACAAAGACAATGGTTAGAACAAATTAGACTGAGTGGGGATTTGTGGATGGCTTTTTCTATTTTTATTTTTGTGATAGAGACAGAAGAGGAAACATTAATATTATTATCTACTTGTATTTTGAGTAATACCATTCTGACCCAAAGTAGATGATCTTAAAATTACTGAGTAAACACAAAAAAACCCTCAGAAATATTTACTATCCTGTAACATACTTCATATTCTTGTGTCTTAAATATCTGTAATCTGTAATATTTTAGGATAAACACTTCTATACAAAATTCTTTTCTATACACAATTCTTTTCAAAGACTTACCTACTGGCACTTCTAAAATAAAGTCTGGTGTTTTGTCATAACCCTTTGCTCGAAGCTGATCTTCGGCTACACAGAGAGAACAAGACCTATTGTTTATAAAACTCTTCTATTAAGTAGACAGCAGTATAATTAATTTTATTTTAAATAAGAATGTAAGAATTACTAATGCAGTCACACATATCTTTCTTATGCATGCAATGCTGTGTCAGATTAAATGAACCTTTGTAGAAAACCTGAAGCATGGATATAAAAATGCTTCTTTGTCATCCCTGCATTTTTATGTCTTCATTATAAACATCATTAATTCAAGCTGTCATACAGTATTTTATAACCTCCAAATATTCAAAATAAAGAGATATATTCACTGATTGAAAGAAGAGTTTCCTCACATTAGGGAGCTGTTGAGATTAATCCTACCAACACCACAAACGTAGATATATTGTGGTTGCCTTCATGACTTTATTTTAATGTTAACACAAAGGCATTTAAAACAAACAAACAAACAAAAAAAAAGCAAACAACCACCAACATGACAATTGTTCACTTCCAGAAATCTATTAAAGAAGAGGGATGTCACGATTCTAGCTTCTCTTACTGTAAAATTAATTAAACACATAAGAACTTAGATATTTTCTTAACATAAGCTATATAACTACTGCTTCTGAATTAAAGCTGAATGTTTTAAGAAATTAGTAAGAAAGAAGAGAGCAAAAAAAGGATGCTTTCTTTAAAAAAGAAAAAAAGCACAAAGCAAGCCCTCACTATTTTTTAAACTATTGTCCTTGATTTCCAATACCATTACATTGATATTTCCGAAACACCGTTTCTCCATTAGATTTTGGAGTGACCTGGTCATTCAATTCCAGGCATGGCTTTCTGTCTTCACCGAAGCTCAACTAATGGCACAACCTAGTAACAAGTAAGGCTGTGTAGCCCCTTAACACCTACTGGGCTGTTGACATTGTCATGCATCCCATTCGCCTTTCTACACCACCTTTGATTAAAATTAATGGTCCATTCTCACTGTTGGGTAGCTTATTTCCAATCCATTTATCAGGTTAGGACAGTAGTTTCATGGCCAGTGTTCAGAACTCAGTTTTAGAATATTTTGTGCATATTCTGAAAGGTCAGCAATTTGAGTCCAAGCAACCTTTTAATGACAAGAAAAATATATACACATAGAAATAAAAATATTTTAATTTTTTAAAAAATATTTAATGCCTTCCTTCCTTTTCCTTGTTGAAGAAAAAAAGTCTGACGTCTTTTTTTTTTTTTTTTAAACAGTGAACTAAGTAATACTGCAAGTAGGACAGCAGTAATTCTGAAAAGTTGTACATTCAATTAAGTGTAAACTACAATGGTGGATTATTCTTTTTGACAACTATAGCATTTCTTTTGAACAGCATTTCTTCACAGTAAACACATTGCACTGTAAATGCAGGTCTCTGGAATGAAACACTAATTTATATTACCTGGTCAGCTGCTAAATTTTCATAGGATTTGGAGCCAGACTTGACTGTTGGATACTTTCAAACTTTGATTGTTAGATATATGGATAAAACACATTTAGATTAGCAAGGTTCTGGCTTAACAAAACCTATGATCCTTATGCCACAATATAAAAATGAATGTAATTCCTTTATCTTGAAAAAACAAACAAATTTAAGGAAATTTACCTTATGCAAAAAAAAAAAAAAAAAAAAAAGAATCACAACACTGGAAACCAGGGCAGATAACATGTCCTGACAGGTCAATTTGGAAGATGTTTGAGACGGTGTTTAATACTCTTCACTGGACTCATTTTTGAGGATGTCTGAGTACTTTTGAAATTATTTGTCTCATGGCTTGGAAAAGAAAATGATTTCTATTCAAAATTTTTTTTCTGAAAGTCTTCACTTCCCCTAACAGTTTGAACTATGAGAAATGGTGAAAAATCCACTAAAAAACACCTTTATTATTGATGTAACTTGATAATCACATGAAGTAAAATAATTATATTTTATTGTTTCTTCAATTATTTTGAACTTTATAACTTTGGAAAGAAAGAAATGAACTACAGAAATTCACCCAAATCACCCTTCAAAAAGATTTTTTAAGCCCAAACCGCATGAAAAGAAAGTACAATCTTGTCAGCCCATAAATGTTTTGTATTGGTACAGAAGCTGTAGAGGTATTATTCTGCAAACTTTTGGAGATTTTTTAGCTTTTGTATGCATCAAAATAATGGCTTAACAGCTACTTGAAAACCAGATGATGGCAGTTAAAGCTGTTCATCCTAAAATATGAAAGTTACACTGAAACAACCCTAAATTTGTCCACAGGGTACTGATCTGTTTGGATTTCCAGCACATCTAGAGCTTTATGCTTACTTTCTTCTCAATCTTAACCTTTTAAATTTGAACAACCTGGTCTATTGAAAGATGTCCATACCATCTTTCCAGATGGCAGAAGTTGGAATTAGATGATCTTTAAAGTGCCTTCCAACTCAAATCATTCTGTGATTCTATGAACTCATCATTGTTTTTACACTAGCCTCTGGATATAACAAAGAAACCAAATGTTCTTCTAATGGTGTATCAATATGCAGCAACTGCACATTTTTGGTTACAGCAAAAAACACCAAACAGATTTCATGATTTATATCCAGGCTACTAAGGGACATCATGATGGCAGCCAAAGAAGGCTAAGATTGTAGAAAGGTCAGTTACATATCTTCCCATTATAGCTGAAACATATCCTAATATATTCTGGAGCAGGCAAAGACGTGAAAAGATTGAGTCAGGCCCTTTGTTAAATCTAGAAATTCCTGGCAATTCAGCAAGGCAAGTGAATCAGTAAGGAAAGGAAGGCAGTCAGCCTATTTTGAGAGAATGTTTTCATTGATTGCATAAATCCCAAGCAAAGCACTAAAGATCTGAGAACTGTTTCTGACGTAAAGAGGAAGTTATGAGCTTCTCATGAACTATGCATTACTAGAATGCAAAACCCATCAGTTTGTGCAGGTTCCCAATCAATTTCTGGGAGAATCTGGAGGTGTTACTTCTGATCTGTAGGCTTTGAAAGCTTTCTGGGAGAATCTGGAGGTGTTACTTCTGATCTGTAGGCTTTGAAAGCTATCTGCTCTAAAAATTAATCATCTATCTGCCCTTAAATGCTGTCAGGCTTTTTTTCTTCTGTAATACAGTCTCCCAGGTGGAAATAACTGATAGGAAGAACTTATCCTAGAAAAGTAGTTTACCAGAGTAATACACTAACATGAAATGGCAGCAAGAATTTTGTTTCTTTCATGCATGGGTTAAAAAGTAAAAGAATTTTAAGTGCAGCAAGCTAAGTCTCAAGCCACACTGGAACTCCATCTTACTGATAGCCAAGCCTGAACCTGCTAACCTACAGGAAATACTGCCATCTCTAGTGTTTTCCAGAGGTTCTTCGTTAAGTATTAAGTAGTTTGGGATCTAATTTTTGAGAAAAATTTTACTGCAAGGGTTTCAGTAAGGTTCATCTTACAGATAATTAGGAAAATACTTTTTGTTTCTCTTTTTTTTTTTTTAAGTCACACTCAGAACCTCAGAGACATATCCCACAGAAAGAAATAATATACCAGTTAACGTACCTTAAATCATGAATAGATGATACATCACTACACAAAAAATCTAAACAATAAATTAAACTCCCTCATTTATATATTTTAATGCTGACAAGTTAACCCATTCTAGACATTTTGATTTGACAGTACAAATTTCTTAGAGCTTATTTCTAAACACAAAATTGATGTTTACCCAAGGTTATGAATCAATAAAATTTAAATCTGATTTGTGTACTATACAAGCTTGCACAAGCCAAAAAAATGATAGTCATTGGGTTGAGGATCCATTAGTGAGTCTAGTCCATTCTCCTGTATCATGACAGGATTGATTTCATTTCCAGCTTTGATGGATGAATGTCAAGTCTAGCCTTGAATTTTTCATTGAAGGTGATTCCATAACCTTCGTTGGCAGCTTGTTTTATACTTATTGTGCCTAGGACAGTTTAGTATTTTAACTCTCCAATTACAGCTTAAGTCTATTATCTCTAATCTTTGAGCCATGTAGGAAAAAATATCTTCTCACATTTTTGTAGTATCATTTGCAAGTTTGTATGTAACAGAAAAATAAATTGTTCCTTAATCATATGGACCAGCCTTTTAAAAATCTCAGTATTCTTCCTAATTTCTTCAACTTGTTTAAGGTTTCCAAAATCTTATCCGGAATCTATTTTACAAACTTAGTACAACACACTTCTTTGAAAAAAGAACAGGAATTCACTTTAATATTATCTAATCACATAAGGAATTCAAGATTTAGAAGTCAAGTTTTTAATCACGGTAGGAGAACTGACCTTTTAAATAATAATCACTGTTTTAATGGTACAAATATACAAAAAATGTTCTGCAGGCTAAAAGGAATACAACAACAGAAAACAACCTCCTAACCAATTAATCTTTAAAATAACTTTAAATACAGGGACTTGCACTGTTTGAAGGCAGTGGGAAAAAATCTGCAGAAACTGCACTGACAACCAAATGAGTGAATCTTCTAGCAGTTCTTTAATACATAAAGCATTTGGAAGCTAATATTTCTTATGCTTCCTCCTAAGTCTCATAGATTACGGCTAATATCTCATGACACCAAAAGTAATACTGCAGCAGATATTAAAGCATTTTTTTTCAGCTACTTATTCTATTAAATATTAATTGCAAGCCTCTGCATGTACTGTATATATAAGGTATTAGGTAACTGAGTTCCTGTTCAGTTCTAAATCAATAAAAGATAACATGTACAGCATCAATCATTTTTTACTCTTCTTTTACTACCTAATACAAAGAGCACTGAGCCTTATTTTTTTTCTTAAGTAAACAGTCCCGCAAATCTTTAAAGTTAAGGATTCACTGGGTAGCCTTTATCATTGATTCTCACCTATAAAAGAAAGATTTTTTTCCAAAAGCATTTCTCGCAGCAAGACTTCATGCTCATGTCCAATAGCACTGGTAGCTTCAAGTTAAGGAATAGAAGATTACTTTGGAAAATAACCAATGTCACGACAAAAACCATAAGTAAAGTAATTCATGATAAAATTTATTGGCCTTCACTTTCATTTTGGAGTAATTAATGATTTGAACGCTGTGTCTACAGATTCCTTGCAGGGATCTGCAGATGTATTTAGCACTTTGTGAAAATTAGACTACTGTATACAGCATCAACATACATTTTACAAAATTAAGATCCAATACATACCATTTATTCTGTACACATAAGAGTGATATTTATATTTATATTATTTTTTCTCTCAAGATTTAAAACACAGTGTAAGCTTGAAACCTGTGGCCACATAGCTTTTAAGTTACTCCTTAATGATTTATGTATCAATTTTCTAATTCAATAAACAATGAAATAAATTTTTTTGCTTTATATTCTGAAATTGTTAGGTACTTAATACATCTGAAATGTATTACTGGTACAAAACATCTTCTTAATTGATTTTTCAGAAGCATGAACTTCTGTCAGGGAAAGATGAAATAATATTTTACAGTGAAGTCCTTCCTATTTTCCACTGACAGCCTGTTGAACCAACATGCTATTCTTAGCAATATGCAAAAAAGTCACTGCTCAAATATTTTTAACGTTTCCATCTAGAGGTCAAAGTTCTGTTCTGGAAGCTCTTAAGAAGAATCTTATGAAATATCACAATAAAGAATCTTACATTAAAAACAACTAAATTCTTGGTTCTGTTTGGAATAACTTCTTCAAAAAAACTACAGTTTCAAAAAATTTACAGTTCATTACTTAAATTATATCAACATTTTTTGCGGAAGAAGAAAAATCTAATTACAAGAAATCGTTTCATACATACACATTTTTAATCAATTGAAGATATATATAACACTACAGTGTACTAGTAGTCACAGAACAAAAATGTGGACAAATGAAGAATGGGAAAAATGTAAGAAAAATATCGCAAACAGATTTTATAATGCACCATAAACAGAAACACTTAGGCTATAATAATACCTGTTATTGATGTATGGCCATGACCATGAGGCAAAACTTGTAAATAACCTCACAAGCCATCTTCTACTCATGCAATCTAGCAGCCTAGTTTCCCGTAAGCATCTGAACTATTACTGAAAAATAGCCTCTTGGCATTTACAAAGAGGTTGACTTCATACTTTAGTCCATGCATATACAATTAGATAGTTATATTTAAAATCAATATGCAGTCCTTCAGAAGACATTATGCTTTTAAAACCTTAACTTTAAATTGATTTTTAACTATTTTATGCACCTCAAAATTAACATCTAATTCAGCAACATACTTGAAGATAATGCACTCACACAGCCAAGTATTAGGTTTTTCTGTACCAGAATGGAATTGAAAATCTCTCTCATTATTCTCACCGACATAGCATATTCAATAGCTTAACTTGAGTCAGAATCTGGAGAGGATAGGGAAGATTATTTAGACTGCAGACAAGTTATTCTTAAAAATTTCTATTATTATTTTTAAACATGACATTTTCAGAAGACTTTTGCCAGATTGTTCATTGACAACAGTACCAAATTTTGGATTAAAAAAATAATGAACTGTTTCAAAAGTGGAACTTGTTAGATTAATCCACTTTGTTTAATGTTGAAGACAGTCTCACCGAAAAACAAACAAAAAAAACCCACAAAAAACTCCCAAATCACAGGTATAATTAGAACTCTATCCTGCTGTTGTTAAAATTAATGGGAGCAGGACTGTGGTAGATACCATGTGAATATCTGGAGTAGAAAGAACACATTTTAAGAGATAACCACCACATGCATTATTACTACAGGGAGTGCTTCTCACTGTCAGACAACACATCACAACTTGAATTGCACTTGAAAACATTCTAATTAAAATTCATATTCAAAATAAATGCTATGAAATTCAACACTATCTGTGCAACTTATTAATTTAATCACAGAACAGTTGAGATTGGAAGGTCCTTCAAGAGATCATCTAGTTCAGCCTCACTGCTTAAAGCAGATTAAACTGGTCTTAACAGAAAGCCAGATATGACTTTTGACTTTTTTGGTTTTTGACAAAACCAAAGAGGTTCAATCAGCTATATGAATGTGTAGCCACCAAACTGACAACTTCCCATACTCCATCAGATTTTTTTTAAGCAGTGTAAGAGAAAGCTCTGCAGTGACCCTCTAGCTGATTGAATGTAAAACAGAGGAGTATGAAATGTGTTTTGTGAAGCAGAACTTTATGTCAGGTTAAAGCTAGACACATCTCTTCCACACAGTCTAAGCTCGTCAATTGTGCACCTAAAATTTTATGGGAAAGGATACTGTTTGATGCAGTCCACCAGTGGTCCATAACAACAGTCATTCACAGTACACTGCAGACAAATAAGAGAAGTAGTATAGTGATGGGCAACTACAAAACCATTACAGTTAAACAGTATCTTAAAAACAGTAATTACTTTTCTTCAGAAAGGCTATCAGATGCCGTTCAGATTTAATCACAGAAAACAAAAACTGCATGCTTTTATTCACTATAAAAGCAAGCTATTAAAAAGTGAAATGTTCCCCTCACAAATATTGCCTTGCCATTTATGGTGCACCCTGACCTCAGTGATAGTTTACGATGACAGTAATTAAATGAGGTTTAAAATCTTTTACTCTGCTAGGCAGATAACAGCATTGCCACAGGAAAAAAAAAGAGAAGAGAAGAGAAGAGAAGAGAAGAGAAGAGAAGAGAAGAGAA